>NC_090350.1:44393388-44704638 GCF_035084215.1 Heptranchias perlo
GAGAGAGAGACAAGGGCAGAGACGAGAGAGAGAGAAAAGGGCAGAGACGAGAGAGAGAGACAAGGGCAGAGACGAGAGAGAGAGACAAAGGCAGAGACGAGAGAGAGAGACAAAGGCAGAGACGAGAGAGAGAGACAAGGGCAGAGACGAGAGAGAGAGACAAGGGCAGAGACGAGAGAGAGAGAGACAAGGGCAGAGACGAGAGAGAGAGACAAGGGCAGAGACGAGAGAGAGAGACAAAGGCAGAGACGAGAGAGAGAGACAAGGGCAGAGACGAGAGAGAGAGAGAGACACACAAGGGCAGAGACGAGAGAGAGACAAGGGCAGAGACGAGAGAGAGAGACAAGGGCAGAGACGAGAGAGAGAGACAAGGGCAGAGAAGAGAGAGAGACAAGGGCAGAGACGAGAGAGAGAGACAGGGGCAGAGACGAGAGAGAGAGACAGGGGCAGAGACGAGAGAGAGAGACAAGGGCAGAGACGAGAGAGAGAGAGAGAGAGACAAGGGCAGAGACGAGAGACAAAGAGAGAGAGACAAGGGCAGAGACGAGAGAGAGAGAGAGAGACATACAAGGGCAGAGACCAGAGAGAGAGAGAGAGAGAGAGAGAGAGACACAAGGGCAGAGACGAGAGAGAGAGAGAGACACAAGGGCAGAGACCAGAGAGAGAGAGAGACACAAGGGCAGAGATCAGAGAGAGAGAGAGAGAGAGAGACAAGGGCAGAGACGAAAGAGAGAGAGAGACACAGAGACACAAGGGCAGAGAGAGAGAGACACAAGGGCAGAGACCCGAGAGAGAGAGAGACAAGGGCGGAGACGGGAGAGACACACACAAGGGCAGAGACCCGAGAGAGAGAGACAAGGGCAGAGACGAGAGAGAGAGAGAGAGAGAGAGACAGACACAAGGGCAGAGACGAGAGAGAGAGAGAGAGACACACACAAGGGCAGAGACCAGAGAGAGAGAGACACACACAAGGGCAGAGACGAGAGAGAGAGAGAGACAAGGGCAGAGACCCGAGAGAGAGAGAGACAAGGGCAGAGACCCGAGAGAGAGAGAGACAAGGGCAGAGACGAGAGAAAGAGAGAGAGAGAGACACAGAGACACAAGGGCAGAGACGAGAGAGAGAGAGAGACAAGGGCAGAGACGAGAGAGAGAGAGACAAGGGCAGAGACGAGAGAGAGAGAGACAAGGGCAGAGACGAGAGAGAGAGAGACAAGGGCAGAGACGAGAGAGAGAGAGAGAGAGAGACAAGGGCAGAGACGAGAGAGAGAGAGAGACACACACAAGGGCAGAGACACGAGAGAGAGAGAGAGAGAGAGAGAGAGAGACACACACAAGGGCAGAGACGAGAGAGAGAGAGAGACACACACAAGGGCAGAGACACGAGAGAGAGAGAGAGAGAGAGAGAGACACACACAAGGGCAGAGACGAGAGAGAGAGAGAGAGACAAGGGCAGAGACGAGAGAGAGAGAGAGAGAGACAAGGGCAGAGACGAGAGAGGGAGAGAGAGACAAGGGCAGAGACGAGAGAGGGAGAGAGAGACAAGGGCAGAGACGGGAGAGAGAGACAAGGGCAGAGACGGGAGAGAGAGACAAGGGCAGAGACGAGAGAGAGAGAGACAAGGGCAGAGACGAGAGAGAGAGAGACAAGGGCAGAGACGAGAGAGAGAGAGACAAGGGCAGAGACGAGAGAGAGAGACAAGGGCAGTGACGAGAGAGAGAGAGACAAGGGCAGAGACGAGAGGGAGAGAGACAAGGGCAGAGACGAGAGGGAGAGAGACAAGGGCAGAGACGAGAGAGAGAGACAAAGGCAGAGACGAGAGAGAGAGACAAAGGCAGAGACGAGAGAGAGAGACAAGGGCAGAGACGAGAGAGAGAGACAAGGGCAGAGACGAGAGAGAGAGAGAGACAAGGGCAGAGACGAGAGAGAGAGAAAAGGGCAGAGACGAGAGAGACAAGGGCAGAGACGAGAGAGAGAGACAAAGGCAGAGACGAGAGAGAGAGACAAAGGCAGAGACGAGAGAGAGAGACAAGGGCAGAGACGAGAGAGAGAGACAAGGGCAGAGACGAGAGAGAGAGAGACAAGGGCAGAGACGAGAGAGAGAGACAAGGGCAGAGACGAGAGAGAGAGACAAAGGCAGAGACGAGAGAGAGAGACAAGGGCAGAGACGAGAGAGAGAGAGAGAGACACACAAGGGCAGAGACGAGAGAGAGACAAGGGCAGAGACGAGAGAGAGAGAGACAAGGGCAGAGACGAGAGAGAGAGACAAGGGCAGAGAAGAGAGAGAGAGAGAGAGACAAGGGCAGAGACGAGAGAGAGAGACAGGGGCAGAGACGAGAGAGAGAGACAGGGGCAGAGACGAGAGAGAGAGACAAGGGCAGAGACGAGAGAGAGAGAGAGAGAGAGACAAGGGCAGAGACGAGAGACAAAGAGAGAGAGACAAGGGCAGAGACACGAGAGAGAGAGAGAGAGAGAGACATACAAGGGCAGAGACCAGAGAGAGAGAGAGAGAGAGAGAGAGACACAAGGGCAGAGACGAGAGAGAGAGAGAGACACAAGGGCAGAGATCAGAGAGAGAGAGAGAGAGAGAGACACACACAAGGGCAGAGACGAGAGAGAGAGAGAGAGAGAGACACAAGGGCAGAGACCAGAGAGAGAGAGAGAGAGAGAGAGAGAGACAAGGGCAGAGGCCGGTGATGCTGCAGTGGTGCTGATGGTGGAGCGGAAATTGGGTTTGCCGCTTCGCTCAAGGGTGAAGAGGATACTGAGTGTGCGCACCGGCTGGTTCAGCCTGAATGAAAGGCGGGGGAAAAGAATCAAGTCAGAAGCAAAGGTGGAGTTTCTGATGCAAACCAAGTAAGATGGTTTCGGTCTTTCAAATGCTCACTTAAAGAAACTTCTGGCTCAGCCATGGCTTGATGTCAGAGAAGTAATCTCACAAGGCAGAGGTTGCGGTGGAGTTGAGGGGGAGAGATGGATTAGTCGAGCGTTATTGGAGTTGGGCATCTTTAGCATTCACCCAGAAACTGCCCCATGCCTCAGAACGATGTCACTGAGGGGCTCCATGTAAACAAGAAAAAGGAGGGGGTCGGGATGAAACCTTGGGGTCCTCTGAAGATGACTGTGTGGGGCATGAGGAAATGGCTGTAGATGCAATGTTAGATTGGGACAAGGAGAAGTGGAACCAAGAGAGAGCAGTCCCAGAGCAGGACAGTACAGGATAGCTCGCCACAATCACAGTGATGGAAGAGAGCATTGCTGACTTTAAACCAATCTCATCAAAAATTTCTCCCAAAACAGACTGCTCATTCAGGAAATGGAACTAACTGAACATTTTACCCAGTTTCCTCTTTTTTCTCGACCTTACATCTGCTTTCCTCATTCAGCCATAAGCAGTGAACAACATTGCAGATTTCTCAAACAGATCTTTGCACTGCAGCTGACCACAATATACACAGGCTTCTTTTCAAATTCCATTATTTTCAACCAGTATCATTCAGCACTCCCAGGGCAGGTGCAGCACGGGTTAGATACAGAGTAAAGCGACACTGCCTCAAGAATGTACCTCCACACATCGTGCACATTCTGCTGGACTGGCGTAGATTTTTCGACCACAGTTCATCCTTATGGTCTCGAGTGAGATTGCCAATTTTTGTGTTACAGGCCCACTAAGGCCTGATTGAAATTGCCTGAACTCAGCAGGCAGAAGAGTCCTTGATCCCATCGTCCCAGTCTCACAAGCGAAACGTCAGTTTTCCAACTCTCAGCACCAACCAACCCTGCTTTGCTTTTGTACAGTTTCCAATCTTCCGCATCTGTATTTATTGAGGTAATGATTCCAATCCTCAACAGTGGCCAAATCCCAACACATTCATGACATTTCAAAGCTTTAGCCAGATTAACTGCGACACCAATTCAAACCCATCACTGATGGTAATCCGAGTGAAAACCGGGTGCTCAGCAAGGGAAATGAAATGTCTTCATGTCGAGACACATACAGACTTCAGTCAGGTTCCACATATAAAAGAGACTAAACCCAACACTCCAGCTCGAAGGCCCAGGGCCAGCTCCGGCTCCAAGGCCCAGGGCCAGGGCCAGGGCCAGCTCCGGCTCCAAGGCCCAGGCCCAGGGCCAGCTCCGGCTCCAAGGCCCAGGGCCAGCTCCGGCTCCAAGGCCCAGGGCCAGCTCCGGCTCCAAGGCCCAGGGCCAGCTCCGGCTCCAAGGCCCAGGGCCAGCTCCGGCTCCGGCTCCAAGGCCCAGGGCCAGCTCCAAGGCCCAGGGCCAGCTCCGGCTCCAAGGCCCAGGGCCAGCTCCGGCTCCAAGGCCCAGGGCCAGCTCCGGCTCCAAGGCCCAGGGCCAGCTCCGGCTCCAAGGCCCAGGGCCAGGGCCGGCTCCGGCTCCAAGGCCCAGGGCCGGCTCCGGATCCAAGGCCCAGGGCCGGCTCCGGCTCCAAGGCCCAGGGCCGGCTCCGGCTCCAAGGCCCAGGGCCGGCTCCAAGGCCCAGGGCCAGCTCCGGCTCCAAGGCCCAGGGCCAGCTCCGGCTCCAAGGCCCAGGGCCAGCTCCGGCTCCAAGGCCCAGGGCCAGCTCCGGCTCCAAGGCCCAGGGCCAGCTCCGGCCCCAAGGCCCAGGGCCAGGGCCGGCCCCAACGCCCAGGGCCAGGGCCGGCCCCAACGCCCAGGGCCAGGGCCGGCCCCAACGCCCAGGGCCAGGGCCGGCCCCAAGGCCCAGGGCCAGGGCCGGCCCCAAGGCCCAGGGCCAGGGCCGGCCCCAAGGCCCAGGGCCAGGGCCGGCCCCAAGGCCCAGGGCCAGCCCCAAGGCCCAGGGCCAGGGCCGGCCCCAAGGCCCAGGGCCAGGGCCGGCCCCAAGGCCCAGGGCCAGGGCCGGCCCCAAGGCCCAGGGCCGGCTCCGGCTCCAAGGCCCAGGGCCAGGGCCGGTTCCGGCTCCGGCTCCAAGGCCCAGGGCCGGCTCCGGCTCCAAGGCCCAGGGCCAGGGCCGGCTCCGGCTCCAAGGCCCAGGGCCAGGGCCGGCTCCAAGGCCCAGGGCCGGCTCCGGCTCCAAGGCCCAGGGCCAGCTCCGGCTCCAAGGCCCAGGGCCAGGGCCGGCTCCGGCTCCAAGGCCCAGGGCCGGCTCCGGATCCAAGGCCCAGGGCCGGCTCCGGCTCCAAGGCCCAGGGCCGGCTCCGGCTCCAAGGCCCAGGGCCGGCTCCAAGGCCCAGGGCCAGCTCCGGCTCCAAGGCCCAGGGCCAGCTCCGGCTCCAAGGCCCAGGGCCAGCTCCGGCTCCAAGGCCCAGGGCCAGCTCCGGCTCCAAGGCCCAGGGCCAGCTCCGGCCCCAAGGCCCAGGGCCAGGGCCGGCCCCAACGCCCAGGGCCAGGGCCGGCCCCAACGCCCAGGGCCAGGGCCGGCCCCAACGCCCAGGGCCAGGGCCGGCCCCAAGGCCCAGGGCCAGGGCCGGCCCCAAGGCCCAGGGCCAGGGCCGGCCCCAAGGCCCAGGGCCAGGGCCGGCCCCAAGGCCCAGGGCCAGCCCCAAGGCCCAGGGCCAGGGCCGGCCCCAAGGCCCAGGGCCAGGGCCGGCCCCAAGGCCCAGGGCCAGGGCCGGCCCCAAGGCCCAGGGCCGGCTCCGGCTCCAAGGCCCAGGGCCAGGGCCGGTTCCGGCTCCGGCTCCAAGGCCCAGGGCCGGCTCCGGCTCCAAGGCCCAGGGCCAGGGCCGGCTCCGGCTCCAAGGCCCAGGGCCAGGGCCGGCTCCGGCTCCAAGGCCCAGGGCCGGCTCCGGCTCCAGGGCCCAGGGCCAGGGCCGGCTCCGGCTCCAAGGCCCAGGGCCGGCTCCGGCTCCAAGGCCCAGGGCCGGCTCCGGCTCCAAGGCCCAGGGCCAGGGCCGGCTCCGGCTCCAAGGCCCGGCTCCGGCTCCAAGGCCCAGGGCCAGGGCCGGCTCCGGCTCCGGCTCCAAGGCCCGGGGCCGGCTCCGGCTCCAAGGCCCGGGGCCGGCTCCGGCTCCAAGGCCCGGGGCCGGCTCCGGCTCCAAGGCCCGGGGCCGGCTCCGGCTCCAAGGCCCGGGGCCGGCTCCGGCTCCAAGGCCCGGGGCCGGCTCCGGCTCCAAGGCCCGGGGCCGGCTCCGGCTCCAAGGCCCGGGGCCAGGGCCGGCTCCGGCTCCCAGGCCCAGGGCCAGGGCCGGCTCCCAGGCCCAGGGCCAGGGCCGGCTCCGGCTCCCAGGCCCAGGGACAGGGCCGGCTCCGGCTCCCAGGCCCAGGGCCAGGGCCGGCTCCGGCTCCCAGGCCCAGGGCCAGGGCCGGCTCCGGCTCCCAGGCCCAGGGCCAGGGCCGGCTCCGGCTCCAAGGGCCAGGGCCGGCTCCGGCTCCAAGGCCCAGGGCCGGCTCCGGCTCCCAGGCCCAGGGCCGGCTCCGGCTCCCAGGCCCAGGGCCAGGGCCGGCTCCGGCTCCAAGGGCCAGGGCCGGCTCCGGCTCCAAGGCCCAGGGCCGGCTCCGGCTCCAAGGCCCAGGGCCGGCTCCGGCTCCAAGGCCCAGGGCCGGCTCCGGCTCCAAGGCCCAGGGCCAGGGCCGGCTCCGGCTCCAAGGCCCAGGGCCAGGACCAGGGCCAGCTCCGGCTCCAAGGCCCAGGGCCGGCTCCGGCTCCAAGGCCCAGGGCCGGCTCCGGCTCCAAGGCCCAGGGCCGGCTCCGGCTCCAAGGCCCAGGGCCGGCTCCGGCTCCAAGGCCCAGGGCCGGCTCCGGCTCCAAGGCCCAGGGCCGGCTCCGGCTCCAAGGCCCAGGGCCGGCTCCGGCTCCAAGGCCCAGGGCCGGCTCCGGCTCCAAGGCCCAGGGCCGGCTCCGGCTCCAAGGCCCAGGGCCGGCTCCGGCTCCAAGGCCCAGGGCCGGCTCCGGCTCCAAGGCCCAGGGCCGGCTCCGGCTCCAAGGCCCAGGGCCGGCTCCGGCTCCAAGGCCCAGGGCCGGCTCCGGCTCCAAGGCCCAGGGCCGGCTCCGGCTCCAAGGCCCAGGGCCGGCTCCGGCTCCAAGGCCCAGGGCCAGGGCCAGCTCCGGCTCCAAGGCCCAGGGCCAGGGCCAGCTCCGGCTCCAAGGCCCAGGGCCAGTTCCGGCTCCAAGGCCCAGGGCCAGTTCCGGCTCCAAGGCCCAGGGCCAGTTCCGGCTCCAAGGCCCAGGGCCGGCTCCGGCTCCAAGGCCCAGGGCCGGCTCCGGCTCCAAGGCCCAGGGCCAGGGCCAGCTCCGGCTCCAAGGCCCAGGGCCAGGGCCAGCTCCGGCTCCAAGGCCCAGGGCCAGTTCCGGCTCCAAGGCCCAGGGCCAGTTCCGGCTCCAAGGCCCAGGGCCAGTTCCGGCTCCAAGGCCCAGGGCCAGTTCCGGCTCCAAGGCCCAGGGCCAGTTCCGGCTCCAAGGCCCAGGGCCAGTTCCGGCTCCAAGGCCAGTTCCGGCTCCAAGGCCCAGGGCCAGTTCCGGCTCCAAGGCCCAGGGCCAGTTCCGGCTCCAAGGCCCAGGGCCAGTTCCGGCTCCAAGGCCCAGGGCCAGTTCCGGCTCCAAGGCCCAGGGCCAGTTCCGGCTCCAAGGCCCAGGGCCAGTTCCGGCTCCAAGGCCCAGGGCCAGGGCCAGTTCTGGATAGGGGTAGGGCGACTAAGGGATACACACGATAAACTCACAGGTAATGACAGCAAAATGGCAAAAATATTAAGAACATAAGAAATAGGAGCAGGAGTAGGCCATACGTCCCCTTGAGCCTGCTCCGCCATTCAATCAGGTCATGGCTGATCTTCGACCTTAACTCCACTTTCCCGCCCGATCCCCATATCCCTTGATTCCCTTACAGTCCAAAAATCTATTGATCTCAGTCTTGAATATACTCAACGACTGAGCATCCACAGCCCTTTGGGGTAGAGAATTCCAAACATTCATGAGCCTGAGTGAAGAAATTCCTCATCTTGGTCCTAATGGCTGACCCCTTATCCTGAGACAATGCCCTCTCGTTCTGGACTGTCCAGCCAGGGGAAACAGCCTCTCAGCATCTATCCTCTTAGAATCTTATATGTTTCAATGAGATCACCTCTCATTCTTCCAGAGAGTATGGGCCCATTCTACTCAAACTTTCCTCAGAGGACAACCCTCTCAGCCCAGAAATCAATCTAGTGAACCTTTGTTGCACCCCCTCCAAGGCAAGTATATCCTTCCTTAGGTAAGGAGACCAAAACTGCACACAGTACTCCAGGTGTGGTCTCACCAAAGCCCTGTACAATTGCAGCAAGACTTCCTTACTCTTGTACTCCAACCCCCTTGCTATAAAGGCCAACATTCCATTTGCCTTACTAATTGCTTGCTGTATGCCTCCATTTTAACTTTGTGTTCCGTGTACAAGGTCACCCAAATCCCTCTGAACACCAACATTTAATAGTTTCTCACCATTTAAAAAATATTCTGTTTTTCTATTTTTCCTACCAAAGTGAATAACCTCACATTTCCCCACATTATACTCCATCTGTCACCTTCTTGCCCACTCACTTAATCTGTCGACATTCCTTTGCAGACTCTTTGTGTCTTCCTCACAGCTTACTTTCCCACCTAGCTTTGTGTCGTCAATAAACTTGGATACATTACACTCGGTCCTTTCATTTAAGTCATTAATATAGATTGTAAATAGCTGAGGCCCAAGCACCGATCCCTGCGGCACCCCACTAGTTACAGCCTGCCGACCTGAGAATGACCCGTTTATCCCTACTCTCTGTTTTCTGACCGTTAATCAATCCATGCTAATATATTACCCCCATTTCCATGAGTTGTAATCTTGTGTAACAACCTTTTATGTGGCACCTTATCGGATGCCTTTTGAAAATCCAAATATACGACATCCACTGGTTCCCCTTTACCTACCCTGCTAGTTACATCCTCAAAAAACTCAGATTTGTCAAACACGATTTTCCTTTCATAAAACCATGTGGACTCTGCCTAATCATATTATGATTTTCTAAGTGTCCTGTTACTACCGTCTTAATAATAGATTCCGGCATTTTCCCTACTACTGATGTCAGGCAAACTGGCCTGTAGTTCCCTGTTTTCTCACTCCCTCCTTTCTTGAGTAGTTACTCAAACTGGCAAAAGATGGAAAGTGGTGTTCTACAGGGATCGGTGCTGGGACCATTGTTGTTCACAATAAAAAAACAATTTGGACACGGGAATTGGAAGTACAATTTCAAAACTTGCAGACGACACCAAATTTGGGGTTGTAGTTAATACTGAGGCGGACTGCGACAAAATACAGGAATGATGTGGAGACTAGGGTCTTGAGGGAAGTGGCAGTAGGGATTGTGGATGCTTTGGTAATAATTTTCCAAAATTCTCTGGACTCGGCAAAGGTCCCGGCAGATTGGAAAACTGCCTTATTTAAAAAGGGTAGTAGGCAGAAGGCTGGAAATTATAGACCAGTTACCCTAACATCTGTGGCGGGCAAAATTTTGGAGTCTATTATTAAGGAGACAGTAACGGAACATTTGGATAAACATAATTTAATAGGACAAAGTCAGCAAGGCTTTACGAAGGGGAAGTCATGTCTGACAAATTTGCTTGAGTTCTTTGAGGACATAACATACAGGGTGGATAAAGGGGAACCAGTGGACGTAGTGTATTTAGACTTCCAGAAGGCATTCGACAAGGTGCCACATAAAAGATTATTGCTCAAGATAAAGAATCACTGGATTGGGGGTAATATTCTGGCATGGGTGGAGGATTGGTTATCTAACAGGAAGCAGAGAGTTGGGATAAATGGTTCATTCTCGGACTGGCAACCAGTCGCCAGTGGTGTTCCACAGGGGTCGGTGCTGGGTCCCCAACTCTTTACAATCTATATTAACGATTTGGAGGAGGGGACCGAGTGTAACATACCAAAGTTTGCAGATGATACAAAGATGGGAGGGAAAGTAGAGAGTGAGGAGGACATAAAAAACGTACAAGGGGATATCGACAGGCTGGGTGAGTGGGCGGAGATTTGGCAGATGCAATACAATGTTGGAAAATGTGAGGTTATGCACTTTGGCAGGAAAAATCGGAGAGCAAGTTATTATCTCAATGGCGAGAAACTGGAAAGTACTGCAGTACAAAGGGATCTGGGGGCCCTAGTGCAAGAAAATCAAAAAGTTAGTATGTAGGTGCAGCAGGTGATCAAGAAGGCCAACGGAATGTTGGCTTTTATTGCTATGGGGATAGAATATAAAAACAGGGAGGTATGCTGCAGTTATATAAAGTATTAGTGAGACCGCACCTGGAATACTGCATACAGTTTTGGTGTCCATACTTAAGAAAAGACATACTTGCTCTCGAGGCAGTACAAAGAAGGTTCACTCGGTTAATCCCGGGGATGAGGGGGCGGACATATGAGGAGAGGTTGAGTAGATTGGGACTCTACTCATTGGAGTTCAGAAGAATGAGAGGCGATCTTATTGAAACATATCAAAGTTTGCAGATGATACAAAGATGGGAGGGAAAGTAGAGAGTGAGGAGGACATAAAAAACCTACAAGGGAATTTGGACAGGCTGGGTGAGTGGGCGGAGATTTGGCAGATGCAATACAATATTGGAAAATTTGAGGTTATGCACTTTGGCAGGAAAAATCAGAGAGCAAGTTATTATCTTAATGGCGAGAAACTGGAAAGTACTGCAGTACTAAGGGATCTGGGGGTCCTAGTGCAAGAAAATCAAAAGGTTAGTATGCAGATGATCAAGAAGGCCTACGGAATGTTGGCTTTTATTACTCGGGGGATAGAATATAAAAACAGGGAGGTATTGCTGCAGTTATATAAGGTATTGGTGAGACCGCACCTGGAATACTGCATACAGTTTTGGTCTCCATACTTAAGAAAAGACATACTTGCTCTCGAGGCAGTACAAAGAAGGTTCACTCGGTTAATCCCAGGGACGAGGGGGTGGACATATGAGGAGAGGTTGAGTAGATTGGGACTCTACTCATTGGAGTTCAGAAGAATGAGAGGCGATCTTATTGAAACATATAAGATTGTGAAGGGGCTTGATCGGGTGGATGCGGTAAGGATGTTCCCAAGGATGGGTGAAACCAGAACTAGGGGGCATAATCTTAGAATAAGGGGCTGCTCTTTCAAAACTGAGATGAGGAGAAACTTCTTCACTCAGAGGGTAGTAGGTCTGTGGAATTTGCTGCCCCAGGAAGCTGTGGAAGCTACATCATTAAATAAATTTAAAACAGAAATGGACAGTTTCCTAGAAGTAAAGGGAATTAGGGGTTACGGGGAGCGGGCAGGAAATTGGACATGAATTTAGATTTGAGGTTAGGATCAGATCAGCCATGATCTTATTGAATGGCGGAGCAGGCTCGAGGGGCTGATTGGCCTACTCCTGCTCCTATTTCTTATGCCGGTGATGGACTGGAGTGGACAAATGTAAGGAGTCGTACAACACCAGGTTATAGTCCAACAGCTTTATTTGAAATCGCAAGCTTTCGGAGCTTTCCTCCTTCGTCAGGTGAGTGTCGGGTTCCATAAAGGCACAGCGTATATAGTCAGAGAACAATGCCTGGTGATTACAGATAATCTTTCCAACTGCCCGTTATCACACCTCGGCAGAGAGATAATCACAGCAATCAAAGGAGTGGATGGTGTTCAGACAGGTTAGTCAGGGAAACATTACATCCAAGAATACTGAATACACAAGGGGTCAGATCACAAAGGCACAGAGAGAGAGAGAGAGAGAGAGAGAGAATGACCAGTTGTATTAAAAACAGATAACTTTTTTTCGCTGGTGGGGTTACGTGTAGCGTGACATGAACCCAAGATCCCGGTTGAGGCCGTCCTCATGGGTGCGGAACTTGGCTATCAATTTCTGCTCGACGATTTTGCGTTGTCGTGTGTCTCGAAGGCCGCCTTGGAGAACACTTACCCGAAGATCGGAGGCTGAATGTCCTTGACTGCTGAAGTGTTGCCCGACTGGGAGGGAACCCGCCTGTCTGGCGATTGTTGTGCGGTGTCCGTTCATCCGTTGTCGCAGTGTCTGCATGGTCTCGCCAATGTACCATGCTCTGGGGTATCCTTTCCTGCAACGTATGAGGTTGACAACGTTGGCTGAGTCACAGGAGTATGAACCATGTACCTGGTGGGTGGTGTCCTCTCGTGTGATGGTGGTATCTGTGTCGATGATCTGGCATGTCTTGCAGAGGTTACCGTGGCAGGGTTGTGAGGTGTCGTGCGTGGAACACTGTTCTCCTGAAAGCTGGGTAATTTGCTGCTAACGATGGTCTGTTTGAGGTTAGTTGGCTGTTTGAAGGCAAGTAGTGGAGGCGTGGGGATGGCCATAGTGAGGTGTTCGTCGTCATCGATGACATGTTGAAGGCTGCGAAGAACATGGCGTAGTTTCTCCGCTCTGGGGAAGTACTGGACGATGAAGGGTACTCTGTTGGTTGTGTCCCGTGTTTTGTCTTCTGAGGAGGTCCATGCGATTTTTCACTGTGGCTAGTCGGAACTGTCGATCGACGAGTCGAGCTTCATATCCCGTTCTTACGAGGGCGTCTTTCAGCGTCTGTCGGTGTCCATCGTGTTCCTCCTCGTCTGAGCAGATCCTGTGTATTCGCAGGGCCTGTCCATAGGGGATGGCCTCTTTGACGTGGTTGGGGTGGAAGCTGGAAAAGTGGAGCATCGTGAGGTTGTCCGTGGGCTTGCGGTAGAGTGAGGTGCTGAGGTGCCCGTCTTTGATGGAGACTCGTGTGTCCAAGAATGAAACCGATTCTGAGGAGTAGTCCATGGTGAGTTTGATGGTGGGATGGAACTTGTTGATGTTATCGTGTAGTCTCTTCAGTGATTCTTCGCCGTGGGTCCATAGAAAGAAAATGTCGTCGATGTATCTGGTGTATAGCGTTGGTTGGAGGTCCTGTGCAGTGAAGAAGTCCTGCTCGAACTTGTGCATGAAATGTTGGCGTATTGGGGTGCGAATTTGGTCCCCATGGCTGTTCCGTGTGTTTGGGTAAAGAACTGGTTGTCGAAGGTGAAGACATTGTGATCCAGGATAAAGCGGATGAGTTGTAGGATGGCGTCTGGAGATTGGCTGTTGTTGGTGTTGAGTATTGATGCTGTCGCAGCGATGCCGTCATCGTGGGGGATACTGGTGTCGAGTGCCGAGACGTCCATCGTGGTGAGAAGTGTTCCTGGTTCAACTGGTCCGTGGGTGCTGAGTTTTTGTAGGAAGTCTGTAGTGTCGCGACAGAAGCTGGGGGTTCCCTGTACGATGGGTTTCAGGATGCCCTCGACGTATCCAGAGAGGTTCTCACACAGGGTTCCGTTGCCTGATACGATAGGACGTCCGAGTGTGTTGGCTTTGTGTATCTTTGGGAGGCAGTAGAAGTCTCCCACGCGGGGAGTACGTGGGATGAGAGTGCGTAGGATGCTTTGAAGGTCTGGATCGAAGGTCTTGATCAGTTTGTTGAGCTGGTGGGTGTGTTCTTTGGTCGGATCTGCGGGTCACCGTCTGTAGTGTTCCTGGTTGTCCAGTTGTCGGTATGCTTCTTTGCAATAGTCCGTTCTGTTCTGTATGACGATGGCTTCTCCTTTGTCCGCTGGTTTGATGACGATGTTGCGGTTGGTCTTGAGAGCGTCGATGGCGTTGCGTTGTGGTCGGGTGACATTCTGGACTGTCTTGTGAGTGCGGCTGATGAATCTGGCGTTGACGCATCTCCTGACAGCTTGAGCATACATGTCAAGTCTAGGGCAGCGACTCTCCGCAGGAGTCCAATTTGACTCTTTCTTCTTCGGTTGCTGTACCGCGGATCCCTCTTCGCAGCCTTCAACATGTCATCGATGACGACAAACACATCGCTAAGGCCATCCCCACGCCTCCACTACTCGCCTTCAAACAGCCACATAACCTCAAACAGGCCATCGTTCGCAGCAAATTACCCAGCTTTCAGGAGAACAGCGTCCACGACACCACACAACCCTGCCATGGCAACCTCTGCAAGACATGCCAGATCATCGACACAGATACTACCATCACACGAGAGGACACCACCCACCAGGTACATGGTTCATACTCCTGTGACTCGGCCAACGTTGTCTCCCTCATACGTTGCAGGAAAGGATACCCCGGAGCATGGTCCATCGGCGAGACCATGCAGACACTGCGTCAACGGATGAACGGACACCGCGCAACAATCGTCAGACAGGAAGGTTCCCTCCCAGTCGGGGAACACTTCAGCAGTCAAGGACATTCAGCCTCCGATCTTCGGGTAAGCGTTCTCCAAGGCGGCCTTCGAGACACACGACAACGCAAAATCGTTGAGCAGAAATTGATAGCCAAGTTCCGCACCCATGAGGACGGCCTCAACAGGGATCTTGGATTCATGTCACGCTACATGTAACTCCACCAGCGAAAAACAGTTATCTGTTTTTAATACAATTGGTCATTTTCTCTCTGCCTTTCGGGTCTCTCTCTCTCTCTCTCTCTGTCTTTGTGATCTGACCCCTTGTGTATTCAGTATTCTTGGATGTAATGTTTCCCTGGCTAACCTGTCTGAACACCAGCCACTCCTTTGATTGCTGTGATTATCTCTCTGCCGAGGTGTGATAACGGGCAGTTGGAAAGATTATCTGTAATCACCAGGCATTGTTCTCTGACTATATACGCTGTGCCTTTATGGAACCCTACACTCACCTGACGAAGGAGGAAAGCTCCGAAAGCTTGCGATTTCAAATAAAGCTGTTGGACTATAACCTGGTGTTGTACGACTCCTTACAAAATACAGGAAGGCATTAATAAACTTGGCCGTGTAATTGGCAAATGAATTTCAATATAGATAAGTGTGAGGTGGTGCATTTTGGTATGAATAATAAGGAGGCCACATACTGCTTGGAAAATAAGACTCTAAACGGGATAGAGGATCAGAGGGGGTACAGATCTACAAATCTCTAAAAATAGCGACGCAGGTTAACAAGACCATAAAAAAAGAAACGAAGCACTGGGTTTCATTTCTGGAGGGATAGAATTGAAAAGCAGAAGAGTTATGTTAAACTTGTATTGAATCTTGATTAGACCACACTTGGAGCACTGTGAGCAGTTCTGGTCTCCATATTATAAAAAAGATATAGAGGCACTGGAGAAGATGCAAAAAGGATTTACTAGGATGATACCAGAAATGAGAGGTATAACTATCAGGAAAGATTGAACAGGCTGGGGCTCTTTTCCCTAGAAAAGAGAAGACTGAGGGGTGACCTGATAGAGGTCTTTAAGATTATGAAAGGGTTTGATAGAGCAATTGTAAACAATTTTACAACACCATGTTATAGTCCAGCAATTTTATTTTAAATTCACAAGCTTTCGGAGGCTTCCTCCTTCCTCAGGTGAACGAAAAGAAATCCTCGAAATGAAATCGCATTTATAATTCACAGAACAATGCTTGGTGATTACAGACAGTTTTTTCAACTGCCCGTTGCCAAGGCAATCAGTGTGCAGACAGACAGGTGTTACCTGCAAGGTCTCAGAATATACAAATCACCAAAAAAAATCACCAAAAAAAAAGAGATAGAGAGGTAGAAACATAGAAAAGACAGCAACTGACCCGTTATATTAAGAACAGATAACATTTGTTTGTCGAGCAGAAATTGATAGCCAAGTTCCGCACCCATGAGGACGGCCTCAACCGGGATCTTGGGTTCATGTCACGCTACACGTTACCCCACCAGCGAACAAATGTTATCTGTTCTTAATATAACGGGTCAGTTGCTGTCTTTTCTATGTTTTTACCTCTCTATCTCTGTTTTTTTTTGTTTGTTGTTTTTTTTTGGTGATTTGTATATTCTGAGACCTTGCAGATAACACCTGTCTGTCTGCACACTGATTGCCTTGGCAACGGGCAGTTGAAAAATCTGTCTGTAATCACCAAGCATTGTTCTGTGAATTATAAATGCGATTTCATTTCGAGGATTTCATTTAGTTCACCTGAGGAAGGAGGAAGCCTCCGAAAGCTTGTGAATTTAAAGTAAAATTGCTGGACTATAACTTGGTGTTGTAAAACCCCAGTCCATCACCGGCATCTCCACATCTTTGATAGAGCAGACATAGAGGAAATGTTTCCACTTGTGGGGGAGACCAGAACTAAGGGCCGTAAATATAAGATAATCACTAATAAAGCCAATAGGAATTCAGGAGAAACTTCTTCACCCAGAGAGTGGTTAGAATGTGGAACTCGCTCCCAAAAGGTGTAGTTGAGGCAACAAGCACAGATGCATTTAAGGGGAAGCCAGATAAACACATGAGGGAGAAGAGAACAAAATGATATGTTGATAGGGTTAGATAAGGAAGAGTAGAAGGAGGCTTGTGTGGAGCACAAACACTGGCTTGGCCGTTGGGCCGAATTGCCTGTTTCTGTGCTGTACATTCTATGCAATTCTATGTAAGTTTGTAGCACTGGCTTCCTGTGGGGAGAATGAGGTCTCTGGGCAGGACCATCAAATGGGGGGGAAGTGAAGAATGTTTAAACTAGGAAGGGGGCAGGGAAAATAAAAGCAAACAAAGAGCAAAGAGAGAAGGTGGAAATAGATATGGTAAATATACAAATAAAAAAGAATTTAACAAAAAGGATGGCACAAGGAATAAAGGAAACAGGAGGAAAATCAAATTGTCAAGCTATAAGCAGGGAACAAACTGAGATAAAGGAACAAAGTGTTAACTTGGACAAAAAAAGTCAAGGGAAGGAGTTTTAAATACAAACAATAAAGTGCATTAATTGCATTGCTCAGAATGTGGGACATATTCTGGGGGAATTAGATGCAATTATGTCACAGAAATATAGATTTAATAGCACTAACAGAAACTTGGCTGCAAACAGGGCAAGAGTGGATAATAAGCAGATCAGGTTAGAATTTTTGTTTAGAAGGGACAGAACATCAGAACATATAAGAAAGGAGGAGGTAAAGTTGGTGAAGGAGGGAACACCTGTTGTAGAGAGGACTGAGGTATACAAAAAAGAGGTTCAGAGTCGATATGGTTAAAGATCAAATATTTTTAAAAAGGGATTGTTACATTAGTGGGGTTGGACTACAGGCCGCCTAATTGTGGGAGGGAAATGAAAGAAGACATCTGTGGACAGATCGGGGAGATGAATAGGAATAAATAAATTATTGTTCTAGGAGATTTTAACTGTACACTCATCAATTGTAACAGGCAGTAAATGGAGAAACGGGAATGGAATTCCTAAAATGTGCTGACTCTTTCCTCAAGCAGTTTGTTCATACCCCTCAAGGAATGAGGCGTTGCTACATCTAGCTATGAGAAGCAAAATAGATCAGGTAGATGGGTTTAATGTGGGTGAACAAACTAAAACTGAAGAGGGCATAGAATGGTTACAGTACAGAAGGCGGCCATTCGGTCCATCGAGCCTGCACCGACTCTTTGTAAGAGCAATCCAGTTGGTCCTATTCCCTCGTTCTTTCCCCGTAGCCCGGCATATACATATATACATGATAAAGATAAAATGAGAGAATATGAGAAAATAAGGCAAGACGTAAAGTGAGAGATAAGAAAAGCAAGCAGCAAATATGAGGAATCTCAAAAAATAATTTTTTTTTTTTAAGTATCCTGCAAATATTTCAGTAAAAAGCGAACTGTTGGATGTGAGGTGGGACCCCTGAGAGGAGTCATAGAGTCATAGAGTCATACAGCACGGATAGAGGCTCTTCGGCCCATCGTGTCCACGCCGGCCATCAGCCCTGTCTACTCTAATCCCATATTCCAGCATTTGGTCCGTAGCCTTGTATGCTATGGCATTTCAAGTGCTCATCCAAATGCTTCTTGAATGTTGTGAGGGTTCCTGCCTCCACAACCCTTTCAGGCAGTGAGTTCCAGACTCCAACCACCCTCTGGGTGAAAAAGTTCTTTCTCAAATCCCCTCTAAACCTCCCGCCTTTTACCTTGAATCTGTGTCCCCTTGTTATAGAACCCTCAACGAAGGGAAAAAGCTCCTTAGTATCCATCCTATCTGTGCCCCTCATAATTTTGTACACCTCAATCATGTCCCCCCTCAGCCTCCTCTGCTCCAAGGAAAACAAACCCAATCTTCCCAGTCTCTCTTCATAGCTGAAGCGCTCCAGCCCTGGTAACATCCTGGAGAGGAGCATGAGTTAGTAAAGGATAAATGGAACAGGCAGAGATACTTAACAAGTACTTCACTTCAGTGTGCATAAAAGATGATACTGGGGAGGAGGTAAATCCTGAATTGGTTAAAAGCGAGATGAGAAATTTTATAATTAATAAAATTAGAGAAGTTATTTAAGCTAAAGGAGGCCAAACAGCCGGGACCTGACTGGATGTACCCGAAGATCTTGAGTGAAATGGTGAAGGTCCTAAAAATTATATTTCAGGGTCCTATTGAGTGTGAATGAGTGTCGAAGCGCTGGAGAGTGGCCAATTTCAAAAGAGAGACAGACCTGACCCAGGTAATTACAGGCTGGTTCATTTGACATCTGTGGTAGGGAAAATGCTGGAAACTTTAATGAAACATGAAATTACTAAATATCCAGATAAATCGAATATAATTAGAAGCAGCCAACACAGATTCCAGGAAGATCGTGCTTGACAAACCTGATCGGGTTCTTTGAGGTGACGGGGAAATGCAGTGGATGTGGTGTACATGGACTTTTAGAAACCCTTTGACAAGGCACCACAGAGGAGATTATTAGAGAACATTAAGGGATGATAGGGAGGGTAGCAAATTGAACTAAAAACTGGTTAGAAGGGAGGAAACAGAGTCAGAGTTAAGGGCAGTTTCTCAGAGTGGTTGGAAATGGGTAGTGGTGTCCCAGGGTTCTGTTCTGGGACTGCTTCTGTTCACTGCATACATCAGTGATTTGATAAGGGGCTGGAGGGAGTGGTGTCCAAATCAGCAGATGATACTAAAATAGGAGGGAGAGTGACTAATTCAGAAAACCAAAGGAAGCTGCAAAGGGGATTTTGATAAAATGGTGCAATGGGCAAAAAAATGGCAGATGGAATTCAATTTCAGAGAGATCTAGGGGTCTAAGTACAGAAATCACTAAAGGCTAGTGGACAGGTACAAAAAAATAATTTAAAAGGCAAATGGAATGTTAACCTTTGTCTCAAGGGGGCTGGAATACAAAGGGGTTGAAGTTATGTTACAGTCATATAAAGCTCTGGTTAGACCCCATTTAGAGTACTGTGTTCAGTTCTGGGCACCGGACCTCAAGAAGGATAGAAATGGAAATAGGCAGAGATACTTAACAAGTACTTCACTTCACTTGGATGGGGTGCAGAATGATACCGGGGCTAAAAGGGTAAATTATGAGGACAGGTTGCATAGACTAGGCTTGCATTTCCTTCAGTTTGGAAGATTAAGGGGTGATCTAATTGAGGTATTTAAGATGATTAAGGGATTTGATAGAGTAGATAGAGGGAAACCATTTCTTCTTGTGGAGCGAGTCCAGAACAAGGGGGCATAACCTTAAAATTAGAGCTAGGCCGTTCAGGGGTGATGTCAGGAAGCACTTCTTCACACAAAGGGCAGTGGAAATCTGGAACTCTCTCCCCCAAAAGCTACTGAGGCTGGGGGTCAATTGAAAATTTCAAAACCTGAGATTGATATATTTTTGTTAGGTAAGGGTATTAAGGGATACAGAACCAAGGTGAGTAAAGGGAGTTAAGATACAAATCAGCCATGATCCAATTGAATTTTGTAGAACTGGCTCGAGGGGCTGAATGGTCTCCTGTTCCTATATTAGTAAATGTGAGGTGGTATATTTTAGTAAAAAAAATGTTATTATACTTTGAATGGGTGAAGGCTGGCTGATGCTGAGGGATTTAGGGGTTCAGGGTCGCCATACATTAAAAGCAACACCTCAAGTGGAAAAGGCCATAAAAAAGCTAGTGGAATATAGGGTTTTACGCAAGAGATATAGAATATAGAAAGTACAGAGAAATGAAAAAAGAAATAAGAGGGGCAAAAAGGAAGTATGAGAATATACTGGCAGCTAACATAAAAGGGAATCCAAAAGTCTTCAATAGGCATATATATAGTAAACGGGTAGTAAGAGGGGTGGGGCCGATTAGGGACCAAAATGGAAATCTACACATGGAGGCAGAGGGGATGGCTGAGGTACTAAATGAGTATTTGCATCTGTTTTTACCAAGGATGAAGATGCTGCCAGAGTCACAGTAAAAAGGGAGCTAGTTGATATACTGGATAGGGTAAAAATTGATAAAGAGGAGGTACTTGAAAGGCTGGCTATGCTTAAAGTAGCTAAGTCACCTAGTCCGAATGGGATACATCCTAGGTTGCTGAGGGAAGTAAGGGTGGAAATTGCAGAGGTTCTGGCCACAATCTTCTAATCCTCCTTAGATACGAGGGTGGTGCCAGAGGACTGGAAAATTGCAAATGTTACACCCTTGTTCAAAAAAGTGTTTAAGGATAAACCCAGCAACTACAGGCCAGTCAGTTTAATCTTGGTGTTGGGGAAGCTTTTAGAAACAATAATCCGGGACGAAATTAATAGTCACTTGGACAAGTATGGATTAATAAAGGAAAGCCAGTATGGATTTGTTAAAGGCAAATCGTGTTTAACTAACTTAGAATCATAGCAATTCTACGGCACAGGAGGCCATTCGGCCCATCGTGTCTATGCCAGCTGAGAAACGAGCCACCCAGCCTAATCCCACTTTCCCGCATTTGGTCCGGAGCCCTGCAGGTCACGGCTCTTCATGTGCACATCCAGGGATATTTTTTTAAATGAGTTGAGGGTTTCTGCCTCGACCACCATCTCAGGCAGTGAGACTTGATTGAGTTTTTTGATGAGGCAACAAAGAGGGTTGATGAGGGCAATGAGGTTGATGTTGTGTATATGGACTTTCAAAAGGCGTCAATAAAAATAAGAACATAAGAGATAGGAGCAGGAGTAGGCCATTCGGCCCCTCGAGGCTGCGCCGCCATTCAATGAGATCATGGCTGATCTGATTTTTACTCTGTCACTCTCCCTCTCTCCCACACGCGCTCTCTCTCCCTCTCTCCCACACGCGCTCTCTCTCCCTCTCTCCCACACGCGCTCTCCCTCCCTCTCTCCCACACGCGCTCTCCCTCCCTCTCTCCCACACGCGCTCTCCCTCCCTCTCTCCCACACGCGCTCTCCCTCCCTCTCTCCCACACGCGCTCTCCCTCCCTCTCTCCCACACGCGCTCTCCCTCCCTCTCTCCCACACGCGCTCTCCCTCCCTCTCTCCCACACGCGCTCTCCCTCCCTCTCTCCCACACGCGCTCTCCCTCCCTCTCTCCCACACGCGCTCTCCCTCCCTCTCTCCCACACGCGCTCTCTCTCCCTCTCTCCCACACGCGCTCTCTCTCCCTCTCTCCCACACGCGCTCTCCCTCCCTCTCTCCCACACGCGCTCTCCCTCCCTCTCTCCCACACGCGCTCTCCCTCCCTCTCCCACACGCGCTCTCCCTCCCTCTCTCCCACACGCGCTCTCCCTCCCTCTCTCCCACACGCGCTCTCCCTCTCTCTCCCACACGCGCTCTCCCTCTCTCCCACACGCGCTCTCCCTCCCTCTCTCCCACACGCGCTCTCCCTCTCTCTCCCACACGCGCTCTCCCTCCCTCTCTCCCACACGCGCTCTCCCTCTCTCTCCCACACGCGCTCTCCCTCTCTCTCCCACACGCGCTCTCCCTCCCTCTCTCCCACACGCGCTCTCCCTCCCTCTCTCCCACACGCGCTCTCCCTCCCTCTCTCCCACACGCGCTCTCCCTCTCTCTCCCACACGCGCTCTCCCTCTCTCTCCCACACGCGCTCTCCCTCTCTCTCCCTCTCCCACACGCGCTCTCCCGCTCGCTCCCTCTCCCACACGCGCTCTCCCGCTCGCTCCCTCTCCCACACGCGCTCTCCCTCCCTCTCCCACGCGCGCTCTCCCTCCCTCTCCCACGCGCGCTCTCCCTCCCTCTCCCACGCGCGCTCTCCCTCCCTCTCCCACGCGCGCTCTCCCTCCCTCTCCCACGCGCGCTCTCCCTCCCTCTCCCACGCGCGCTCTCCCTCCCTCTCCCACGCGCGCTCTCCCTCCCTCTCCCACGCGCGCTCTCCCTCCCTCTCCCACGCGCGCTCTCCCTCCCTCTCCCACGCGCGCTCTCCCTCCCTCTCCCACACGCGCTCTCCCTCCCTCTCCCACGCGCGCTCTCCCGCTCTCTCCCTCTCCCTCCCTCTCCCACGCGCGCTCTCCCTCTCCCTCCCTCTCCCACGCGCGCTCTCCCGCTCTCTCCCACGCGCGCTCTCCCGCTCTCTCCCGCTCTCTCCCGCACGCGCTCTCCCGCTCTCTCCCGCACGCGCTCTCCCGCTCTCTCCCGCACGCGCTCTCCCGCTCTCTCCCGCACGCGCTCTCCCGCTCTCTCCCGCACGCGCTCTCCCGCACTCTCCCGCACGCGCTCTCCCGCTCTCTCCCGCACGCGCTCTCCCGCTCTCTCCCGCACGCGCTCTCCCGCTCTCTCCCACACGCGCTCTCCCGCTCTCTCCCACACGCGCTCTCCCGCTCTCTCCCACACGCGCTCTCCCGCTCTCTCCCACACGCGCTCTCCCGCTCTCTCCCACACGCGCTCTCCCGCTCGCTCCCACACGCGCTCTCCCGCTCGCTCCCACACGCGCTCTCCCGCTCGCTCCCACACGCGCTCTCCCGCTCGCTCCCACACGCGCTCTCCCGCTCGCTCCCACACGCGCTCTCCCGCTCGCTCCCACACGCGCTCTCCCGCTCGCTCCCACTCTCGCACGCGCTCTCCCCCTCGCTCCCTCTCCCGCACGCGCTCTCCCGCTCGCTCCCTCTCCCGCACGCGCTCTCCCGCTCGCTCCCTCTCCCGCACGCGCTCTCCCGCACGCGCTCTCCCGCTCGCTCCCTCTCCCGCTCGCGCTCTCCCGCTCGCTCCCTCTCCCACACGCGCTCTCCCGCTCCCTCTCCCACACGCGCTCTCCCCGTCTCTCTCCAACACGCACTCCGTCTCTCTCCAACACGCACTCCGTCTCTCTCCAACACGCACTCCGTCTCTCTCCAACACGCACTCCGTCTCTCTCCAACACGCACTCCGTCTCTCTCCAACACGCACTCCGTCTCTCTCCAACACGCACTCCGTCTCTCTCCAACACGCACTCCGTCTCTCTCCAACACGCACTCCGTCTCTCTCCAACACGCACTCCGTCTCTCTCCAACACGCACTCCGTCTCTCTCCAACACGCACTCCGTCTCTCTCCAACACGCACTCCGTCTCTCTCCAACACGCACTCCGTCTCTCTCCAACACGCACTCCGTCTCTCTCCAACACGCACTCCGTCTCTCTCCAACACGCACTCCGTCTCTCTCCAACACGCACTCCGTCTCTCTCCAACACGCACTCCGTCTCTCTCCAACACGCACTCCGTCTCTCTCCAACACGCACTCCGTCTCTCTCCAACACGCACTCCGTCTCTCTCCAACACGCACTCCGTCTCTCTCCAACACGCACTCCGTCTCTCTCCAACACGCACTCCGTCTCTCTCCAACACGCACTCCGTCTCTCTCCAACACGCACTCCGTCTCTCTCCAACACGCACTCCGTCTCTCTCCAACACGCACTCCGTCTCTCTCCAACACGCACTCCGTCTCTCTCCAACACGCACTCCGTCTCTCTCCAACACGCACTCCGTCTCTCTCCAACACGCACTCCGTCTCTCTCCAACACGCACTCCGTCTCTCTCCAACACGCACTCCGTCTCTCTCCAACACGCACTCCGTCTCTCTCCAACACGCACTCCGTCTCTCTCCAACACGCACTCCGTCTCTCTCCAACACGCACTCCGTCTCTCTCCCTCTCTCCAACACGCACTCCGTCTCTCTCTCTCTCCAACACGCACCAAAAGAACATAATGAAGTGCCACATAATAGGCCTGTCAGCAAAACTGAAGCCCTTGGAATAAAAAGGACAGTGGCAGCATGGATACAAAATTGGGTAAGTGACAGGAATTAGAGTAGTGGTGAACGGTTGTTTTTCGGACTGGAGGGAGGTGTACAGTAGTGTTCCCCAGGGGTCGGTACTGGGATCACTGCTTTTCTTGATATATGTAAGGAATCTTACAACACCAGGTTATAGTCCAACTGTTTTATTTGAAAATCACAAGCATCCCAATTCGCCAACACTTTCATGCACAAGTTCGAGCACGACTTCACTGCACAGGACCTATACACCAGATACATCGACGACATTTTCTTCCTATGGACCCATGGCGAAGAATCACTGAAGAGACTACACGATAACATCATAGAATCATAGAAGTTTACAACATGGAAACAGGCCCTTCGGCCCAACATGTCCATGTCACCCAGTTTATACCACTAAGCTCGTCCCAATTGCTTGCACTTGGCCCATATCCCTCTATACCCATCTTACCCATGTAACTGTCCAAATGCTTTTTAAAAGACAAAATTGTACCCGCCTCTACTACTGCCTCTGGCAGCTCGTTCCAGACACTCACCACCCTTTGAGTGAAAAAATTGCCCCTCTGGACCCTTTTGTATCTCTCCCCTCTCACCTTAAATCTATGCCCCCCCGTTATAGACTCCCCTACCTTTGGGAAAAGATTTTGACTATCTACCTTATCTATGCCCCTCATTATTTTATAGACTTCTATAAGATAACCCCTAAACCTCCTACTCTCCAGGGAAAAAAGTCTCAGTCTATCCAACCTCTCCCTATAAGTCAATAAGTTCCATCCCACCATCAAGCTCACCATGAACTACTCCTCAGAAATGGTTTCATTCTTGGACACACGAATCTCCATCAAAGATGGGCACCTCAACACCTCACTCTACCGCAAGCCCACGGACAACCTCACGATGCTCCACTTTTCCAGCTTCCACCCTAACCACGTCAAAGAGGCCATCCCCTATGGACAGGCCCTGCGAATACACAGGATCTGCTCAGACGAGGAGGAACGCGATGGACACCTACAGACGCTGAAATACGTCCTCGTAAGAAAGGGATATGACGCTCGACTCGTCGATCGACAGTTCCGACAGGCCACAGCGAAAAATCGCATTGACCTCCTCAGAAGACTAACACGGGACGCAACCAACAGAGTACCCTTCGTCGTCCAATACTTCCCCGGAGCGGAGAAACTACGCCATGTTCTCCGCAGCCTTCAACATGTCATCGATGTCGACGAACACCTCGGTAAGGCCATCCCCACACCTTCACTACTCGCCTTCAAACAGCCACATAACCTCAAACAGACCATCGTTCACAGCAAGTTACCCAGCTTTCAGGAGAACAGCGTCCACGACACCACACAACCCTGCCACGGCAACCTCTGCAAGACATGCCAGATCATCGACACAGATACTACCATCACACGAGAGGACACCACCCACCAGGTGCATGGTTCATACTCCTGTGACTCGGCCAACGTTGTCTCCCTCATACGTTACAGGAAAGGATGCCCCGGAGCATGGTCCATCGGCGAGACCATGCAGACACTGCGACAACGGATGAACGGACACCGCGCAACAATCGCCAGACAGGAGGGTTCTCTCCCAGTCGGGGAACACTTCAGCAGTCAAGGACATTCAGCCTCCGATCTTCGGGTAAGCGTTCTCCAAGGCGGCCTTCGAGACACACGACAACGCAAAATCGTCGAGCAGAAATTGATAGCCAAATTCCGCACCCATGAGGACGGCCTCAACCGGGATCTTGGGTTCATGTCACGCTACACGTAACCCCACCAGCGCAAAAAAGTTATCTGTTTTTAATACAACGGGTCATTCTCTGTCTCTCTCTTCCTTTTGGATGTTTCTCTCTCTCTCTCTCTCTCTCTGTCTTTTGTTCTGGCCGTTTGTATATTCGGTGGTCCTGTAGGTAACATCTCTCTGTCTGAACACTTTGATTGCCTTGACAACGGGCAGTTGGAAAGATTATCTGTAATCACCAGGTATTGTTCTCTGACTATAAATGCGGTAACCTTCCATGGAATCCGACACTCACCTGACGAAGGAGAAAGCCTCCGAAAGCTTGTGATTTTCAAATAAAACAGTTGGACTATAACCTGGTGTTGTAAGATTCCTTACATTTGTCAACCCCAGTCCATCACCGGCATCTCCACATTATGGCTTTCTTGATATATGTTAATGACTTGGACTTGGGTGTACAGGGCACAATTTCAAAATTTGCAGATGATACAAAACTTAGAAGTGTAGTAAACAGTGAGGAGGATAATAATAGACTACAAGAGGATATAGACAGGGTGGTGGAATGGGCGGATACATGGCAGATGAAATTTAATGCAGAGAAGTGCAAAGTGATACATTTTGGCAGGAAGAATGAGGAGAGGCAATATAAACTAAATGGTACAATTCTAAAGGGGGTGCAGGAGCAGAGAGACGGGGGTATATGTGCACAAATCATTGAAGGTGGCAGGACAGGTTGAGAAAGTGGTTAAAAAAATACGGGATCCTGGACTTTATAAATAGAGGCATGGAGTACAAAAGCAAGGAAGTCATGTTGAACCTTCATAAAACACTGGTTCGGCCACAACTGAAGTATCGTGTCCAATTCTGGGCACCGCATTTTAGGAAGGATGTGAAGGCCTTAGAGGGGGTACAGAAAAGATTTACTAGAATGATTCCAGGGATGCGGGAGTTCAGTTACGTGGATAGACTGGAGAAGTTGGGGTTGTTCTTACAGCAGAGAAGGTTGAGAGGAGATTTGATAGAAGTGTTCAAACTCATGATGGGTTTAGATAAAGTAAAGAGAAACTGTTCCCATTGGCCGAAGAGTCGAGAACCAGAGGACACAGATTTAAGGTGATTGGCAAAAGAACCAATAGCGACATGAGGAGAAACTTTTTTACGCAGTGAGTAGTTATGATCTGGAATGCACTGTCTGAAAGGGTGGTGGAGGCAGATTCAACCATGGCTTTCAAAAAGGAATTGGATAAATACTTGGAGAAAAAATTTGCAGGGCTACAGGGAAAGAGCAGGGAATGGGACAAACTGGATTGCTCTTACAAACAGCCAGCACAGGCTCGATGGGCCGAATGGCCTCCCACTGTGCTGTAATGGTTCTAATATAAAAGTGGCAGTGTAATGCGGAATTTATATAAAACCTCAGTAAGACTACAGTTGGAAGACTGTGTGCAGTTTTGGGATCCACACTATAGGAAGGTGTTGAGCAATAGAGAGGGTACGACACAGATTCATTAGGATGTTGCCTGGTATGAGGAAATACAAATACAAAGAAAGACTTGAAAAATTGGGGCCGTGGTCATTAGAACAGAGGAGATTATGGGGTGATTTGATAGAAATGATTAAAGTTTTGAAAGGATGGAACAGAGTAGTGAGAAATATTCAGTTTCCAGTGATTGAGGGTCTAGAACAAGTAGACAAAGATATAAGATTAAATGTAAGCGCTTTAGGACAGAGAGCAGAAACCTTTTCACACCGAGGGTTGTGATTCTGTAGAATGCACCAGAGTTAGTGAATGAAGCAGGGACCGTGTCAATATTTAAGAACAGGTTTGATAGGTGGTTGAAGGAAAGGGGAATAAAGGGATAGGGGAACATGGGATTAGGGTACTGCTCGTGTGGAGGATAAACACCAGCATGGACTGGCTGGACCCAGCGGCCGGTTTCCGTGTGGTAATTTCAAATAATTGAGGTGGGGCATTTACTCACGCGCAGCTACATTTATTAGACTAAGTGTTTCCTGGGTGGCCGTAGGTAGTATTAATACTCATTTATTAGACTAAGTTTAACTTGGACAAGTGTGGATTGATTAGGGAAAGCCAGCATGGATTTGTTAAAGGCAAATAGTGTTTAACTAACCTGATAGAGTTTTTTGATGAGGTAACAATGAGGGTTGATGGGGGCAATGCAGTTGATGTGGTGTATATGGACTTTCAAAAGGCTTTTGATAAAGTGCTGCATCAAGATTAAAGCCCATGGAATAAAAGGGGCAGTAGCAGCATGGATACAGAATTGGCTAAGTAACAGGAAGCAGTGAGTAGTGGCAAATGGTTGTTTTTTGGACTGGAGGGAGGTGTCCAGTGGTGTTCTCCAGGGGTCGGTACTAGGACCACTGCTTTTCTTGAGATATATTAATGACTTGGATGTACAGAGCACAATTTCAAAATTTGCAGATGACACAAAACTTGGAAGGGTAGTAAACTATGAGGAGGATAGTGATAGACTTCAAGAGGATATAGATAGGCTGGTGGAATGGGTGGACATGTGGCAGATGAAATTTAACGCAGAAAAATGCAAAGTGATACATTTCGGTAGGAAGAACGAGGAGAGGCAATATAAACTAGAGGGCACAATTCTAAAAGGAGTACAGGAACAGAGAGACCTGAGGGTATGTGTACACAAATCGTTGAATGTGGTAGGGCTGGTTGAGAAAGCAGTTAAAAAAGCATACGGGATCCTGGGCTTTATAAATAGAGGCATAGAGTACAAAAGCAAGGAAGTCACGATGAACCTTTATAAAACATTGGTTCGGCCACAACTGGAGTATTGTGTCCAGTTCTGGGCACCGCACTTTAGGAAGGATGTGACGGCCTTGGAGATGGTGCAGAAGAGATTTACTAGAATGATTCCAGGGATGAGGGACTTTAGTTATGTGGATAGACTGAAGAAGCTGGGGTTGTTCTCCTTGGAACGGAGAAGGTTGAGAGGAGATTTGATAGAGGTATTCAAAATCACGAAGGGTCTAGACAGAGTAGATAGAGAGAAACTGTTCCCATTGGCGGAGGGGTCAAGAACCAGAGGACACAGATTTAAGGTGATTGGCAAAACAACAAAAGGTGACATGAGGAAAAACTTTTTTACACTGAGTGGTTAGGATCTGGAATGCACTGCCCGAGGGGGTGGTGGAGGCAGATTCAATCAAGGCCTTCAAAAGGGAACTGGATAAGTACCTGAAAGGAAAAAATTTGCAGGACTATGGGGACAGGGTGGGAGAGTGGGACTAGCTGGATTGCTCTTGCATAGAGCCAGCATGGACTCGATGGGCCTCCTTCCATGCTGTAACCTTTCTATGATTCTAAGTATTTCCTGGTTGGCCGTAGTAATATTCGGCTGCCTGAATAGCACTGGTCTGTTTTTGGAAAGTGGACGTTGAGGCTTCGCCACAACCTGGTATTTCGCCATCGTTAACATTGAGTCAGCACCCACAAGATTTACGACATTTGAATTGTGCAGAATGGACATTATTGTTCGTTACATTTCTAACCATTCAGCCAAGAGCAACTCAAGTGCAGGAGACGCTGACTGTATTAGTGCCCCCAAATCCACAGGGTATGTAATAGGAGACACTTCACTGATCAATGACACCCACTCGACTGAGCGTGGCACCAAGGAGCCCCAGTAAAACTGAAGTCAATGGAGATCAGCACAAGGGAATATGGATGTGATTATTGCAGGCCAATCATTTCAGCCCCAGGACATCATTACATCATTGCAGGAGTTCCTCAGGACAGCATCCTAGGCCCAATTATCTTCAGCTGCTTCATCAATGACCTTCCCTCCATTGTACAGGCTTGGGCTGATCAGTGGCAAGTAACCTTCACACCACACAAGTGTCAGGTAATGACCATCTCCAACAAGAGAGTCTAACCATCTCCCCTTGACATTCAATGGCATTACCATCGATAATTCTCCCACCATCAACATCCTGGAGGTCACCATTGACCAGGAACTTAACTGGACCAGCCACATAATTACCAGGGCTACTAGAGCAGGTGAGAGGCTGAATCTTCTGCTGCGAGTGACTCACCACCTGACTCCCTGAAGCCTCTCCAACACCTACAAGGCACAAGTCAGGAGTGGGATGGTATACTCTCCACTTGCCTGGATGAGTGCAGCTGCAATAACACTCGAGAAGCTCGACACCATCCAGGGCAAATTAGCCCACTTGATCAGCAGCTCATCCACCACCCAAAACACCCACTCCCTCCACCACCGGAGCACGCTGGCTGCAGCATGTACTATCTACAGGATGCACTGCAGCAACGCGCCAATGCTTCTTCCAAGGCACCACCCAAATCAACCTCCACCACCTAGAAGGACATGGGCAGCAGATGCATGGGAACTCCATCATCTCCAAGTTCCCCTCTAAGTCACACAACATCCTGACTTGGAAATATATCAAGCATTCCTTCAATCGCCGCTGGGTCATAATCCTGGAACTCCCTCCCTGACAGCACTGTGGGAGCACCTTCACCACACGAATTACAGTGGTTCACAAAGAAGGCCCACCACCACCTTCTCAAGGGGCAACTAGGGACGGGCAATAAATGCCGGCCTTGCCAGCAACGCCCACATCCCGCAAATGAATTTTTAAAAAGGAAACGCTTGAATCGACAACAAACACTTTTTAAAGACCTGGCTCCTGTGGATCCGAATGATATGCAGGATAAACAAGTGGGGAGTGATGGCGCTATTATGATGCATTAGAAGATATGACAGAATTGTTTATTTCCGAGGCTGTACTTCACAGCGGCTGTCACACAGCTAATTAATGGGGAGAAATCCAATTTCTGCACTGTCACCACCCTCATTGCCTTTAATAAGCATAGCTTCATCCTACAGAGACTGTACAACGCAAAAATACACAGGGACAATGCTGGACACGCTCTCTGACTGAGGTCCATGCACAACCCATTCTGCTTTCATTCGCCCTGTATGTGATCGAGTTTTATTGAGGTGAGAGCCTTCAGCCACTCTCATCCCCATGTAATTAAATTGTTCTGTTCAATTCTTGGACTGACTCCAGAGGTTCACCCACTGGCTCCACACAGGCCTAGATCTCTAGACACTGCAGATCTATCATATTCTAGTGTTACTGTAAACCAGCAGGAACTGTTCAACATCTACCTGTCCAAACTTCACCCTACCTGGGCCAGATGTACACATACTGAAGAACTGTTCATGGCGCCACGGGTGGCTCTGCTGCACAGGAGGGGAGGAATAAGAGTGGCAGGGATATAGTGATAGGGGATTCAATTGTAAGGGGAACAGATAGGCGTTTCTGCGGCCGCAAACGTGACTCCAGGATGGTATGTTGCCTCCCTGGTGCTCGGGTCAAGGATGTCACAGAGTGGCTTTTAAAATGATTTAAAGTTTTCCTTAGCAATTGAAACAGGAAAAAAAAGCTTGGTTACTCACCCTAGGCAGTGTAGTCATCGTTTGTTATACACCACACAGTGTAGGCAAGATAACATCCAATTCTGGAGGGGGAGGGTGAACAGCCAGTAGTCGTGGTCCATATCGGTACCAACGACATAGGTTAAAAAAAGGGATGAGGTCCTGCAAGATGAATTTAAGGAGTTAGGAGATAAATTAAAAAGCAGGACCTCAAAGGTAGTGATCTCAGGATTACTGCCAGTGCCACATGCCAGTGAGTACAGGAACGGGATAACAGACCAGATGAATGCGTGGCTGCAGGGATGGTGTAGGAGGGAGGGATTTAGATTCCTGGGACATTGGGACCGGTTTTGGGGAAGATGGGACCTGTACAAGCGGGACAGATTACACCCGAGCAGGACCGGGACCAATGTCCTCCCGGGGGTGTTTGCTAATGCTGCTGGGGAAGGTTTAAACTAGAATTGCAGGGAGATGGGAACCTGAGCAGGGAGACAGAGGAGGGGGAAACAAAGATAGAAACAAAAGACAGAAAGGGAAGAAGCAATAGTGGAATCGGGGACAGGGACTTGATAAAATTAACATAAGTAAAGCAACAGTAGTGAAGAAAATAATAGCACTAAAGAGTGACAAATCCCCAGGACCAGATGGTTTCCATCCCAGGGTTTTAAAGGAAGTAGGTGAGCACATTGCAGATGCCCTAACTATAATCTTTCAAAGTTCTCTAGATTCAGGAACTGTCCCTCTGGATTGGAAAATTGCACATGTCACTCCACTTTTTAAGAAAGGAGAGAGGGGGAAACCAGGGAATTATAGACCAGTTAGCCTAACATCTGTTGTGGGGAAAATGCTGGAGTCTATAATTAAGGATAGGGTGACTGAACACCTCGAGAATTTTCAGTTAATCAGAGAGAGCCAGCATGGATTTGTGAAAGGTAGGTCGTGCCTGACAAACCTGATTGAATTTTTTGAAGAGGTGACTAAAGTAGTGGACAGGGGAATGTCAATGGATGTTATTTATGTGGACTTCCAGAAGGCATTTGACAAGGTCCCACATAAGAGACTGTTAGCTAAGATAGAAGCCCATGGAATCGAGGGAAAAGTATGGACTTGGTTAGGAAGTTGGCTGAGCGAAAGGCGACAGAGAGTAGGGATAATGGGTAGGTACTCACATTGGCAGGATGTGACTAGTGGTGTCCCGCAGCGATCTGTCTTGGGTCCTCAATTATTCACAATATTTATTAACGACTTAGACAAAGGCATAGAAAGTCTCATATCTAAGTTTGCCGATGACACAAAGATTGGTGGCATTGTTAGCAGTGTAGATGAAAACATAAAATTACAAAGCGATATTGATATATTAGGTGAATGGGCAAAACTGTGGCAAATGGAATTCAATGCAGACAAATGTGAGGTCATCCACTTTGGATCAAAAAAGGATAGACCATGGTACTGTCTAAATGGTAAAAAGTTAAAAACAGTGGGTGTCCAAAGGGACTTAGGGGTTCAGGTACATAGATCATTGAAGTGTCATGAACAGGTGCAGAAAATAATCAATAAGGCTAATGGAATGCTGGCCTTTATATCCAGAGGACTAGAGTGCAAGGGGGCAGAAATAATGCTGCAGCGATACAAAACCCTGGTTAGACCGCACTTGGAGTACTGTGAGCAGTTCTGGGCACCGCACCTTCGGAAGGACATATTGGCCTTGGAGGGAGTGCAGCGTAGGTTTACTAGAATGATACCCGGACTTCAAGGGTTAAGTTACCAGGAGAGATTACACAAATTGGGGTTGTATTCTCTAGAGTTTCGAAGGTTAAGGGGTGATCTAATCGAAGTTTATAAGATATCCGCGATGCAGAGAAACTCGTGGATACCACGTTTAACGAGTTGGTCACACCGCAGGCAAAGGGAGTAAAGGGAGCACAGAAGAACATAAGAAATAGGAGCAGGAGTAGGCCAATCGGCCCCTCGAGCCTGCTCCGCCATTCAATAAGGTCATGGCTGATCTGGTCCTAACCTCAAATCTAAAATCATGTCCAATTTCCTGCCCGCTCCCCATAACCCCTAATTCCCTTTACTTCTTGGAAACTGTCTATTTCTGTTTTAAATTTATTTAATGATGTAGCTTCCACAGCTTCCTGGGGCAGCAAATTCCACAGACCTACCACCCTCTGAGTGAAGAAGTTTCTCCTCATCTCAGTTTTGAAACAGCAGCCCCTTATTCTATGATTATGCCCCCTCGTTCTAGTTTCACCCATCCTTGGGAACATCCTTACCGCATCCACCCGATCAAGCCCCTTCACAATCTTATATGTTTCAATAAGATCACCTCTCATTCTTCTGAACTCCAATGAGTAGAGTCCCAATCTACTCAACCTCTCCTCATATGTCCGCCCCCTCATCCCCGGGATTAACCGAGTGAACCTTCTTTGTACTGCCTCGAGAGCAAGTATGTCTTTTCTTAAGTATGGACACCAAAACTGTATGCAGTATTCCAGGTGCGGTCTCACCAATACCTTATATAACTGCAGCAATACCTCCCTGTTTTTATATTCTATCCCCATAGCAATAAAAGCCAACATTCCGTTGGCCTTCTTGATCACCTGCTGCACCTACATACTAACTTTTTGATTTTCTTGCACTAGGACCCCCAGATCCCTTTGTACTGCAGTACTTTCCAGTTTCTCGCCATTGAGATAATAACTTGCTCTCCGATTTTTCCTGCCAAAGTGCATAACCTCACATTTTCCAACATTGTATTGCATCTGCCAAATCTCCGCCCACTCACCCAGCCTGTCTATATCCCCTTGTACGTTTTTTATGTCCTCCTCACTCTCTACTTTCCCTCCCATCTTTGTATCATCTGCAAACTTTGATATGTTACACTCGGTCCCCTCCTCCAAATCGTTAATATAGATTGTAAAGAGTTGGGGACCCAGCACCGACCCCTGCAGAACACCACTGGCGACTGGTTGCCAGTCCGAGAATGTACCATTTATCCCAACTCTCTGCTTCCTGTTAGATAACCAATCCTCCACCCATGCCAGGATATTACCCCCAATCCAGTGATTCTTTACCTACAGGCAGGAAGTGAATGGGTGACCACCAGGCAGAGTAAGAGGTGCAGGCAGGTAGTGCAGGGGTCCCCTGTGGCCATCCCCCTCTCAAACAGGTATACCGTTTTGGATACTGTTGGGGGAGATGGCTCACCAGGGGAAGGTGGCAGTGGCCAGGTTCATGGCACCGTGGCTGGCTCTGCTGCACAGGAGGGCAGGAAAAAGAGTGGCAGAGCTATAGTGATAGGGGACTCGATTGTAAGGGGAATAGACAGGCGTTTCTGCGGACGCAACCGAGACTCCAGGATGGTATGTTGCCTCCCTGGTGCAAGGGTCAGGGATGTCTCGGAGCGGCTGCAGGGCATTCTGGAGGGGGAGGGTAAACAGCCAGTTGTCGTGGTGCATATAGGTACCAACGCTATAGGTAAAAAACGGGATGAGGTCCTACAAGCTGAATTTAGGGAGTTAGGAGTTAAACTAAAAAGTAGGACCTCAAAGGTAGTAATCTCAGGATTGCTACCAGTGCCACGGGCTAGTCAGAGTAGGAATGACAGGATAGCTAGGATGAATACGTGGCTTGAGAGATGGTGGAAGAGGGAGGGATTCAAATTCCTGGGACATTGGAACCGGTTCTGGGGGAGGTGGGACCAGTACAAATTGGACGGTCTGCATCTGGGCAGGACTGGAACCAATGTCCTAGGGGGAGTGTTTGCTAGTGCTGTTGGGGAGGGGTTAAACTAAAGTGGCAGGGGGATGGGAACCGATGCAGGAAGTCAGTGGGAAGTAAAGTGGTGACAGAAACAAAAGGCAGTAAGGGAGAGTGTACAAAACATGACCGGACAGATGGTCTGAGAAAGCAGGGCAAAGACCAAGGGAATTCTAGATTAAACTGCATTTATTTCAATGCAAGAAGTCTGATGGGCAAGGTAGATGAACTCAGGGCATGGATGGGCACATGGGACTGGGATGTTATAGCTATTACTGAAACATGGCTAAGGGAGGGGCAGGACTGGCAGCTCAATGTTCCAGGGTACAGATGCTATAGGAAAGATAGAGCAGGAGGTAAGAGAGGAGGGGGAGTTGCGTTCTTGATTAGGGAGAACATCACGGCAGTAGTGAGAGGGGATATATCCGAGGGTTCGCCCACGGAGTCTATATGGGTAGAACTGAAAAATAAGAAGGGAGAGATCACGTTGATAGGATTGAACTACAGACTCCCAAATAGTCAACGGGAAATTGAGGAGCAAATATGAAAGGAGATTACAGACAGCTGCAAGAAAAATAGGGTGGTAATAGTAGGGGACTTTAACTTTCCCAACATTGACTGGGACAGCCATAGCATTAGGGGCTTGGATGGAGAGAAATTTGTTGAGTGTATTCAGGAGGAATTTCTCATTCAGTATGTGGATGGCCCGACTAGAGAGGGGGCAAAACTTGACCTCCTCTTGGGAAATAAGGAAGGGCAGGTGACAGAAGTGTTAGTGAGGGATCACTTTGGGACCAGTGATCATAATTCCATTAGTTTTAAGATAGCTATGGAGAATGATAGGTCTGGCCCAGAAGTTAAAATTCTAAATTGGGGAAAGGCCAATTTTGATGGTATGAGACAGGAACTTTCAGAAGTTGATTGGGAGAGTCTGTTGGCAGGCAAAGGGACATCTGGTAAGTGGGAGGCTTTCAAAAGTGTGTTAACCAGGGTTCAGGGTAAGCACATTCTTTATAAAGTGAAGGGCAAGGCTGGTAGAAGTAGGGAACCTTGGATGACTCGGGTGATTGAGGCCCTCGTCAAAAAGAAGAAGGAGGCATATGACATGCATAGGCAGCTGGGATCAAGTGGATCCCTTGAAGAGTATAGAGATTGCCGGAGGAGAGTTAAGAGAGAAATCAGGAGGGCAAAAAGGGGACATGAGATTGCTTTGGCAGATAAGGCAAAGGTGAATCCAAAGAGCTTCTACAAATACATAAAGGGCAAAAGAGTAACTAGGGAGAGAGTAGGGCCACTTAAGGATCAACAAGGTCATCTATGTGCGGAACCATTAGAGATGGGTGAGATCCTAAATGACTATTTCGCATCGGTATTTACGGTTGAGAAAGGCATGGATGTTAGGGAGCTTGGGGAAATAAATAGTGATGTCTTGAGGAGTGTACATATTACAGAGAGGGAGGTGTTGGAAGTCTTAACGCGCATCAAGGTAGATAAATCTCCGGGACCTGATGAAATGTATCCCAGGACGTTATGGGAGGTTAGGGAGGAAATTGCCGGTCCCCTAGCAGAGATATTTGAATCATCCACCGCTACAGGTGAGGTGCCTGAGAGGAGCCGAGCGGAGGGAGCGTCCCATAAAAGGCGGGATTTCAGAGCGCTGAGAACAGCTGAGAGGAGCCGAGCCGAGCGGAGGGAGCGTCCGATAAAAGGCGGGATTTCAGAGCGCTGAGAGGAGCCGAGCGGAGGGAGCGTCCGATAAAAGGCGGGATTTCAGAGCGCTGAGAACAGCTGAGAGGAGCCGAGCCGAGCGGAGGGAGCGTCCGAAAAAAGGCGGGATTTCAGAGCGCTGAGAACAGCTGAGAGGAGCCGAGCCGAGCGGAGGGAGCGTCCGATAAAAGGCGGGATTTCAGAGCGCTGAGAACAGCTGAGAGGAGCCGAGCCGAGCGGAGGGAGCGTCCGATAAAAGGCGGGATTTCAGAGCGCTGAGAACAGCTGAGAGGAGCCGAGCGGAGCTGCGACTGAGTTCGAAGTGACGTCAGGAATCAGATCGGGACGCGACACAGGGGAGGCACCTGATTGGTGAGTAGGTTCAGGTGAGCATTTCTCCTTATCTACAGTAACTGAAGTAAAAGGAAAGGGAAGGTCTGCAGGTCTTATAGGAAGTAGCGTTTATTTTTTAGTGAATCAAGGTCCCTAGTGTAGTTAACATTCTCTAAATTGAGAACAATTTAAAGGAGTAAACTCCTTAAAGGGAGTGGTAAGTAGTTTTTCTTTCCTTTTTTTTTCTCTTGACACTGCAGTTGTTCTTAAGCTAATTTAAGGGTTAAGTCATGGCAGGAGATCCCACAGCCGTGTCATGTTCCTCTTGTGGGATGTGGGAATTCAGGGATCCTTCCTGTATCCCTGATTCCTTCACCTGCGGGAAGTGTGTCCAGCTGCAGCTATTGTTTGACCGCTTGACGGCTCTGGAGCTGCGGATGGACTCACTTTGGAGCATCCGCGATGCTGAGAAAGTCGTGGATAGCACGTTCAGTGAGTTGGTCACACCGCAGATAAAAATTACTGAGGGAGATAGTGAATGGGTGACCAACAGACAGAGGAAGAGTAGGAAGGCAGTGCAGGGGTCCCCTGCGGTCATCTCCCTCCAAAACAGGTATACCGTTTTGGATACTGTTGGCGGAGATGGCTCACCAGGGGAAGGTGGCAGTGGCCAGGTTCATGGCACCGTGGCTGGCTCTGCTGCACAGGAGGGCAGGAAAAAGAGTGGCAGAGCTATAGTGATAGGGGACTCGATTGTAAGGGGAATAGACAGGCGTTTCTGCGGACGCAACCGAGACTCCAGGATGGTATGTTGCCTCCCTGGTGCAAGGGTCAAGGATGTCTCGGAGCGGCTGCAGGACATTCTGGAGGGGGAGGGTGAACAGCCAGTTGTCGTGGTGCATATAGGCACCAACGATATAGGTAAAAAACAGGATGAGGTCCTACAAGCTGAATTTAGGGAGTTAGGAGTTAAACTAAAGAGTAGGACCTCAAAGGTAGTAATCTCAGGATTGCTACCAGTGCCACGGGCTAGTCAGAGTAGGAATGACAGGATAGCTAAGATGAATACGTGGCTTGAGAGATGGTGCAAGAGGGAGGGATTCAAATTCCTGGGCCATTGGAACCGGTTCTGGGGGAGGTGGGACCAGTACAAATTGGACGGTCTGCATCTGGGCAGGACTGGAACCAATGTCCTAGGGGGAGTGTTTGCCAGTGCTGTTGGGGAGGGTTTAAACTAATGTGGCAGGGGGATGGGAACCGATGCAGGAAGTCAGTGGGAAATAAAGTGGTGACAGAAACAAAAGGCAGTAAGGGAGAGTGTACAGAACATGACCGGACAGATGGTCTGAGAAAGCAGGGCAAAGACCAAGGGAAGACTAGATTAAACTGCATTTATTTCAATGCAAGAAGTCTGATGGGCAAGGCAGATGAACTCAGGGCATGGATGGGTACATGGGACTGGGATGTTATAGCTATTACTGAAACATGGCTAAGGGAGGGGCAGGACTGGCAGCTCAATGTTCCAGGGTACAGATGCTATAGGAAAGATAGAGCAGGAGGTAAGAGAGGAGGGGGAGTTGCGTTCTTGATTAGGGAGAACATCACGGCAGTAGTGAGAGGGGATATATCCGAGGGTTCGCCCACTGAGTCCATATGGGTAGAACTGAAAAATAAGAAGGGAGAGATCACTTTGATAGGATTGTACTACAGACCCCCAAATAGTCAACGGGAAATTGAGGAGCAAATATGTAAGGAGATTACAGACAGCTGCAAGAAAAATAGGGTGGTAATAGTAGGGGACTTTAACTTTCCCAACATTGACTGGGACAGCCATAGCATTAGGGGCTTGGATGGAGAGAAATTTGTTGAGTGTATTCAGGAGGAATTTCTCATTCAGTATGTGGATGGCCCGACTAGAGAGGGGGCAAAACTTGACCTCCTCTTGGGAAATAAGGAAGGGCAGGTGACAGAAGTGTTAGTGAGGGATCACTTTGGGACCAGTGATCATAATTCCATTAGTTTTAAGATAGCTATGGAGAAGGATAGGTCTGGCCCAAAAGTTAAAATTCTAAATTGGGGAAAGGCCAATTTTGATGGTATTAGACAGGAACTTTCAGAAGTTGATTGGGAGAGTCTGTTGGCAGGCAAAGGGACGTCTGGTAAGTGGGAGGCTTTCAAAAGTGTGTTAACCAGGGTTCAGTGTAAGCACATTCCTTATAAAGTGAAGGGCAAGGCTGGTAGAAGTAGGGAACCTTGGATGACTCGGGAGATTGAGGCACTAGTCAAAAATAAGAAGGAGGCATATGACATGCATAGGCAGCTGGGATCAAGTGGATCCCTTGAAGAGTATCGAGATTGCCGGAGTAGAGTTAAGAGAGAAATCAGGAGGGCAAAAAGGGGATATGAGATTGCTTTGGCAGATCAGGCAAAGGTGAATCCAAAGAGCTTCTACAAATACATAAAGGGCAAAAGGGTAACTAGGGAGAGAGTAGGGCCTCTTAAGGATCAACAAGGTCATCTATGTGCGGAACCACAAGAGATGGGTGAGATCCTGAATGAATATTTCACATCGGTATTTACGGTTGAGAAAGGCATGGATGTTAGGGAACTTGGGGAAATAAATAGTGATGTCTTGAGGAGTGTACATATTACAGAGAGGGAGGTGCTGGAAGTCTTAACGCGCATCAAGGTAGATAAATCTCCGGGACCTGATGAAATGTATCCCAGGACGTTATGGGAGGTTAGGGAGGAAATTGCGGGTCCCCTAGCAGAGATATTTGAATCATCCACCGCTACAGGTGAGGTGCCTGAAGATTGGAGGGTAGCAAATGTTGTGCCTTTGTTTAAGAAGGGCGGCAGGGAAAAGCCTGGGAACTACAGACCAGTGAGCCTGACATCTGTAGTGGGTAAGTTGTTAGAGGGTATTCTGAGGGACAGAATCTACAGGCATTTGGAGAGGCAGGGACTAATTAGGAACAGTCAGCATGGTTTTGTGAGAGGAAAATCATGTCTCACGAATTTGATTGAGTTTTTTGAAGGGGTAACCAAGAAGATAGATGAGGGCTGTGCAGTAGACGTGGTCTACATGGACTTCAGCAAAGCATTTGACAAGGTACCGCATGGTAGGTTGTTACATAAGGTTAAATCTCATGGGATCCAAGGTGAGGTAGCCAATTGGATACAAAATTGGCTTGACGACAGAAGACAGAGGGTGGTTGTCGAGGGTTGTTTTTCAAACTGGATGCCTGTGTCCAGCGGTGTGCCTCAGGGATCGGTGCTGGGTCCGCTGTTATTTGTTATTTATATTAATGATTTGGATGAGAATTTAGGAGGCATGGTTAGTAAGTTTGCAGATGACACCAAGATTGGTGGCATTGTGGACAGTGAAGAAGGTTATCTAGGATTGCAACGGGATCTTGATAAATTGGGCCAGTGGGCCGATGAATGGCAGATGGAGTTTAATTTAGATAAATGTGAGGTGATGCATTTTGGTAGATCGAATCGGGCCAGGACCTACTCCGTTAATGGTAGGGCGTTGGGGAGAGTTATAGAACAAAGAGATCTAGGAGTACAGATTCATAGCTCCTTGAAAGTGGAGTCACAGGTGGATAGGGTGGTGAAGAAGGCATTCAGCATGCTTGGTTTCATTGGTCAGAACATTGAATGCAGGAGTTGGGATGTCTTGTTGAAGTTGTACAGGGCATTGGTGAGGCCACACTTGGAGTACTGTGTACAGTTCTGGTCACCCTATTATAGAAAGGATATTATTAAACTAGAAAGAGTGCAGAAAAGATTTACTAGGATGCTACCGGGACTTGATGGTTTGACTTACAGGGAGAGGTTAGACAGACTGGGACTTTATTCCCTGGAGAGTAGGAGGTTAAGGGGTGATCTTATAGAAGTCTATAAAATAATGAGGGGCATAGATAAGGTCGATAGTCAAAATCTTTTCCCAAAGGTAGGGGAGTCTATAACGAGGGGGCACAGATTTAAGGTGAGAGGGGAGAGATACAAAAGGATCCAGAGGGGCAATTTTTTCACTCAAAGGGTGGTGAGTGTCTGGAACGAGCTGCCAGAGGCAGTAGTAGAGGCGGGTACAATTTTGTCTTTTAAAAAGCATTTGGACAGTTACATGGGGAAGATGGGTATCGAGGGATATGGGCCAAGTGCAGGCAATTGGGACTAGCTTAGTGGTATAAACTGGGCGACATGGACATGTTGGGCCGAAGGGCCTGTTTCCATGTTGTAACTTCTATGATTCTATGATTCTATGATTGGAGGGTAGCAAATGTCGTGCCTTTGTTTAAGAAGGGCGGCAGGGAAAAGCCTAGGAACTACAGACCGGTGAGCCTGACATCTGTAGTGGGTAAGTTGTTAGAGGGTATTCTGAGAGACAGGATCTACGGGCATTTGGAGAGGCAGGGACTGATTAGGAACAGTCAGCATGGTTTTGTGAGAGGAAAATCATGTCTCACGAATTTGATTGAGTTTTTTGAAGGGGTAACCAAGAAGATAGATGAGGGCTGTGCAGTAGACGTGGTCTACATGGACTTTAGCAAAGCCTTTGACAACGTACCACATGGTAGGTTGTTACATAAGGTTAAATCTCACGGGATCCAAGGTGAGGTAGCCAATTGGATACAAAATTGGATTGACGACAGAAGACAGAGGGTGGTTGTAGAGGGTTGTTTTTCAAACTGGAGGCCTGTGACCAGCGGTGTGCCTCAGGGATCGGTGCTGGGTCCGCTGTTATTTGTTATTTATATTAATGATTTGGATGAGAATTTAGGAGGCATGGTTAGTAAGTTTGCAGATGACACCAAGATTGGTGGCATTGTGGACAGTGAAGAAGGTTATCTAGGATTGCAACGGGATCTTGATAAATTGGGCCAGTGGGCCGATGAATGGCAGATGGAGTTTAATTTAGATAAATGTGAGGTGATGCATTTTGGTAGATCAAATCGGGCCAGGACCTACTCCGTTAATGGTAGGGCGTTGGGGAGAGTTATAGACAAAGAGATCTAGGAGTACAGGTTCATAGCTCCTTGAAAGTGGAGTCACAGGTGGATAGGGTGGTTAAGAAGGCATTCAGCATGCTTGGTTTCATTGGTCAGAACATTGAATACAGGAGTTGGGATGTCTTGTTGAAGTTGTACAAGACATTAGTAAGGCCACACTTGGAATACTGTGTACAGTTCTGGTCACCCTATTATAGAAAGGATATTATTAAACTAGAAAGAGTGCAGAAAAGATTTACTAGGATGCTACCGGGACTTGATGGTTTGACTTATAGGGAGAGGTTGGATAGACTGAGACTTTTTTCCCTGGAGAGTAGGAGGTTAAGGGGTGATCTTATAGAAGTCTATAAAATAATGAGGGGCATAGATAAGGTAGATAGTCAAAATCTTTTCCCAAAGGTGGGGGAGTCTATAACGAGGGGGCATAGATTTAAGGTGAGAGGGGAGAGATACAAAAGGGTCCAGAGGGGCAATCTTTTCACTCAAAGGGTGGTGAGTGTCTGGAACGAGCTGCCAGAGGCAGTAGTAGAGGCAGGTACAATTTTGTCTTTTAAAAAGCATTTGGACAGTTACATGGGTAAGATGGGTATAGAGGGATATGGGCCAAGTGCAGGCAACTGGGACTAGCTTAGTGGTATAAACTGGGCGACATGGACATGTTGGGCCGAAGGGCCTGTTTCCATGTTGTAAACTTCTATAAGGGGAACGGATAGGGTGGATAGAGGGAAACTATTTCCGCTGGTTGGGGATTCTAGGAGTAGGGGGCAGTGTCTAAAAATTAGAGCCAGACCGTTCAGGAGCGAGATTAGAAAACATTTCTACATACAAAGGGTGGTAGAAGTTTGGAACTCTCTTCCGCAAACAGCAATTGATACTAGCTCAATTGCTAAATTTAAATCTGAGATAGATAGCTTTTTGGCAACCAAAGATATTAAGGGATATGGGCCAAAGGCAGGTATATGGAGTTAAATCACAGATCAGCCATGATCTTATAAATGACGGAGCAGGCACGAGGGGCTGAATGGCCTACTCCTGTTCCTATGTTCCAGAGAAAACAAGGGCGAAAAACAAATCGGGCCACAATGCAAAATAAAACTAAGATGGTGGATAGGCCATGGCTAATATTTAAAGAAAGTTTGCAGGAATTACAATTATTCATTCCTGTCTGGCACAAGAATAAAACAGGAAAGGTGGCTCAGCCGTGGCTTACAAAAGAAATTAGGGATAGTATTGGATCCAAAGAGGAGACATAAAATTGCCAGAAAAAGCAGCAAGCCTGAGGATTGGGAGCAGTTTAGAATTCCGCAAAGGAGGACAAAGAGATTGATTAAGAGGGGAAAAATAGAGTATGAGAGTAAACTAGCAGGGAACATAAAAACTGACTGTAAAAGCTTCTATAAATATGTGAAGACAAAAGTAGGTCCCTTACAGTCAGAAATTGGGGAAATTATAATGGGGAACCAAGAAATGGCAGAACAATTAAACGTATACTTTGGTTCTGTCTTCACAAAAGAGGACACAAATAACCTCCCAGAAATGTTAGGGAACCAAGGGTCTAGTGAGAGGGAAGAACTGAAGGAAACCAGTATTAGGAGAAAAATAGTGCTAGGGAAATTAATAGGGCTAAAGGCTGACAAATCCCCAGGGCCTGATAATCTACATCTCAGAGTACTAAAGGAAGTGGCCCTGGAAATAGTGGATGCATTGGTGATTATCTTCCAAAATTCTATAGACTCTGGAACCATCTTCAGTCAAAAGTGTCGAGTGGATGATCCATCTCGGCCTCCTCCCGATATCCCCACCATCATGGAAGCCAGTCTTCAGCCAATTCGATTCACTCCACGTGATATCAAGAAACGGCTGAGTGCACAGGATACAGCAAAGGCTAAGGGCCCCGACAACATCCCGGCTGTCGTGCTGAAGACTTGTGCTCCAGAACTAGCTGCATCTCTAGCCACGCTGTTCCAGTACAGCTACAACACTGGCATCTACCCCACAATGTGGAAAATTGCCCAGGTATGTCCTGTCCACAAAAAGCAGGACAAATCCAATCCGGCCAATTACCGCCCCATCAGTCTACTCTCAATCATCAGCAAAGTGATGGAAGGTGTCGTCGACAGTGCTATCAAGCGGCACTTACTCACCAATAACCTGCTCACCAATGCTCAGTTTGGGTTCCGCCAGAACCACTCGGCTCCAGACCTCATTGCAGCCTTGGTCCAAACATGGACAAAAGAGCTGAATTCCAGAGGTGAGGTGAGAGTGACTGCCCTTCACATCAAGGCAGCATTTGACCGAGTGTGGCACCAAGGAGACCTCGTAAAATTGATGTCAATGGGAATCAGGGGGAAAACTCTCCAGTGGCTGGAGTCATACCTAGCACAAAGGAAGATGGTAGTGGTTGTTGGAGGCCAATCATCTCAGCCCCAGTACATTGCTGCAGGAGTTCCTCAGGGCAGTGTCCTAGGCCCAACCATCTTCAGCTGCTTCATCAATGACCTTCCCTCCATCATAAGGTCAGAAATGGGGATGTTCGCTGATGACTGCACAGTGTTCAGTTCCATTCGCAACCCCTGAAATAATGATGCAGTCCGAGCCCGCATGCAGCAAGACCTGGACAACATCCAGGCTTGGGCTCATAAGTGGCAAGTAACATTCGCGCCAGATAAGTGCCAGGCAATGACCATCTCCAACAAGAGAGAGTCTAACCACCTCCCCTTGACATTCAACGGCATTACCATCGCCGAATCCCCCACCATTGACCAGAAACTTAACTGGACCAGCCATATAAATACTGTGGCTACGAGAGCAGGTCAGAGGCTGGGTATTCTGCGGCGAGTGACTCACCTCCTGACTCCCCAAAGCCTTTCCACCATCTACAAGGCACAAGTCAGGAGTGTGATGGAATACTCTCCACTTGCTTGGATGAGTGCAGCTCCAACAACACTCAAGAAGCTCGACACCATCCAAGATAAAGCAGCCCGCTTGATTGGCACCCCATCCACCACACTAAACATTCACTCCCTTCACCACCGGCGCACTGTGGCTGCAGTGTGTACCATCCACAGGATGCACTGCAGCAACTCGCCAAGGCTTCTTCGACAGCACCTCCCAAACCCGCGACCTCTACCACCTAGAAGGACAAGAGCAGCAGGCACATGGGAACAACACCACCTGCACATTCCCCTCCAAGTCACACACCATCCCGACTTGGAAATATATCGCCGTTCCTTCATTGTCGCTGGGTCAAAATCCTGGAACTCCCTTCCTAACAGCACTGTGGGAGAACCGTCACCACACGGACTGCAGCGGTTCAAGAAGGCGGCTCAGCACCACCTTCTCAAGGGCAATTAGGGATGGGCAATAAATGCTGGCCTCGCCAGCGATGCCCACATCCCGTGAACGAATAAAAAAAACAGTTCCTACAGATTGGAGGGTAGCAAATGTAATCCCATTATTTAAAAAAGGAGGGAGAGAAAAAACAGGGAATTACAGACCAGTTAGCCTAACATCAGTAATGGGGAAAATGCTAGAGTCTATTATAATAGATGTGATAACAGAACACTTGGAGGGCATTAACGGGATTGGACAAAGTCAGCATGGGTTTATGAAAGGGAAATCATGCTTAACAAATCTGCTGGAGTTTTTTGAGGATGTAACTAGTAGAATAGATAGGGGAGAACCAGTGGATGTGGTGTATTTGGATTTTCAGAAGGCTTTTGATAAGGTCCCACACAAGAGGTTAGTGTGCAAAATTAAAGCACGTGGGATTGGGGGGAATATACTGGCATGGATTGAAAATTGGTTGACAGACAGGAAACAGAGAGTAGGAATAAACATGTCTTTTTCCAGGTGGAGGCAGTGACTAGTGGGGTACCGCAGGGATCAGTGCTTGGGCCCCAGCGATTCACAATATATATCAAGATTTGGATGAGGGAACTAAATATAACATTTCCAAGTTTGCAGACGACACAAAGCTGGGGTGGAATGTGAGCTGTGAGGAGGATGAAAAGAGGCTCCAATGTGATTTAGACAAGTTGGGTGAGTGGGCAAGAACATGGCAGATGCAGTATAACGTGGATAAATGTGAGGTTATCCACTTTGCCTTTTTGTTTTTACAACCAGATTATCTGAATGGTGATAGATTGGGAAAAGGGGAGGTGCAACGAGACCTGGGTGTCCTTGTACACCAGTCGCTGAAAGCAAGCATTCAGGTGCAGCAAGCAGTTGGGAAGGTGAATGGTATGTTGGCCTTCATTGCAAGAGGATTTGAGAACAGGAGCGGGGATGGCTTACTGCAGTTATACAGGGCCTTGGTGAGACTACATCCGGAATATTGTGTGCAGTTTTGGTCTCCTTATCTGAGGAAGGATGTCCTTGCCATGGAGGGAGTGCAACAAAGGTTTACCAGACTGATTGCTGGGATGGCAGGACTGACGTATGAGGAGAGATTGGGTCGACTAGGTCTATATTCACTGGAGTTTAGAAGAATGAGAGGTGATCTCATCGAAACATATAAAATTCTAACAGGACTTGACAGACTAGATGCAGGGAGGATGTTCCTGATGGCTGGGGAGTCCAGAACCAGGGGTCACAGTCTCAGGATACGGGGTATGCCATTTAGAACCGAGATGAGGAGAAATTTCTTCACTCAGAGGGTGGTGAACCTGTGGAATTCTCTACCACAGAAGGCAGTGGAGGCCAAGTCATTAGATGTATTCAAGAAGGAGATAGATATATTTCTTAATGCTAAAGGGATCAAGGGATATGGGGAAAAAGCGGGAACAGGGTACTGAGTTAGACGATCAGCCATGATCATTTTGAATGGTGGAGCAGGCCCGAAGGGCCGAATGGCCTACTCTTGCTCCTATTTTCTATGCTTCGAACTGAATCACTCTGAACAGGAGGAAGGTTGGAGGTGCTGTCTATCGGATGAGATATTAAACCGAGGCCCCGTCTGCCCTTTCAGGCGGACATAAAAGATCCCACGGCACTATTCAAAAAGAGCAGGGGAGTTCTCCTGATGTCCTGTCCAGTATTTGTCCCTCAACCAACACCTAAAACAGATGATCTCGTTGCTGTTTGTGGGACCTTGCTGTGCGCAAACTGGCTGCTGCATTTCCCTACAAAACAACAGTGACTGCACTTCACAAGTATCGGCTGTAAAGTGAATCTCGGTTCTTTCCTTTTCCAACTTCATCACCAGTGACCGTCCAAGGATTTAATTGAGCTGTGACAGTGGGATTCCTACCTGCCTACTTGAGCTGTCTTCAGGACTGTGGGGAGCCTACAGATTGGAGGGTGGCAAATGTAATCCCATTATTTAAAAAAGGAGGGAGAGAAAAAACAGGGAATTACAGACCAGTTAGCCTAACATCAGTAATGGGGAAAATGCTAGAGTCTATTATAATAGATGTGATAACAGAACACTTGGAGGGCAGAACACTAGCTGGGGCCCAAGCACTGATCCCTGCGGTACCCCACTAGTCACTGCCTCCACCTGGAAAAAGACCCGTTTATTCCTACTCTCTGTTTCCTGTCTGTCAACCAATTCTCAATCCATGCCAGTATATTCCCCCCAATCCCATGTACTTTAATTTTGCACACTAACCTCTTGTGTGGGACCTTATCAAAAGCCTTCTAAAAATCCAAATACACCACATCCACTGGTTCTCCCCTATCTATTCTACTAGTTACATCCTCAATTGACTGTCAGTAGCCATGAATTTGATCAGACAACCTCAATGTTCCTGCAGCAAGAAATTAACATCCATTCCTCTCAGAACCAGCTTCCTACACAATATCTAGCCCAAGATCACAATTCTCCTCAGAAACTTCTAAGCAAAATCCTTCATTAAATCTCAAAAAAACAAAGAAAATATTCACATCTTTAATCAAACCAGTTTAAAAATGCCTGCCAACTGGAGATGGTAATAAACAGAATTTAAATTGAAGAGATCAGCACCTAACAGTAGCGACTGCCGACGGACGGATCGCGGGGTTAGCTCCATTACTGCTTGTGTAGAACTGATGTCCACTGGAAATCTTATAAATAATTCTTATTTATATGTAAAATCCGCAAAAACTTGAAACCCTGCCATCATTCAATGTTTTCATTCCTAAACTAAAAACGAGATATACTTAGGGCTGCTTCAAACATATAGTGTGGGAAATTACTGGGTAACTGCAGTCCCATCCCACGGCCAGTGCACCACTTCACACTAGTCTGTCTCTCACAACACACAATCATAAGCCTGTCTTTAGCTCTTAGCTACCAATTATATCGAAGCTCAACATTAGGCACAGATTACAAAATCACTGCCAGCCTCTCTACGCACGCTTGATTTAGAATTACTAAAAATAAAACTTCTTCATCAACCGCACCCAAGATCAAAGTTTAGGCAAAAAAAATCTCAGAAAGCTCCTAATCCATCAAGTCAGTGAGAAAAGGCACGATCCGGTGTGGGACTGGGCCCACAGACCGGGAGAGCATGGCCCTGTGTGGGGGCGCGGGCGGGATATTCATTCCCAGGTGGGAAATCTGACCGAAGTCCTGTCTGTTAACAAATGAAGAAACTGTTGCACAATTCTCCGGGTTTGTGAAAGGCGATAAGCGGCACACATGTACACTACTGATCGGGAGCTGATTGTGGCCAGATAGAGAGGCCCAGGCAGATCTGCTGGAGGACTGCAAGCAGAGACCAGTTTGAATCTGGCTGCAAACTACCAGATAGACAGAGAGCTCCACCAAACCGCACAAAGTCTCCGAACCTTCAGCAAAAGCAACGTGTTAATTTGTACCCGAACAAACTCGCCAACCTCTGGCCCGACAGATCCAGCAAATAACCAGGAGTTATTCCCGCCTTAATAGCAAAGGGTGTCATTACTCACCCAGAGGGATAAAATAATGAAAGAGCCACTCCCTGAATCAGCAGCACAATCTCGATAACCAGCTGTAACGTTCAGTGAAAAGCAGGAAGCAGAGGCCCTGTCCCAACAGATAAGGACCTACGCCTGCTGCTAACAGCTTAATCAGAACAAGACAGCACAAGGAGCACACCAGCTTCTCCCTAACCCACTCTTCACTCATTGGGCCTGCTGGCAAAGGGTGATGACTGAGACGGGCCTTGAAACTTAGTGTCCTTGCACACAGAAATACGCCACTTGCTGAGGCACAGCTAAACTCCAGGCACAGTCGCATCCCAAGGAGTCTCAAATTATTCAGGTGTTCGCCAATGCCACTGCTTCCAGTATCAGCTGCCTCCAATCTTGCTCACTGTGATCCCTCCATCCATAACCCCAGGCCCCGTTAAACCATATCACGAATATTACTGCCTCACAGGCATGCTTTAATCTGAAGCTCAGTACATTTGGGAGTCAGTTCTAAAGCACTTTGCTAACTTGCACCAGATGCTGCTCACACCTTCCTTCCTGAAGCAAGTCTTTCTGTACGTCCCAGTCATAGATTGGGACTGAGGCCCCTCCCTGACAGTAACTGCCATCATTCCTGCTCTGCTAACTCGCACTGCAGAGATCACAGCAGTGCATCAGTCTCAGGCCCGATATTCCACTGGGAATGGACGGAGCAATGGATGGACTGCAGGCATCAACACGAGATAAAGCAAGGGATTAAACTACCCGGCTACACATTGGGACCCAGCTCAGAATATAAACCCCTGTACACACTGGGACCCACACACAGTATAATCCATGGCTGTGGCAGTCCCATTAATGCTATGTTGTATTTCATACCTATGCTTATAATTAGTACAGTTATGTTGCTGGCGTGCATAAACTGACCTTTTATTTGGCTGCTCAACCTCACCAACAGACAGCAGGTTACAATGTGCCCTTGTATTAAATCACAAAATCAACACTCCAGAGTCACAGTCACAGCAGGGAGTCTGAATAACATAACGGCCTTCGACTCACTGCCAAACACTAGATGCTAGAACTGAAGAAGAAAGAAGACACTTGCAGTGCTGTCTGACGTGAGTGGCGTTTAGTGAAGCAGAGGACATGAATTTCCCGCAGCTTACGATCCCATTCACTGATTGACAACGGACACATTCACCAACTATTGGTAAAATGCGAGTAGAGAAAGGCAGCTCGAAGTGAGGAGTGTGACCCAAGCTCCCACCAACATTGCCAAGCAATTCAGGCATTTAGTGCAAAGCCCACTCTGCCAGCCGGGATCAGGTCAGATTCTAATGGTTGGAGACCCAAATAACAGTGTCGCCACCTAACTGCATACAAAACCCAAAGGGCAGGACAGGGATAAGGGGGCACGGGGGGGCATGGGGGGGAGCATGGGGGAGGGGGGGCATGGGGGGGAGGGGGGGGCATGGGGGGGAGGGGGGGCATGGGGGAGGGGGGGCATGGGGGGGCATGGGGGAGGGGGGGCATGGGGGAGGGGGGGCATGGGGGAGGGGGGGCATGGGCGAGGGGGGCACGGCGAGGGGGGCACGGCGAGGGGGGCACGGCGAGGGGGCACGGGGAGGGCACGGGGAGGGCGAGGGGGGCACGGGGAGGGCGAGGGGGGCACGGGGAGGGCGAGGGGGGCACGGGGAGGGCGAGGGGGGCACGGGGAGGGCGAGGGGGGCACGGGGAGGGCGAGGGGGGCACGGGGAGGGCGAGGGGGGCACGGGGAGGGCGAGGGGGGCACGGGGAGGGCGAGGGGGGCACGGGGAGGGCGAGGGGGGCACGGGGAGGGCGAGGGGGGCACGGGGAGGGCGAGGGGGGCACGGGGAGGGCGAGGGGGGCACGGGGAGGGCGAGGGGGGCACGGGGAGGGCGAGGGGGCACGGGGAGGGCGAGGGGGCACGGGGAGGGCGAGGGGGGCACGGGGAGGGCGAGGGGGGCACGGGGAGGGCGAGGGGGGCACGGGGAGGGCGAGGGGGCACGGGGAGGGCGAGGGGGCACGGGGAGGGCGAGGGGGCACGGGGAGGGCGAGGGGGCACGGGGAGGGCGAGGGGGGCACGGGGAGGGCGAGGGGGGCACGGGGAGGGCGAGGGGGGCACGGGGAGGGCGAGGGGGGCACGGGGAGGGCGAGGGGGGCACGGGGAGGGCGAGGGGGGCACGGGGAGGGCGAGGGGGGCACGGGGAGGGCGAGGGGGGCACGGGGAGGGCGAGGGGGGCACGGGGAGGGCGAGGGGGGCACGGGGAGGGCGAGGGGGGCACGGGGAGGGCGAGGGGGGCACGGGGAGGGCGAGGGGGGCACGGGGAGGGCGAGGGGGGCACGGGGAGGGCGAGGGGGGCACGGGGAGGGCGAGGGGGGCACGGGGAGGGCGAGGGGGGCACGGGGAGGGCGAGGGGGGCACGGGGAGGGCGAGGGGGGCACGGGGAGGGCGAGGGGGCACGGGGAGGGCGAGGGGGCACGGGGAGGGCGAGGGGGGCACGGGGAGGGCGAGGGGGGCACGGGGAGGGGGCACGGGGAGGAGGGGGGGGAGGGGGCAGGCTAGTAGGGGATGCCCCCGGGTCCCGGTCCCTCCCCCGACACTCACCCAGTTTAAGGAAGGAGGCGAGCAGGATCCACAGCGCCACCACCAGCGGGGGCCGGACGCGGATGTAGTCGACGGTCACCACCGGGAAGGGCTTGGTGAAGTTGGCGGAGGAGTGTCGGCTCTCCATGACCGAGTGCTCTTGACCCCTCGGGGCCGAGGCGGCGGCCCCGGAACTTATGCTCAGCAGCACCAGGGCGCCGAGCAGCAGCCACGGGAGATGACAGCGGAGAGACATCAGGACCAGGACAGGCCGGCGGCAGCGACCGAAACCGTGACTAACACCAGACACTGCAACCGGCAACTGAACCCGGCGGCAGCCCGCCAACTCCGGCCACAGCGCCACCTACAGCCCGGGAGGACCCGCCAACTCCGGCCACAGCGCCACCTACAGCCCGGGAGGACCCGCCAACTCCGGCCACAGCGCCACCTACAGCCCGGGAGGACCCGCCAACTCCGGCCACAGCGCCACCTACAGCCCGGGAGGACCCGCCAACTCCGGCCACAGCGCCACCTACAGCCCGGGAGGACCCACCAACTCCGGCCACAGCGCCACCTACAGCCCGGGAGGACCCGCCAACTCCGGCCACAGCGCCACCTACAGCCCGGGAGGACACGCCAACTCCGGCCACAGCGCCACCTTCAGACCAGGAGGACCCACCAACTCTGGCCACAGCGCCACCTTCAGACCAGGAGGACCCACCAACTCCAGCCACAGCGCCACCTACAGCCCAGGAGGACCCGCCAACTCCGGCCACGGCGCCACCTGTAACCCTGGAGGCCCGTCCACTGTCGAAAACTTAAACTTAATATTACTTATTCTACATTAATATGGTCAAGTATCTCTTTATGCATTTCCACACCACAACACCACCTACTGCCCAGGAGGATCAAGAAAGCCCCGGCGACAGTGCCAGCACAGCCGGGAGGATTGAATCTTACAATTGAATGCACATCCTGTCACTTGTACCGTTATAAATTCCTATGTTTGAATGGCAACTGCCTGTGTAAACTTGTCACACTGTAATTACATCAAGTCTGCAGCACAGACACAGGCCATTCAGCCCAACTGGTCTATGCTGACCGTCCTTCCTGTTTGTTCTTTCCTCCCCTCCCCTTCCGCTCCCCCACCTTCCCAAGCTCTGTACTTGATTTCTGACAAAGGTCATCAACCTGAAATGTAAATTCTGTTTCTCGCTCCACAGACGCTGCCTCAATGGCTGAGTATTGCCAGCATTTTCTGTTTTTATTTCAGATTTCCAGCATCTGCAGTATTTTGCTTTTATTTTGATTTGTGCACCACACAAGCCTCCTCCCTCTTTACTTCATCTAACCCTATCCATACACTTCTATTCCTTTCTCCTTTGTGTGCTTATCTAGCTTCTACTTAAATGCATCAATACACCTCCCTCCAGTATCCTCTAACCCCATTTCACCTGAGGACTAAATTTGGTCCGAACTCCCTGTATGCAAGACCACAAGAGATTGACTAGTAAATAAAATGTATTAATTGGTTGGTACCTGAGGGCAGAAACCCAATTGCTCCAAGGAAGGAGGTGCTCCTTTGCCTTGCTTTTCCTAACTTTTTCCCCAGAGTGGCAGTGGACCTGAGAGTAGAGGACTGAGATTGGGGAATAAAAGCAGCAGCAGACCTGCAACAAGAGACAACTACTGTGAGAGGTCACAGGTGAGGCAGGAGAGTCCGATAGGTGAGCAGAGTATAAAAGGAGAAACCAAGAGCGGGAGGAGAGTCTGAGAGTCTAAGGCAAGTCATGGCAGCACAGCTTGCACCCGTGATATGCTCCTCCTGCACTATGTGGGAAGTCATGGACACTACCAGTGTCCCTGGCGACCATGTGTGCAGGAAGTGTGTCCAGCTGCAGCTACTGGCTAACCGTCTTTCGGAGCTGGAGCTGCGGTTGGATTCACTGTGGAGCATCCGTGATGCTGAGACTATCGTGGATAGCACGTTCAGTGAGGTGGTCACACTGCAGGTAAAGATTACGCAGGCAGAAAGGAAATGGGTGACCGCCAGGCAGAGTAAAAGGACTAGGCAGGTAGAGCAGGAGTCCCCTGGGGCCATCTCCATCTCAAACAGATATTCTGCTTTAGATACTGTTGGGGGAGATGGCTTATCAGGGGAAAGCAGCAAGAGCCAGGTTCGGGGCACCATGGGTGGCTCTGCTGCACAGGAGGGGAGGAAGAAGAGTGGCAGGGCTATAGTGATAGGGTATTCAATTGCAAGGGCAACAGATAGGCATTTCTGCGGCCGCAAACGTGACTCCAGGATAGTATGTTGCCTCCCTGGTGCTAGGGTCAAGGATGTCACGGAGTGGCTGCAGGGCATTCTGGAGGGGGAGGGTGAACAGCCAGTAGTCGTGGTCCATATTGGTACCAACGACATAGGTAAAAAAAGGGATGGGGTCCTGCAAGGTGAATTTAAGGAGTTAGGAGATAAATTAAAAAGCAGGACTTCAAAGGTAGTGATCTCAGGATTACTACCAGTGCCATGTGCTAGTGAGTATAGGAACAGGAGAATAGACAGGATGAATGCGTGGCTGCAGGGATGGTGTAGGAGGGAGGGATTTAGATTCCTGGGACATTGGGACCTGTACAAACGTGACGGGTTACACCCGAGCAGGACCGGGACAAATGTCCTCGTGGGGGTGTTTGCTAGTGCTGTTGGGGAAGGTTTAAACTAGAGTGGCAGGGGGATGGGAACCTGAGCGGGGAGTCAGAAGGGAATAAAGCTGAGAGCAGCAAGAGAGGGGAAGACACAGGGGAAATCTACAATACAAATAGTACAAACAGTTGTTCAAGAACAAGTGAAAGGGAAAAGCGTAGAGCAGCGGAAAGAAAGTGTACTTTAGGAATGACAGATAAAATAAAAACTAGAAGGCGTAAGGCGATTAACCCAGCATCAAAGCTGTGGCAGGGGGTTGGGAACCTGAGCAGGGAGACAGAGGAAAGCGTGTCAGGAAGGGACAGAAGGTATGGAGTAAAAGGTAAAGTGTTAAAAAAGGAAAAAGCAGGAACTAAGTGTCACAAAACATATTTGAAAGTTCTTTATCTGAATGCACGTAGCATTCGTAACAAAATGGACGAGTTAACGGCACAAATAACGACGTATGGGTATGATCTTGTGGCCATTACAGAAACATGGCTGCAGGGTGACAACGACTGGGAATTAAATATGCCAGGGTATTTAACAATCAGGAAGGACAGGCAGGAAGGAAGGGGAGGTGGGGTGGCTATGTTAATAAAGGAAGGAATCACTGTAATACAGAGAAATGATATTGGGACAAAGGATCAGGATAATGAAACAGTTTGGGTGGAGATAAGGAATAATAAGGGGAACAAAACACTAGTGGGCGTAGTATATAGGTCTCCTAATAGTTGCAACTCTGCTGGAAGAAGTATTAATCAGGAAATAGTCGGGACATGTAATAAGGGAACAGCTATAATTATGGGGGATTTTAACTATCATTTTAACTGGACAAATCAAATTGGGCAGGGCAGCCTTGAGGAAGAGTTTATTGAGTGTATTAGGGATGGATTTCTTGAGCAGTATGTAACTGATCCTACAAGGGGGCAAGCAACCTTGGACCTGGTCCTGTGTAATGAACCAGGATTAATTAATAATGTCCTAGTTAAGGATCCCCTTGGAATGAGTGACCATAACATGGTTACATTCCATATCCAATTAGAGGGTGAGAAGGTTGGTTCTCAAACAAGCGTACTGAGCTTGAATAAAGGAGACTATGATAGTATGAGAGCGGAATTGATTAAAGTGGACTGGGAAAATAGATTAAAGGATAAGACGGTACATGAGCAGTGGTGTTCATTTAAGGAGTTATTTTACAACTTTCAAAAAAAAAATATTCCACTGAGGAAAAAAGGGTGTAAAAGAAATGACAGCCATCCATGGCTAAGTAAAGAAATTAAGGATAGTATCCGACTAAAAACAAGGACATATAAGGTAGCCAAACTTAGTGGGAGGATAGAAGATTGGGAAGTCTTCAAAAGACAGCAAAAAGTAACTAAAGGATTGATTAAGAAAGGGAAGATAGATTATGAAATTAAATTAGCAAAAAATATAAAAACAGATAGCAAGAGTTTCTATCGTTATATAAAAAGAAAAAGGGTGGCTAAGGCAAACGTAGGTCCCTTAGAGGATGAGACCAGGAAATTAATGGTGGGAAACATGGAGATGGCAAAAATGCTGAACAAATATTTTGTTTCAGTCTTTACGGTAGAGGACACTAAGAATATCCCAACACTGGACAAACAGGGGGCTCTAGGTGGGGGAGGAGCTAAATACGATTAAAATCACTAAGGAATTGGTACTCAGTAAATTAATGGGACTCAAGGCGAATAAATCCCCTGGACCTGATGGCTTACATCCTAGGGTCTTGAGGGAAGTGGCAGTAGGGATTGTGGATGCTTTGGTAATAATTTTCCAAAATTCTCTGGACTTGGCAAAGGTCCCGGCAGATTGGAAAACTGCTAATGTAACACCCTTATTTAAAAAGGGTAGTAGGCAGAAGGCTGGAAATTATAGATCAGTTAGCCTAACATCTGTGGTGGGCAAAATTTTGGAGTCTATTATTAAGGAGACAGTAGCAGAACATTTGGATAAACATAATTTAATAGGACAAAGTCAGCATGGCTTTATGAAGGGGAAGTCATGTCTGACAAATTTGCTTGAGTTCTTTGAGGACATAACGTACAGGGTGGATAAAGGGGAACCAGTGGACGTAGTGTATTTAGACTTCCAGAAGGCATTCGACAAGGTGCCACATAAAAGATTATTGCTCAAGATAAAGAATCACTGGATTGGGGGTAATATTCTGGCATGGGTGGAGGATTGGTTATCTAACAGGAAGCAGAGAGTTGGGATAAATGGTTCATTCTCGGACTGGCAACCAGTAGCCAGTGGTGTTCCGCAGGGGTCGGTGCTGGGTCCCCAACTCTTTACAATCTATATTAACGATTTGGAGGTGGGGACCAAGTGTAACATATCAAAGTTTGCAGATGATACAAAGATGGGAGGGAAAGTAGAGAGTGAGGAGGACATAAAAAATGTACAAGGGGATATAGACAGGCTGGGTGAGTGGACGGAGATTTGGCAGATGCAATACAATATTGGAAAATGTGAGGTTATGCACTTTGGCAGGAAAAATCAGAGAGCAAGTTATTATCTTAATGGCGAGAAACTGGAAAGTACTGCAGTACAAAGGGATCTGGGGGTCCTAGTGCAAGAAAATCAAAAAGTTAGTATGCAGGTGCAGTAGGTGATAGACCAACGGAATGTTGGCTTTTGTTGCTATGGGGTTAGAATATAAAAACAGGGAGGTATTGCTGCAGTTATATAAGGTATTGGTGAGACCGCACCTGGAATACTGCATACAGTTTTGGTGTCCATACTTAAGAAAAGACATACTTGCTCTCGAGGCAGTACAAAGAAGGTTCACTCGGTTAATCCCGGGGATGAGGGGGTGGACATATGAGGAGAGGTTGAGTAGATTGGGACTCTACTCATTGGAGTTCAGAAGAATGAGCGGCGATCTTATTGAAACATATAAGATTGTGAAGGGGCTTGATCGGGTGGATGCGGTGAGGATGTTCCCAAAGATGGGTGAAGCTAGAACTAGGGGGCATAATCTTAGAATAAGGGGCTGCTCTTTCAAAACTGAGATGAGGAGAAACTTCTTCACTCAGAGGGTAGTAGGTCTGTGGAATCTGCTGCCCCAGGAAGCTGTGGCAGCTACATCATTAAATAAATTTAAAACAGAAATGGACAGTTTCCTAGAAGGGATTTAGGGGTTACAGGGAGTGGGCAGGAAATTGGACATGAATTTAGATTTGAGGTTAGGATCAGATCAGCCATGATCTTATTGAATGGCGGAGCAGGCTCGAGGGGCCGATTGGCCTACTCCTGCTCCTATTTCTTATGTTCTTATGTTTACTCCGGGGGTAGTTTGGGGGTGGATGGGGATTAGACGATATTTACCCTGGGAGAAGGTTTGGCGGACGATGGTGATTGGATGATATTTACCCAGGGGGAAGGTTTGGAGGTTGATGGGGATTGGACGATATTTACTCTGGAAGGTTTGGGGGATGATGGGGAACGGACAGTATTTACCCCAGGGAAAGGTTTGGGGGTTGATTGAGAATATTTACCCCAGGGGATGGCTTGGGGGACATTGGGGATTGGGTGATATTTACCCCGGGGGAATGTTTGAGGGTCGATGGGGATTGGATGATATTTACGCCAGGGGTAGTTTGGAGGTCGATGGGGATTGGACGATATTTATCCCAGGGGAAGGTTTGGGAGACATTGGCGATTGGACGATATTGAACCCGGGGGAAGGTTTGGGGGTCGCTGGGGATTGGGCAATATTCATCCTGGGGGTAGGTTTGGGAATAGTTGGGGATTGGACGATATTTACTCCGGCGGAAGGTTTGGAGGTTGATGGGGATTGGACGATATTTGCCATGGGGGTGGTTTGATGGACGATGGGGATTGGACGATATTTACCCCGGGGAAAGGTTTGGGGTCGATGGGGATTTGACAATTTTGAAACCGGGGGAAGGTTTGGGGTCGCTGGGGATTGGGCGATATTTATCCCATGAGTAGGTTTGGGAATAGATGGGGATTGGACAATATTTACTCTTGGGGTAGTTTGGGGTTTGATGGGGATTGGATGATATTTACTCCAGCAGGAAGGATAGGTAGTAGATGGCGATTTGACGATATTTATGCCAGGGAAAAATTTGGGGATCGATGGGGATTGGACGATATTTACCCCGGAAGTAGTTTAGGAATGTCGATGGGGATTGGACGATATTTACCCCGGGGGTAGTTTAGGAATGTCGATGGGAATTGGACGATATTTACCCCGGGGGTAGTTTGGGGGTGCCGATGAGGATTGGACGATATTTACCCCGGGGGTAGTTTGGGGGTGCCGATGAGGATTGGACGATATTTACACCGGGGGGAGGCTTGAGGGTCGATGGGGATTGGACGATATTTACCCTGGGGGAAGGTTTGAGGGTCGATGAGGATTGGACGATATTTATTCTGGGGGTTGTTGGGGGTCGATGGGGATTGGACGATATTTACTCCATGGGAAGGTTTGAGGGTCGATGGTGATTGGATGATACTTTCTCCGGGGCTAGTTTGGGGGTCAATGGAGATTGGATAATATTTACCCCGAGGGAGGTTTGGGGGGTCAATGGGGATTGGACGATATTTACCCCAGGGGTAGTTTGGGGGTTGATGGGGAATAGACAATATTTATCCCGGGGGTAGTTTGGGGATTGATGGGGAATAGACAATATTTATCCCGGGGGTAGTTTGGGGGTTGATGGGGATTAGATGATATTTATCCCGGGGGGAAGTTTGTGAGTCAACGGGAATGGCCCATTCGCTGAATTCAGCGACAGTTCTGATAATAAACCTTCAGCTGTGATCAATGAGCAACAAATAAATGAAATATGCAAAGAACTCGTTAGAGGCAAGAAGGAATTAAAGCCTTTGTGTAACTATTAACCATGGATTGCAGCCATACTTTCACCAATCCTTTGTGATAACTGAGAGTAAAAGTGACTAATTGAGAGATTTGGATCGATTTGGGATCATCAGCTAAAGGTCCAATTCTCAGTGGTTAAGTGAGAGAAAACGGGTCAGAGCCGGATGGATTGAACAGGATGGATTGTACGGAGATATCATGGATTCCGGGTTCTGGGATCGGTGATTGGTCGAATCGGGGATCTATGGGTGCGGAGACAGGGTGTACAGAAATAGGAACGATCAACAAATAACTTCACCCGAATCTCAAATATTTCATTCTCATTTATTTAATTGTTATTCAAAAAAAGACAGAAATACTTGTGACAAATGCTGAACCAGCAAGTTAAAGGGGTTAAATATTGTAATAAACCATTAATTCCACTGAGATAAACATTGCAACCAAACCTTTCATGTTTAATATAAAGATAGTCACTACAATAGCAAACAAGCAGGAGCAAGGGGGAGATCTTGGGGTCTCTGGGGGCTTGGGCTCTCCGGACCCATATGGGAGGCAAACGTTGCACCAAGAGCTGAGGGGCTCCGGGGGGGGCGGTGGATCTCCGGGGAACTGGGGGGTTCTGCACCTTTACCGGAGAAGAGTGTAAAGTGAGATCCGCAGACCCCAGTTTCACCGTCGCATCAAATCACAAGTCCGAGCCAGTTGGAAAGGGGGTCTGTGGTTAAACAAGACCAGGCTCCAATCGATGGAGATCCCAACAGTTGATGACAATAAACTGCGGGGATTCACTTCTTCAGGGGAGGACAGTGTATAATACAAAAGCAAGCTGCATTTATATAGCGCCTTTAACATAGCAAAACATCCCAAGGCACTTCACAGGAGCGATTATCAAACATAAATTAATACCGAGCCACATAAGGAGATATTAGGACAGGTGACCAAAAGCTTGGTCAAAGAGGTAGGTTTTAAGGAGTGTCTTAAGGGAGGAGAGAGAGGTAGAGGCTGAAAGGTTTAGGGAGGAAATTCCAGGGCTTAGGGTCTATGCAACTGAAAGCATGACCGCCAATGGTGGAGCGATTAAAATCGGGGATGCACAAGAGGCCAGAATTGGAGGAGCGCAGAGATCTCGGAGGGTTGTAAAACTGGAGGAGGTTACAGAGATAGGGAGGGGTGTAGAGCTGGAGGACAGTACAGAGGTAGGGAGGGTTTTAAGGCTGGAGGAGGTATGTTAAAAGTGTCAGGAGTCCAGGAGCTTCACACATCGAACTTGTTTAAAAACTGTGGGCTTCCCCGTCCTAGCTGGTTCAGGAAATAAAGGATTTTATATAAATTATTATATATTCTATGTTAAAAAGACTTTCATTTGGAAAAAAATCTTTCAATGTGAGGACATCTGATTAATAAACAAAGGACAGTGCTGCTGGTAATTTACCAACTCAGGACACAAGATATAATTTCCAGGGAAAATTTCCTTTTGTGGAGCTGCTGATGAGGAGACGATGAGAGAGAGAGAGAGAGAGGGGGCCTGTCTAATCCAGACCCTGTCACCGAGGTTACTGGATGGATACAGTCCAAGTTGCAATCTTTACAGCTCTAACCCTGAACTCATGTGTTCTTAGCAAACCCCAATACTCAGGGCCTAACTCCCAAACCCCAATACTCAGGGCCTAACTCCCAAACCCCAATACTCAGGGCCTAACTCCCAAACCCCAATACTCAGGGCCTAACTCCCAAACCCAAACCCCAATAGTCAGGACCTAACCCCCACACCCAAACCCTAATATTCATGGCCTTATCTCCCCAATACCAGGCTCTTTACCCCAATTCTCAGCCCATAGCCCCTAATACAGCTGTAACCCTCCCCAATAATTTTGTCTCCCTATCTTAGGAACAATGACCCCTGAAGGACTGGCCAAGTCACACAGACTCTATCGATTATATTTTGGAAATGTCTCTTTGTTCTGTGATTATTCCCTGGGATCCATGTTGGTTCTAAGCGGTAACACCGTGTCCACCCACTGCCCCGGACCAGAAAGCATTCTCCGCCAGGCAGAAATCTCTTCCTCATTTGAATCCATCCAGTTGGCAGGTTGGCCGTAGCTGAGACCTGGAACAGAGGCAGACATTGTCAGTGAGCAGGTGGGATTCAGGTTTTGTCTACATTACGATTTACTGCATAGTGCGGAACTGGTGTAAAAATTACACAAAATCTGGAACTGTTCTCTTCCTATCAGCACCTGATCAACAACAAAACAACAACCTGCATTTATAAAGTACCTTTAACGTAGAAAAAGTGCACAAGTACATTTATATTGTAGTTATCACATCTTTCAGAATTGTGTCAAAACATCTGACATAAGATGAATGACTTTGAAGTGCAATTGACTGACTTTACGAGTAGACAGACTATTATATGTCGGAATCTTTAATGTGTCTCAGAACCCCAGAGCAGGCTGCCAGCCCTGGGGTTAACAGTAGGGATTTTCCAGTGACGTGCAATTCCCAGATGCTTGTCCAGTGCTACAAGCTCTGACCTCACCATCATTTCTGGTGTTACGCTCTCTTAAGTTTCAGGTGTTGGAACAACCTCTGATTGGAAGCGTAATCTTTGATGATGATGCTTGGCCCTAACGGCTGCAGCATTTAAAGGGCCAGGCATCATCATTTTGGTCAATTTATTGTTGAAATGTTGGAGAGGTTTATTGAAGGGCACACATCTCCCTTCACTCCAGGTTTCCGGGTGTTGAAGTATTACTGCAGGAGGAGGACTCTCTGCAATGGACAGACAGAGGGCTCCAAGGAGAAATGCTTCACACCAGTCGAAGGAGGTGGTCAGGGCAGTAAGTGACAATACTACTACTCCTTCATGGCCACTCACTGCCAGAAATTGACCTTAGGTCAGGCAGGGTGAGAAGAGTCAGCCACATGTTCCAACAACGCACTGTACTGAGTACGTCTACAACGATCACCCCTTCATTGGCTCAGTGGCAGGAAGTAAAAGGTAATGGTCGACAGGTGTTTTTGTGACTGGAAGGCTGTTCCCAGTGGGGTTCTGCAGGGCTCAGTACTCGGTCCCTTGCTTTTTGTGATATATATTAATGATTTGGACTTAAATGTAGGGGGCACGATTAAGAAATTTGCAGATGATACAAAAATTGGCCGTGTGGTTGATAGTGAGGAGGAAAGCTGTAGACTGCAGGAAGATATCAATGGACTGGTCAGGTGGGCAGAAAAGTGGCAAATGGAATTCAATCTGGAGAAGTGTGAGGTAATGCATTTGAGGAGGGCAAACAAGGCAAGGGAATACACAATAAATGGGAGGATACTGAGAAGTGTAGAGGAAGTGAGGGACCTTGGAGTGCATGTCCACAGATTCCTGAAGGTAGCAGGACAGATAGATAAGGTGGTTAAAAAGGCATATGGGATAATTCCCTTTATTAGCAGAGGCATAGAATATAAAAGCAGGGAGGTTATGCTGCAACTGTATAAAACACTAGTTAGGCCACAGCTTGAGTACTGTGTGCAGTTCTGGTCACTACATTATAGGAAGGATGTAATTGCACTAGAGAGAGTACAGAGGAGATTTACAAGGATGTTGCCTGGACTGGAGAATTTTACCAATGAGGAAAGATTGGATAGGCTGGGGTTGTTTTCTTTGGAACAGAGGAGGTTGAGGGGTGATTTAATTGAGGTGTATAAAATTATGAGGGGCCTAGATAGAGTGGATAGGAAGGACTTATTTCCCTTAGCAGAGAGGTCAGAGAGGGGAGCTGAAGAAATTTTTTTTCACCCAGAGGGTGGTGGGGGTCTGGAACTCACTGCCTGAAAGGGTGGTAGAGGCAGAAACCCTCATCACATTTAAAAAGTACCTGGATGTGCACCTGAAGTGCCGTAACCTACAAGGCTACGGACCAAGTGCTGGAAAGTGGGATTAGGCTGGGTGGCTCATTTTCGACCGGAGCGGACACGATGGGCCGAATGGCCTCCTTCCATGCCGTAAATTTTCTATGATTCTATGATTCACACTGTGATAAATTGCTTTATTTGCTTACTGTCAAGGCCATGAGGACATGATGTCATGACATCCTTAGCCTTCACCGAGAAATGTTCCTCTCCTCACAGACTTACACAAATTCACGTCACAAAAGCCGCTCATGGAATGTAACTGTTTCTTGCTGAGGTACAGATCAGCTATGATCTAACTGACTGTTGGAACAGGCTCAAGGGGCTGAAGGGTCTCCTCCTGTTTCTATTTTCCTATGTACCTGTCACCACACCTATTGTGGGTTGCATGTTGACACTTGGGTTTTATTTCATTCTTTCATTTTATGGCCCATAACAGCCAAGAGATTGGCAACAAGTGGCAGTCCCAAAAAAGCTGAGTCTTCTCACCCACCATGAGAAGGAAGTCTTGCAGATCCTGGGGAGGGAGGTCATAGAGATTGTTGGAGATGGGGAAGTAGGAAACAATGGTTAACCAAGGGGTTAACGTGGCATTCTGCTGCGCTGCCTAATGTACCAACATTATGTTAATGAATCATATCCTGGCTGCAGTGCTCCTCAAGCCAAGTGGTTCCAGTACAGCTACAACACTGGCATCTACCCGACAATGTGGAAAATTGCCCAGGTATGTCCTGTCCACAAAAAGCAGGATAAATCCAATCCGGATAATTACCGCCCGATCAGCCTACTCTCAATCATCAGCAAAGTGTTATCTAGCGGCACTTACTCGGCAATAACCTGCTCACCGATGCTCAGTTTGGCAAGTAACATTTGCGCCACTCAAGTGCAGGGCAATGATCATCTCCAAAAAGAAAGTGTCTAACCATCTCCCCTTGACATTACCATCAACGATTCCCCCATCATCAACATCCTGGGGGTCACCACTGAACAGAAACTTAACTGGACCAGCCACATAATTGCCATGGCTACTAGAGTAGGTCAGAGGCTGGAATGGCTCACCTCCTGACTCCCCGAAGCCACTCTACCACCAACAAGGCACAAGTCAGGAGTGTGATGGAACCTCTCCACTTGCCTGAATGGGATCAGCTGCAACAACACTCAAGAAGCTCAACACCATCCAGGACAAATCAGCCCGCTTGATCGGCAGCCCATCCACCACCTTTAACATTCACTCCCTTCACCACCGGCGCACAGTGGCTGCAGTGTGTACCATCTACAGGATGCACTACAGCAACTCGGCAAGGCTTCTTCGACAGCACCTCCCAAACCCGCGACCTCTACCACCTAGAAGGACAAGGACAGCAGGCGCATGGGAACAACACCACCTGCACGTTCCCCTCCAAGTCACACACCACCCCGACTTGGAAATATATCGCCGTTCCTTCATCGTCGCTGGGTCAAAGTTCTGGATCTCCTTCCCTAACAGCACCATGGAAGCACCTTCACCACATGGACTGCAGTGGTTCAAGAAAAAGGCCCACCAGCTTCTCAAGGGGCAATAAATGCTCAGCTGGCCAGTGATGCCCACATCCCGAGAATGAATTAAAAAAATATGAAACCCTTATGTCACTCCTTCTGGAAATGATACATGAACTGCACACACTCAGGAAAAGATTCTAACTTCCCTTCCTCTTTTCCTCCTTCAGGGGGCCTGGATCATAATTGGTCACTGCTGTGAGGGCTGCCCTTTTTACTGCTGCAAACACTGGTTGTCCAATCCTGGTAAGGTTTGGAGCAAGACAGCAGAGCACAGACACAGATACCACACTGACCGTCCTCTGGAGACTCAGGTCACAACCAAGACACAACATCACAACAGCTCCTCCCTGCAGAGTCTCCAACAATTGATATTATCTCATCTATCAGTGTCTGAGAGTGGATCCCATGAAAGTAGTGTCTGAATTGTGTAATTAACTGCAAATAAATGTGTGCTATCATTTAGCTTAACTGTACATGCTTAAGGTCCCTTGCTTAGTTTCTTGAGTTTTAGAGATGCTCAAAATAAAACTTTTTTTTCTCTCTCATTTTCTCTGACTTTGCCCGAGTTTTTTGGGTTCCAATTTTTTCCATTGATAGTCTTCCATTTTTATATCAAAAACCTGAAAAGAAATTAGTTCTTAAATTGGCAATAAAATTGACTTTAATGTTTGTTTGGCTGTGGCCAAATTGGCTGTCACAATAGACTGCTCTTCAACAGTACTGGATTGGCTGTGAAAATGCTTTGGCTCATCCTGAGGATGTGAATGGCACTAAATAAATGCAAGTTATTTCTTTCCATCACTCAGTCCAAGATAAAGATGTCAGTAAAAGCCTCACTTGCTCTGTAGCTGCTCGTTTCCTGCTCCTGTTTCCCCCATTCAGGAATGCTGACTGACGGTTGGGTTGGATTCCATGTGAGGGCAGGTGGAGGCCGTTACCCACAGCCTACTTCTTGTTAAAGGAGAAAGTGGCCAGTAACCAACAGCAGAGAACAGCCATAGGTGGTGGACCTCTGACCTCTGGCCTCTAAACCCAAACGGGGAGGAAGCTTTGGAACTTAGGTAGACTACAAGAGAAGGACTAGGAGCTGGGGAGTTGGGGAAATAAGGGGGATTTGGGGAGTTAGGGGAAGCTGGGGAGTTAAGGGGGAACTGAGAGGAATGTGCAAGTCGGGGTCCTATGATCTACGCAGGATCCCGACTGCAATTTTGAGGTACAAAAGGGCGGAGAGCGAGTGATCAACACTCTACAATTTGTATCATCATTGGGCTGCCTCGGCAGTGGTCCTTAAACAGACCAAAGATATTTTTTAACTTTTATTTTGTGGGGCCAGGAAGGGCAGGAGTGGCATTCATTGCAGCAGCTGATGTTTCTCTTACCTGTTCCCAGACTGAGTCTCAGGCCTCCCAGGAGCTGGTTGGAAAAGGTATCGTGATCCCAGATGGTGAACTCCAGACAGGTTTCACTCACATCTTCGGTTTGAAACCCATCGTACACCATCGTGTGGTTATAAACAGGGTTCAAATCGTTCTTTATCACTCTGGTCTTCTGTCGGCTGGACTTATTGGTATCTGGGAGAATATAACTGAAAACAACAATATAATTGCAGTCAGTCACACAGCATCCACAAAATTATGTTGGCAGCAAGGGCCAGTCCCACTGGACGTGAGGGATCCAGGCCTGGGGGCACCGGGCCAGTCCCACTGGGGGTGGGGGCACTGGGCATGGGGGCACTGGACCAGTCCCACCGGGTGTGGGGGCACCGGACTAGGGGACAGTGGGCTTGGGGGCATCTCTGGCTGCTTTCTGCAAGTATTGGTGCCTTTGGGCCTTTGAGTAGAACATTTGTCAGGATTCAGAGATAGCCCACGGACACCCCAGACAGCCGAGGGGTTGTAGGGCAATGGGCAGCAGAAGCACTGTCCCTTCAGTCGGAATTGCCACGGCTCGTCAATTGCTCGGATCCGGGTTCCAGAGGAAACCTCCACCTCTCCCCCTCCAGTACCCCAGAAATCTGGTACCCCAGAAATCCGGTACCCCAGAAATCTGGCCCCCCAGAAATCCGGCCCAGCAAGGAGCAGAACGCAGAGCGTGAGAAGCAAACTCCCTCTCCTTGTGTTTCATGCTCCTTATCAGAAAGAATATCAGCTCCACAATTCCAGGAAATGAGAGACTCCATTACCATTTGACAAAGGAGTTGAGGCCCTTTGATCGGATTGGGATGAGATTCCGTGCTTCCTTCAGCCAGATGTGCACCTCTGCAGTGGGCGGAATCCCTCGATCTACAGCAGGATATCGGAGAGTCAGATACAGAAAACAGCTTCACCCCATCGCCCCACATTCATCGAGTGACAGCTTTACCCCAACTCACCCCACTGCCCCCCATTCAGAGTGACAGCATCACCCCAACTCACCCACTGCCCCACATTCAGAGTAACAGCATCACCCCAACTCACTCCACTGCCCCACATTCACCCCACTCCACCCGAGTAATAGCAATACAATAGTAGCAATGGGATGGGGAGGGGAGGTGGGGAGATCAGGTGCGGGTAATGAAGGATGACATTAGGACAATACTGAGAATGGATCTTGGCTAGGGAGATCTCCTTAAGGAGTAAACTCCTTAAAGGGAGTGGTAAGTAGTTTTTCTTTCCTTTTTTTTCTCTTGACATTGTAGTTGTTGTTAAGCTAACTTAAGGGTTAAGTCATGGCAGGAGATCCCACAGCCGTGTCATGTTCCTCTTGTGGGATGTGGGAATTCAGGGATCCTTCCTGCATCCCTGATTTCTTCACCTGCGGGAAGTGTGTCCAGCTGCAGCGACTGTTTGACCGCTTGACGGCTCTGGAGCTGCGGATGGACTCACTTTGGAGCATGCGCGATGCTGAGAAAGTCGTGGATAGCACGTTCAGTGAGTTGGTCACACCGCAGATAAAAATTACTGAGGGAGATAGTGAATGGGTGACCAACAGACAGAGGAAGAGTAGGAAGGCAGTGCAGGGGTCCCCTGCGGTCATCTCCTTCCAAAACAGGTATACCGTTTTGGATACTGTTGGGGGAGATGGCTCACCAGGGGAAGGTGGCAGTGGCCAGGTTCATGGCACCGTGGCTGGCTCTGCTGCACAGGAGGGCAGGAAAAAGAGTGGCAGAGCTATAGTGATAGGGGACTCGATTGTAAGGGGAATAGACAGGCATTTCTGCGGACGCAACCGAGACTCCAGGATGGTATGTTGCCTCCCTGGTGCAAGGGTCAAGGATGTCTCGGAGCGGCTGCAGGACATTCTGGAGGGGGAGGGTGAACAGCCAGTTGTCGTGGTGCATATAGGCACCAACGATATAGGTAAAAAACAGGATGAGGTCCTACAAGCTGAATTTAGGGAGTTAGGAGTTAAACTAAAAAGTAGGACCTCAAAGGTAGTAATCTCAGGATTGCTACCAGTGCCACAGGCTAGTCAGAGTAGGAATGACAGGATAGCTAGGATGAATACGTGGCTTGAGAGATGGTGCAAGAGGGAGAGATTCAAATTCCTGGGCCATTGGAACCGGTTCTGGGGGAGGTGGGACCAGTACAAATTGGACGGTCTGCATCTGGGCAGGACTGGAACCAATGTCCTAGGGGGAGTGTTTGCTAGTGCTGTTGGGGAGGGGTTAAACTAATGTGGCAGGGGGATGGGAACCGATGCAGGAAGTCAGTGGGAAATAAAGTGGTGACAGAAACAAAAGGTAGTAAGGAAGAGTGTACAGAACATGACCGGACAGATGGTCTGAGAAAGCAGAGCAAAGACCAAGGGAAGTCTAGATTAAACTGCATTTATTTCAATGCAAGAAGTCTGATGGGCAAGGCAGATGAACTCAGGGCATGGATGGGTACATGGGACTGGGATGTTATAGCTATTACTGAAACATGGCTAAGGGAGGGGCAGGACTGGCAGCTCAATGTTCCAGGGTACAGATGCTATAGGAAAGATAGAGCTGGAGGTAAGAGAGGAGGGGGAGTTGCGTTCTTGATTAGGGAGAACATCACGGCAGTAGTGAGAGGGGATATATCCGAGGGTTCGCCCACTGAGTCTATATGGGTAGAACTGAAAAATAAGAAGGGAGAGATCACTTTGATAGGATTGAACTACAGACCCCCAAATAGTCAACGGGAAATTGAGGAGCAAATATGTAAGGAGATTACAGACAGCTGCAAGAAAAATAGGGTGGTAATAGTAGGGGACTTTAACTTTCCCAACATTGACTGGGACAGCCATAGCATTAGGGGCTTGGATGGAGAGAAATTTGTTGAGTGTATTCAGGAGGAATTTCTCATTCAGTATGTGGATGGCCCGACTAGAGAGGGGGCAAAACTTGACCTCCTCTTGGGAAATAAGGAAGGGCAGGTGACAGAAGTGTTAGTGAGGGATCACTTTGGGACCAGTGATCATAATTCCATTAGTTTTAAGATAGCTATGGAGAAGGATAGGTCTGGCCCAAAAGTTAAAATTCTAAATTGGGGAAAGGCCAATTTTGATGGTATTAGACAGGAACTTTCAGAAGTTGATTGGGAGAGTCTGTTGGCAGGCAAAGGGAAGTCTGGTAAGTGGGAGGCTTTCAAAAGTGTGTTAACCAGGGTTCAGGGCAAGCACATTCCTTATAAAGTGAAGGGCAAGGCTGGTAGAAGTAGGGAACCTTGGATGACTTGGGAGATTGAGGCCCTCGTCAAAAAGAAGAAGGAGGCATATGACATGCATAGGCAGCTGGGATCAAGTGGATCCCTTGAAGAGTATAGAGATTGCCGGAGTAGAGTTAAGAGAGAAATCAGGAGGGCAAAAAGGGGACATGAGATTGCTTTGGCAGATAAGGCAAAGGAGAATCCAAAGAGCTTCTACAAATACATAAAGGGCAAAAGAGTAACTAGGGAGAGAGTAGGACCTCTTAAGGATCAACAAGGTCATCTATGTGCGGAACCACAAGAGATGGGTGAGATCCTGAATGAATATTTCACATCGGTATTTACGGTTGAGAAAGGCATGAATGTTAGGGAACTTGGGGAAATAAATAGTGATGTCTTGAGGAGTGTACATATTACAGAGAGGGAGGTGCTGGAAGTCTTAACGCGCATCAAGGTAGATAAATCTCCGGGACCTGATGAAATGTATCCCAGGACGTTATGGGAGGTTAGGGAGGAAATTGCCGGTCCCCTAGCAGAGATATTTGAATCATCCACTGCTACAGGTGAGGTGCCTGAAGATTGGAGGGTAGCAAATGTTGTGCCTTTGTTTAAGAAGGGCGGCAGGGAAAAGCCTGGGAACTACAGACCGGTGAGCCTGACATCTGTAGTGGGTAAGTTGTTAGAGGGTATTCTGAGGGACAGGATCTACAGGCATTTGGAGAGGCAGGGACTAATTAGGAACAGTCAGCATGGTTTTGTAAGAGGAAAATCATGTCTCATGAATTTGATTGAGTTTTTTGAAGGGGTAACCAAGAAGATAGATGAGGGCTGTGCAGTAGACGTGGTCTACATGGACTTCAGCAAAGCCTTTGACAAGGTACCGCATGGTAGGTTGTTACATAAGGTTAAATCTCATGGGATCCAAGGTGAGGTAGCCAATTGGATACAAAATTGGATTGACGACAGAAGACAGAGGGTGGTTGTAGAGGGTTGTTTTTCAAACTGGATGCCTGTGTCCAGCGGTGTGCCTCAGGGATCGGTGCTGGGTCCGCTGTTATTTGTTATTTATATTAATGATTTGGATGAGAATTTAGGAGGCATGGTTAGTAAGTTTGCAGATGACACCAAGATTGGTGGCATTGTGGACAGTGAAGAAGGTTATCTAGGATTGCAACGGGATCTTGATAAATTGGGCCAGTGGGCCGATGAATGGCAGATGGAGTTTAATTTAGATAAATGTGAGGTGATGCATTTTGGTAGATCGAATCGGGCCAGGACCTACTCCGTTAATGGTCGGGCGTTGGGGAGAGTTATAGAACAAAGAGATCTAGGAGTACAGGTTCATAGCTCCTTGAAAGTGGAGTCACAGGTGGATAGGGCGGTGAAGAAGGCATTCGGCATGCTTGGTTTCATTGGTCAGAACATTGAATGCAGGAGTTGGGATGTCTTGTTGAAGTTGTACAGGGCATTGGTGAGGCCACACTTGGAATACTGTGTACAGTTCTGGTCACCCTATTATAGAAAGGATATTATTAAACTAGAAAGAGTGCAGAAAAGATTTACTAGGATGTTACCGGGACTTGATGGTTTGACTTATAGGGAGAGGTTAGACAGACTGGGACTTTTTTCCCTGGGAGTAGGAGGTTAAGGGGTGATCTTATAGAAGTCTATAAAATAATGAGGGGCATAGATAAGGTAGATAGTCAAAATCTTTTCCCAAAGGTAGGGGAGTCTATAACGAGGGGGCATAGATTTAAGGTGAGAGGGGAGAGATACAAAAGGGTCCAGAGGGGCAATTTTTTCACTCAAAGGGTGGTGAGTGTCTGGAACGAGCTGCCAGAGGCAGTAGTAGAGGCGGGTACAATTTTGTCTTTTAAAAAGCATTTGGACAGTTACATGGGTAAGATGGGTATAGAGGGATATGGGCCAAGTTGAGGAAATTGGTACTAGCTTAGTGGTATAAACTGGGTGACATGGACATGTTGGGCCGAAGGGCCTGTTTCCATGTTGTAACTTCTATGATTCTATGATCAGAAAGTAGAATCAGTCTGGGTGGAAATAAAAAATAACAAGGGGCAGAAGACACTGGTGGGAGTAGTTTATAGGCCCTCTAACAGTCGCTATACTGTTGGACAGAGCATTAATCAAAGAAATAATCGCAGCTTGTAAAAAAGGTAATGCGATAATCGTGAGGGACTTCAATCTTCATATAGACTGGACAAATCAAATTGGCAAAGGTAGTTTGAAGGACGAGTCATTGGAATGCATTCGAGGCAGTTTCCTAGAACAATACACTGTGGAACCAATCAAGGAACAGGCTATTTTAGATCTTGGCTTGAGTAATGAGACAGGTTTAATTAGTAATCTCATCGTAAAGGATCCTCTGGGCAAGAGTGATCATAATATGATCGAATTTCACATTGAATTCGTGAGTGACATACTTAAGTTCGAAACTAGAACCTTAAACTTAAATAAAGCCAATTACATAGGTATGAGGGGCGAGATGGCTCAGGTAGATTGGGAAATTAGATTGCAAGGCATGATGGTCGATAAGCAATGGCAAACATTTAAAGAAATATTTCAAAATTGTCAATGAACATACATTCCATTAAGAAATAAAAACTCCACAGGTAAAGTGATCCATCCGTGGCTAACTAAAGAAGTTAAGGATAGTATTAGAGTAAAAGAAGAGGCTTACAACGTTGCAAAGAAGATTAATAAGTCGGAGGATTGGGAGAGTTTTAGAAACCAGCAAAGGAAGACCAAAAAATTGATTTAAAAAAGGGAGAAAATAGAATTAGAGTAAACTAGCAAGAAATATAAAAACAAATTGTAAGAGCTTCTATAAGTATGTAAAAAGGAAGAGAGTAGCGAAAGCAAACGTGGGTCCCTTAGAGGCTGAGACAGGAAAAATTATAATGGGGAATCAGGAAATGGCAGAGACGTTAAACAAATATTTTGTATCTGTCTCCACAGTAGAAGACACAAAACACATACCAGTAATAGTGGGGAATCAAGGGTCTAATGAAAGTGACGAACTGAAAGTAATTAAGATTAGTAAAGAAAAAGTGCCGGAGAAATTAATGGGACTAAAGGCGACAAATCCCCTGGACCTGATGGTCTACATCCCAGGGTTCTAAAAGAGGTGGCTGCAGAGATAGTGGATGCATTAGTTGTGATCCTCCAAAATTCCCTAGATTCTACAGCGGTCCCAATTGATTGGAAGGTAGCAAATGTAACCCCGCTATTCAAGAAAGGAGGGAGAGAGAAAACAGGGAACTACAGACCAGTTAGCCTGATATCAGTCATCGGAAAAATGCTGGAATCCATTATTAAGGAAGTGGTAACAGGGCACTTAGGAAATCATAATGTGATTATGCAGAGTCAACATGGTTTTAAGAAAGGGAAATTGTGTTTGATAAATCTATTGGAGTTTTTTGAGGATATAACTAGAAGGGTAGATTAAGGGGAACCAGTGGATGTCATATATTTGGATTGTCAAAAGGCATTTGATAAGGTGCCACGTAAAAGTCTGTTACACAAGATAAGAGCTCATGGGGTTGGGGGTAATATATTAGCATGGATAGAGGATTGGTTAATGGACAGAAAATAGAGAGTAGGAATAAACGGGTCATTTTCAGGTTGACTGGCTGTAACTAGTGGGGTGCCGCAAGGATCAGTGCTGGGGCCTCAGCTAGTTACAATCTATATTAATGACTTAGATGAAGGGGCCGAGTGTAATGTATCCAAGTTTGCTGACGATACGAAGTTAGGTGGGAAAGTGAGCTGTGAGGAGGACGCAAAGAGTCTGCAAAGGAATATAGACAGGTTAAGTGAATGGGCAAGAAGGTGGCAGATGGAGTATAATGTGGGGAAATGTGAGGTTATTCACTTTGGTAGGAAGAATAGAAAAACTGAATATTTTTTAAATGGTGAGAAATTATTAAATGTTGGTGTTCAGAGGGATTTGGGTGTCCTTGTAAATGAAACAAAGAAAGTTAACATGCAGGTACAGCAAGCAATGAAGGGGACATGAGATTGCTATGGCAGATAAGGCAAAGGAGAATCCAAAGAGCTTCTACAAATACATAAAGGGCAAAAGAGTAACTAGGGAGAGAGTAGGGCCTCTTAAGGATCAACAAGGTCATCTATGTGCGGAACCACAAGAGATGGGTGAGATCCTGAATGAATATTTCACATCGGTATTTACGGTTGAGAAAGGCATGGATGTTAGGGAACTTGGGGAAATAAATAGTGATGTCTTGAGGAGTGTACATATTACAGAGAGGGAGGTGCTGGAAGTCTTAACACGCATCAAGGTAGATAAATCTCCGGGACCTGATGAAATGTATCCCAGGACGTTATGGGAGGTTAGGGAGGAAATTGCCGGTCCCCTAGCAGAGATATTTGAATCATCCACCGCTACAGGTGAGGTGCCTGAAGATTGGAGGGTAGCAAATGTTGTGCCTTTGTTTAAGAAGGGCGGCAGGGAAAAGCCTGGGAACTACAGACCCGTGAGCCTGACATCTGTAGTGGGTAAGTTGTTAGAGGGTATTCTGAGAGACAGGATCTACGGGCATTTGGAGAGGCAGGGACTGATTAGGAACAGTCAGCATGGTTTTGTGAGGGGAAAATCATGTCTCACGAATTTGATTGAGTTTTTTGAAGGGGTAACCAGGAAGATAGATGAGGGCTGTGCAGTAGACGTGGTCTACATGGACTTTAGCAAAGCCTTTGACAACGTACCGCATGGTAGGTTGTTACATAAGGTTAAATCTCACGGGATCCAAGGTGAGGTAGCCAATTGGATACAAAATTGGCTTGACGACAGAAGACAGAGGGTGGTTGTAGAGGGTTGTTTTTCAAACTGGATGCCTGTGTCCAGCGGTGTGCCTCAGGGATCGGTGCTGGGTCCGCTGTTATTTGTTATTTATATTAATGATTTGGATGAGAATTTAGGAGGCATGGTTAGTAAGTTTGCAGATGACACCAAGATTGGTGGCATTGTGGACAGTGAAGAAGGTTATCTAGGATTGCAACGGGATCTTGATAAATTGGGCCAGTGGGCCGATGAATGGCAGATGGAGTTTAATTTAGATAAATGTGAGGTGATGCATTTTGGTAGATCGAATCGGGCCAGGACCTACTCCGTTAATGGTAGGGCGTTGGGGAGAGTTATAGAACAAAGAGATCTAGGAGTACAGGTTCATAGCTCCTTGAAAGTGGAGTCACAGGTGGATAGGGTGGTGAAGAAGGCATTCAGCATGCTTGGTTTCATTGGTCAGAACATTGAATACAGGAGTTGGGATGTCTTGTTGAAGTTATACAAGACATTAGTAAGGCCACACTTGGAATACTGTGTACAGTTCTGGTCACCCTATTATAGAAAGGATATTATTAAACTAGAAAGAGTGCAGAAAAGATTTACTAGGATGCTACCGGGACTTGATGGTTTGACTTATAGGGAGAGGTTGGATAGACTGAGACTTTTTTCCCTGGAGAGTAGGAGGTTTAGGGGTGATCTTATAGAAGTCTATAAAATAATGAGGGGCATAGATAAGGTAGATAGTCAAAATCTTTTCCCAAAGGTGGGGGAGTCTATAACAAGGGGACATAGATTTAAGGTGAGAGGGGAGAGATACAAAAGGGTCCAGAGGGGCAATTTTTTCACTCAAAGGGTGGTGAGTGTCTGGAACGAGCTGCCAGAGGCAGTAGTAGAGGCGGGTACAATTTTGTCTTTTAAAAAGCATTTGGACAGTTACATAGGTAAGATGGGTATAGAGGGATATGGGCCAAGTGCAGGCAATTGGGACTAGCTTAGTGGTATAAACTGGGCGACATGGACATGTTGGGCCGAAGGGCCTGTTTCCATGTTGTAAACATCTATGATTCTAAGAAGGCAAATGGTATGTTGGCCTTTATTGCAAGGGGGTTGGAGTACAAGAGTAAGGAAGTCTTGCTGCAATTTTACAGGGCTTTGGTGAGACCACACCTGGAGTACTGTGTGTGGACTTGGTCTCCTTACCTAAGGAAGGATATACTTGCCTTAGAGGCGGTGCAATGAAGGTTCACTGGATAGATTCCTGGGATGAGAGGATTGTCCTATGAGGAGAGATTGAGTAGAATGGGCCGATACTCTCTGGAGTTTAGAAGAATGAGAGGTGATCTCATTGAAACATATAAGATTCTAAGAGGGCTTGACAGAGTAGATGCTGAAAGGGTGTTTCCCCTGGCTAGAGAGTCTAGAACTAGGGGACATCGTCTCAGGATAAGGGGTCGGATATTTAGGACTATGACGAGGAGAAATGTCTTCACTCAAAGGGTGAGAATATTTGGAATTCTCTACTCAAGGGCTGTGGATGCTCAGTCGTTGAGTATATTCAAGACTGAGTGGATAGATTTTTGGACTCTAAGGTAATCAAGGGATATGGGGATCGGGCAGGAAAGTGAAGTTGAGGTTGAAGATCAGCCATGATCTTATTAGGTGGCAGGGCAGGCTCGAGGGGCTGTATGGCCTACTCCTGCTCCTATTTCTTATGTTCTTGTCATACAATCATAGCATCATAGAATCACAGAAGGAGGCCATTCAACTCATCATGTCTGTGCCAGCCGAAAAAGAGCTATGCTGCCTACTCCCACTTGGTCCATAGCCCTGCAGGTTACGGCACTTCAAGTGCATATTCAAGTACTTTTTAAATGTGATGAGGGTTTCTGCCTCTACCACCCTTTCAGGCAATGAGTTCCAGACCCCCACCACCCTCTGGGTGAAAAAATATCTCCTCAACTCTCCTCTAATCCTTCTACCAATTACTTTAAACCTATGCCCCCCAGTTATTGACCTCTTTGCTAAGTGAAATAGGTCCTTTGTATCCACTCTATCCAGGGCCCCTCATAATTTTATACACCTCAATTAAATCACCCCTCAGCCTCCTTTGTTCCAAAGAAAATAACCCCAGCCTATCCAATCTTTCCTCATGGCTAAAATTCTCCAGTCCTGGCAACATCCTCGTAAATCTCCTTTGTACCCTCTCTAGTGCAATCACATTTTTCCTGTAATATGGTGACCAGAACTGTACGCAGTACTCAAGCTGTGGCCTAACCAGTGTTTTATACAGTTCCAGCATAACCTCCCTGCTCTTATATTCTATGCCTCGGCTAATAAAGGAAAGTATCCCTATGCCTTTTAATCACCTTCTCTACCTGTCCTGCTTCCTATAATCTTTCAAAGTTCTCTAGATTCAGGAACTATCCTCTAGATTGGAAAATTGCACATATCACTCTGCTTTTTAAGAAAGGAGAGAGAGGGAAACCAGGGAATTATAGACCAGTTAGCCTAACATCTGTTGTGGGGAAAATGCTGGAGTCTATAATTAAGGATAGGGTGACTGAACACCTCGAGAATTTTCAGTTAATCAGAGAGAGCCAGCATGGATTTGTGAAAGGTAGGTCGTGCCTGACAAACCTGATTGAATTTTTTGAAGAGGTAACTAAAGTAGTGGACAGGGGAATGTCAATGGATGTTATTTATATGGACTTCCAGAAGGCATTTGATAAGGTCCCACATAAGAGACTGTTAGCTAAGATAGAAGCCCATAGAATCGAGGGAAAAGTATGGACTTGGTTAGGAAGTTGGCTGAGCGAAAGGCACAGAGAGTAGGGATAATGGGTAGGTACTCACATTGGCAGGATGTGACTAGTGGAGTCCCGCTGCGATCTGTCTTGGGGCCTCAATTATTCACAATATTTATTAATGACTTAGATGAAGGCATAGAAAGTCTCATATCTAAGTTTGCCGATGACACAAAGATTGGTGGCATTGTAAGCAGTGTAGATGAAAACATAAAATTACAAAGTGATATTGATAGATTAGGTGAATGGGCAAAACTGTGGCAAATGGAATTCAATGCAGACAAATGTGAGGTCATCCACTGTGGATCAAAAAAGGATAGAACAGGGTACTTTCTAAATGGTAAAAAGTTAAAAACAGTGGATGTCCAAATGGACTTAGGGGTTCAGGTGCATAGATCATTGAAGTGTCATGAACAGGTGCAGAAAATAATCAATAAGGCTAATGGAATGCTGGCCTTTATATCGAGAGGACTAGAGTACAAGGGGGCAGAAGTTATGCTGCAGCTATACAAAACCCTGGTTAGACCGCACCTGGAGTACTGTGAGCAGTTCTGGGCACCGCACCTTCGGAAGGACATATTGGCCTTGGAGGGAGTGCAGCGTAGGTTTACTAGAATGATACCCGGACTTCAAGGGTTAAGTTACGAGGAGAGATGACACAAATTGGGGTTGTATTCTCTGGGGTTTCGAAGGTTAAGGGGTGATCTGATCAAAGTTGATAAGATATTAAGGGGAACGGATAAGGTGGATAGAGAGAAACTATTTCCGCTGGTTGGGGATTTTAGGAGTAGGGGGCACAGTCTAAAAATTAGAGCCAGACCTTTCAGGAGCGAGATTAGAAAACATTTCTACACACACAGGGTGGTAGAAGTTTGGAACTCTCTTCCGCAAACGGCAATTGATACTAGCTCAATTGCTAAATTTAAATGTGAGATAGATAGTTTTTTGGCAACCAAAGGTATTAAGGAATATGGGCCAAAGGCAGGAATATGGAGCTAGATCACAGATCAGCCATGATCTTATCAAATGGTGGAGAAGGCACGAGGGGCTGAATGGCCTACTCCTGTTCCTATGTTCCTTCAGGGATCTGTGGACATGCATTCCAAGGTCCCTCTGTTCCTCTACACTTCTCAGTATCCTCCCATTTATTGTGTATTTCCTTGCCTTGTTTGCCCTCCCAAAATGCATTACCTCACACTTCTCTGGATTGAATTCCATTTGCCACTTTTCTGCCCACACCAGTCCATTGACATCTTCCTGCAGTCTACAGCTTTCTTCCAGACTATCAACCACACAACCAACTTTCGTATCATCTGCAAACTTCTTAATCATGCCCCCTACATTTAAGTCTAAATCATTGATATATATCACAAAAAGCAAGGGACATAGTATGAGCCCTGCGGAACCCCACTGGAAACAGCCTTCCAGTCGCAAAAACTCTCGTAGACCAATACCCTTTGCTTCCTGTCACTGTTCCAATTCTGGATCCAACTTGCCACTTACCCTTGGATCCCATAGGCTTTTACATTTTTGACCAGTCTGCCACCTGGGACCTTGTCAAAAGCCTTGTTAAAATCCACGTGGGCTAGATCAAATGCACTACCCTCATTGACCCTCCTTGTTACCTCCACAAAAAATTCAATCAATTAGTCACAGACGATGGTCAGAGCCTCTGCTATTTCATCTAGCCTCCCCTATTTCACCCTTTGCTTCTCTTAACAGCCTGGGATACATTTCATCCAGGCCTGATAATTTATCTATTTTCAAAGATGCTAAACCCCTTAATACTTCCTCTCTCACTATGTTTATCCCATCCAATATTTCACACTCCTCCTCCTCCTGAACTACAATGTCTGCATTGTCCCTCTCTTTTGTGAAGTCAGACACAAACTATTCATTAAGAACCATACCTACATCTTCCGTCTCCACACAGGTTACCTTTTGGTCTCTAATTGGCCCTTCTCTTTCCTTAGTTATCCTGTTGTTCTTTATGTATTTATAAAACATCTTTTGGTTTTCCTTGATTTTACTTGCCAATATTTTTTCATGCCCTTTCTTTACTTTCCTAAGTTCCTTTTTAATTTCACCCCTGCACTTTCTACACTCCTCCAGACTTTCTGCAATATTGAGCACTCGGTATCTGACATAAGCTTCCCCTTTTTGCCTTATCCTACCATGTATGCTCCCTGACATCCAGGGGGCTCTCGATTTGGGAGTCCCACCCTTTTTCTTTGTGGGAATATATTTGCTCTGAACCCTCTATCTCCTCCTGGAATGCCTCCCACTGCCCTTTTTGTCCTTTTCCATAACCACGCTAAATCTAACTAAATTATGATCACTCCCACCAAAATGCTGTCCCACTGATACCCCTTCCGCCTGCCCAGCTACAATACCTAAAACTAAGTCCAGAACTGCCCCTCTCTTGTTGGGCTTGCTATGTACTGGCTAAAAAAGTTCTCCTGAATGCATTTTAAGAATTCTGCATCCTCTATACCTTTTACACTGATTCTATCCCAGTTAATATTAGGGTAGTTGAAATCCCCTACTATTACTGCCCTATTGCTTTTGCAGTTTTCAGAAATTTACCTACATATTTGCCGTTCTATCTCCCTCTGACTGTTCGGGGGTCTATAGTACACACCCAGCAGTGTGATTGCCCCTTTTTGTTCTTCAGTTCAACCCAAATGGCCTCATTTGATGATCCTTCTAACATATCATCCCTCCTCGCAGCTATATTTGTTTCTTTAACCAATATTGCTAACCCCCTCCTTTTTTATCCCCCTCTCTATCTCTTCTGAAAACCCTGTAACCAGGAATGTTGAGCTGCCCTTCTTTAAGCCATGTTTCTGTAATATTTATGATATCGTACTGTCACGTGTCTATCTGTGCCCTCAGCTCATCTGCCTTCTTCACTAGACTCCTTGCATTGAAGTATATACCTTTAAGCACTGCCAAACTCCTTTGTTGACTACTTTCTAGCCTTTGTTTCCTCTGCCTTCCAAACTCGCTTGCTAATTTTCCGCCTTCCATTTCCAGCTCTACTTCTCTCCCTTTTGAATCTACACTCAGGTTCCCATCAATTTACCACTCGGACTGCAGCGGTTCAAGAAAGCAGCTCACCACCACCTTCTCAAGGGCAATTAGGGATGGGCAATAAATGCTGGCCTCGCCAGCGACACCCATGTCCCATGAACGAATAAAAAAAAATGTTCCCTCTAATTTTTTTCGGCCATGTGCGGAATGAATTTGGGTTTGTGCACCAATACAAAGGCAGTGTGCGCCATCATAGAAAAAAAATCACAACTATGAATAGAACATCTTTTCAGAAAACATTATTCAGGGTATGTAACAAACAGAACAAATATACAAAATAATGGATAATTGTCCCAACTGAATGTTCGATTGGCTGATAAATTTATATAATTTTTGAAATGTGTTTCTTAAGTTGCACTAGGATTGAGCAGACCAGTCTCATTATATTGTATTAAAAATGATCTGATGGGAATGATTCCAATCAGCTTTTTGTTGAATCAGCTCAATGACTCTGATTCAAACAGAAATAAATCGTGTGCAATCAGAATTTTTAAATTGAGTCAGAAATACAAAATCAGTCAGTATGAATTTGGGGATAGGGAACAGTTTAATTAAATCTCCCCCCTCCCCAATGAATCCTCAGCAGGGTTAAAAAAATTATTGCATTCCAGTTGTACATTTTGCAGGTCTTATTAGTTTTGGCTGCCTCTATGTAAGGCAGGGAGCAGTTTGGTCATGAAGAACCTGAACTGAGGGAGGCAACGGACAAAGATAATAAGAGACAATCCTTGGGGCAACTGAGGGCTTTTGGATAGCAGTTGTATAAAACAATTTAAATCAACTTCATTGCTTTGATTACAATGTACCGATGTGATTGGAAAGTATATTTTAGCACAATTGTAGAATAATCTTTAATAACAATATAACACATGATCTGTGTCAGAATAACTTAATTTGTAACTATGAAATACGGAAATTGATAAACGATTATTTCAATATGCCACGCAATTTGGGTTCATTTGTAGTTTACTTCAGAAGCTAATGTCAAATAGGATGGTGACAAAAACTGTTAATTGCACTAATCGTAGAATCCCTCCAATGTTATTTGCTACCAATGCCTTAAATATGTTTGTCTTCAGACTAAAGTAACAGTTCTTCACAATTTGCACTAGAAGTGAAAAGCTTTCATTTAATTGAATGCATCTCCTCACTGAATCCTCGTGTGCTGAGGTTGTCTGATTGAAAACTCAAATCAGTTTTATCACGAAGGGATGGAAATGTATATATATATATATAAACTTTTACACTTTTTATCCAATTACTATATATTTTTAATATATATAAACTTTTACACAATTTCTTCTGGGGAGAGTTATAGAACAAAGAGATCTAGGAGTACAGATTCATAGCTCCTTGAAAGTGGAGTCACAGGTGGATAGGGTGGTGAAGAAGGCATTCGGCATGCTTGGTTTCATTGGTCAGAACATTGAATGCAGGAGTTGGGATGTCTTGTTGAAGTTGTACAGGGCATTGGTGAGGCCACACTTGGAGTACTGTGTACAGTTCTGGTCACCCTATTATAGAAAGGATATTATTAAACTAGAAAGAGTGCAGAAAAGATTTATTAGGATGCTACCAGGACTTGATGGTTTGACTTACAGGGAGAGGTTAGACAGACTGGGACTTTTTTCCCTGGAGAGTAGGAGGTTAAGGGGTGATCTTATAGAAGTCTATAAAATAATGAGGGGCATAGATAAGGTCGATAGTCAAAATCTTTTCCCAAAGGTAGGGGAGTCGATAACGAGGGGGCATAGATTTAAGGTGAGAGGGGAGAGATACAAAAGGGTCCAGAGGGGCAATTTTTTCACTCAAAGGGTGGTGAGTGTCTGGAACGAGCTGCCAGAGGCAGTAGTAGAGGCGGGTACAATTTTGTCTTTTAAAAAGCATTTGGACAGTTACATGGGTAAGATGGGTATAGAGGGATATGGGCCAAGTGCAGGCAATTGGGACTAGCTTAGTGGTATAAACTGGGCGACATGGACATGTTGGGCCGAAGGGCCTGTTTCCATGTTGTAACTTCTATGATTCTATGATTCTATGATTCTATATAAACTGTTACACTGTTTCTTTAATATTATATATATATACACACACATTTACACTACTTGTCCAATATCCATTCATCAGACAGTATACTATTTGTGGGCACCAGTCTCTGAGCAGCTGCACCACTGACCCGCACCAGACGCTGACATCTGCAGTAAAACGCTCCCATCCAATCTAACTTTATCTCCCGCCCTTGCTGCAAAATGATTGGTAGCTGACGTCACCTCAGTAGCATCTCCACCAGAGAGCACTGGTTTGGTGCGCAGACGGAATGGATACGCGCACGACACACAACAAACTGCTGCGCAGCCGTGCTCGCGTACAGCTTAGAGGGCACAGTGGTTCCCATCCCCCTGCCAAGCTAGTTTAAACCCTCCCCAACAGCACTAGCAAACCTCCCCGCGACGATATTCATCCTGGCCCTGTTGAGGTGCAACCTGTCCGGCTTGTACAGGTCCCACCTCCCCCAGAACTGGTCCTAATGCCTCAGGAATCTAAAGCCCTCCCTCCTGCATCATCTCTCCAGCCACGCATTCATCTGCTCTATCGTCCTATTTCTATACTCACTAGCACGTGGCACCGGGAGTAATCCGGAGATTACTACCTTTGAGGTCCTGCTTATTAATTTCTTTCCCAGCTCCATAAAATCTACCTGCAGGACCTAATCCCTCTTTCTACCTATATCATTGGTACCGATATGGATCACGACCTCTGGCTGTTCACCGTCCCCCTCAGAATGTTCTGCAGTTGCTCAGTGACATCCTTGACACTGGCACCAGGGAGGCAACATTCCATCCTGGAATCACGTATCCGGCAGCAGAAATGCTTGTCTACTCCCCTAACTATAGAATCCCCTATTTCCATTGCTTTCCTGACCTTCCTCCTCCACCCCTGTACAGCTGTTCTTATGCAGCCGAGTAATAGTATTATATCCCGAGTAATAGTAATAGAGCCTAAGTAATACAACCTGAGTAATAGTAACACAGTCTAAATAATAGTAACACAAGCTAAGTAATATTAATACTGCCCGAGTAATAGTAACACAGGTCAAGTAATAGTAATAGAACACAAGTAATACAGCCCGACTAATATTAATACAGCCCAAGTAATAGTAATACAGCCTGAGTAATAGTAACACAGCCCGAGTAATGTAGCCCAAGTAATAGTAATACAGGCTAAGTAATATTAGACCCAGAACAATGTGGTTGATTCTAAATCACCCTCTGAAATGGCCTAGCAAGCCACTCAGTTGTAAAATCTCGTTACAAAAAGTCATAATAAGAATAAAACTGGACGGACCACCCGGCATCGGACCACTAGGCACTGAACACGACAAAGGCAAACCAAGCCTAGTCGACCCTGCAAAGTCCTCCTCACTAACATCTGGGGATTTGTGCCAAAATAGGGAGAGCTGTCCTACAGACTAGTCAAACAACAGCCTGACATAGCCATATTCACAGAATCATACCTTTCAGCCAACATCCCAGACTCTTTCATCACCATCCCTGGGTATGTCCTGTCCCACGGGAAGGACAGACCCACCAGAGGTGGTGGTACAGTGATATACAGTCAGGAGGGAATGGCACTGGGAGTCCTAAACATTGACTCCGGACCCTATGAAATCTCATGGCATCAGGTCAAACATGGGCAAGGAAACCTCCTGCTGATTACCACCTACCGTCCTCCCTCAGCTGATGAATCAGTCCTCCATGTTGAGAACCACTTGGAGGAAGCACGGAGGGTAGCAAGGGCACAAAATGTACTCTGGGTGGGGGACTTCATTGTCCATCACCAAGAGTGGCCTGCAGCAGATGGTGAGCGAACCAACAAGAGGGAAAAACCTACTTGACCTCGTCCTCACCAATCTACCTGTCGCAAATGCATCTGTCCATGACAGTATTGGTAGGAGTGATCACCGCACAGTCCTCGTGGAGATGAAGTCCCGTCTTCGCACTGAGGACACCATCCAATGTGTTGTGTGGCATTATCGCCGTGCTAAATGGGATAGATTCAGAACAGATCGAGCAGCTCAAATCTGAGCATCTATGAGGGGCTGTGGGCCATCAGCAGCAGCAGAATTGTATTCCAGCACAATCTGTAACCTCATGGCCCAGCATATTCCTCACTCTACCATTACCAACAAACCAGGGGATCGATCCTCATTCAATGAGTAGTGTAGAAGAGCATGCCAGGAGCAGCACCAGGCGTACCTTCCCTCACTTCCTTCACCAAGCTAGTGAAGCTACAACACAGGGCTACATGCATGCTAAACAGTGGAAGCAACATGCTATAGAGAGAGCTAAGCGATTCTACAACCAACGGATCAGATCAAAGCTCTGCAGTCCTGCCACATCCAGACGTGAATGGTGGTGGATAATTAAACAACTAACGGGAGGAGGAGGCTCTGTAAATATCCCCATCCTCAATGACGGCGGAGTCGAGCACGTAAGTGCAAAAGACAAGGCTGAAGTGTTTGCAACCATCTTCAGCCAGAAGTGCCGAGTGGATGATCCATCCCAGCCCCCTCCTAATAGCCCCACCATTACAGAAGCCTGTCTACAGCCAATTCGATTCACTCCACGTGATATCAAGAAATGGCTGAGTGCACTGGATACAGCAAAGGCTATGGGCCCCGACAAAATCCCGGCTGTAGTGCTGAAGATTTGTGCTCCAGAACTAGTCGCGTCCCTAGCCAAACTGTTCCAATACAGCGACAACACTGGCATCTACCCGACAATGTGGAAAATTGTATGTCCTCGTATGTCCTGTCCACAAAAACCAGGACAAATCAAAACCGGCCAATTAACGCCCCATCAGTCTACTCTCAATAATCAGAAAAGTGAGGGAAGGTGTCGTCGACAGTGCTATCAAGCGGCACTTACTCACCAATAGCCTGCTCACCGATGCTCAGTTTGGGTTCCGCCAGGACCACTCGGCTCCAGACCTCATTACAGCCTTGGTTCAAACATGGACAAAAGAGCTGAATTCCAGAGGTGAGGTAAGAGTGACTGCCCTTCACATCAAGGCAGCATTTGACCGAGTGTGGCACCAAGGAGCCCTAGTAAAATTGAAGTCAATGGGAATCAGGGGGAAAACTCTCCAGTGGCTGGAGTCATACCTAGCACAAAGGAAGATGGTTGTGGTTGTTGGAGGCCAATCGTCTCAGCCCCAGGACATTGCTTCAGGAGTTCCTCAGGGCAGTGTCCTAGGCCCAACCATCTTCAGCTGCTTCATCAATGACCTTCCCTCCATCATAAGGTCAGAAAAGGGGATGTTTGCTGATGATTGCACAGTGTTCAGTTCCATTCGCAATCCCCCCAGATAATGAAGCAGTCCGTGCCCGCATGCAGCAAAACCTGGACAACATCAGACTTGGGTTGATAAGTGGCAAGTAACATTCGCGCCAGACAAGTGCCAGGCAATGACCATTTCCAACCAGGGAGAATCTAACCACCACCCCTTGACATTCAATGGCATTACCATTGCCGAATCCCCCACAATCAACATCCTGGGAGTCACAACTGACCAGAAACTTAACTGGACCAGCCATATAAATACTGTGGCTACAACAGCAGGTCAGAGGCTGAATATTCTGCAGCGAGTGACTCACCTCCTGACTCCCCAAAGCCTTTCCACCATGTACAAGGCACAAGTCAGAAGTGTGATGGAATACTCTCCACTTGCCTGGATGAGTGCAGCTCCAACAACACTCAAGAAGCTTGACACCATCTAGGACAAAGCAGCTCGCTTGATTGGCACCCCATCCACCACCCTGAACATTCACTCCCTTCACCAGCTTCTTCAACAGCACCTCCCAAACCCGCAACCTCGACCACCTGGAAGGACAAAGGCAGCAGGCACATGGGAACAACACCACCTGCACGTTCCCCTCCAAGTCACACACCATCCTGACTTGGAAATATATAGCCGTTCCTTCATCATCGCTGAGTCAAAATCCTTCACCACATGGACTGCAGCAGCTTCTCAAGGGCAATTAGGGATGGGCAATAATTGCTGGCCTTGCCAGTGATGCCCACATCCCATGAACGAATAAAAGAAAAACAGCCCAAGTAATACAACCCGACTAATAGTAATAGAGCCCAAGTAGAACGGTCCAAGTAACACAACAATAACGAGCATTTATATAGCGCCTTTATCACAGTAGAACATCCCAAGGTGCTTCATAGGAGCGTTATCGAACAAAATTTGACACCGAGCCACATAAGGAGATATTCGGACAGGTGATCAAAGCAGCGTCTTAAAGGAGGAGAGAGAGGCGGAAAGGTTCAGGGAGGGAATTCCAGAGCTTAGGGCCCAGGCAGCTGAAGGCACGGTCACCAATGATGCAGCGATGAAACTTGGGAATGTGCAAGAGGCAAGAATTGGAGGAGCGCAGAGATCTCGGAAGGTTGTAGGTCTGGAGGAGGTTACAGAGGTAGGGAGGGGCAAGGCCATGGAGGGATTTGAAAACGAGGATGAGAATTTTAAATTCGAGGCATTGCCAGACTGGGAGGCAATGTTGGTCAGCGAGCAAAGGAGTGATGGGTGAACCGGCCTTGGTTTGAGTCAGGATCCGGGCAGCAGAGTTTTGGATGAGCTAAAGTTTATGGAGGGTGGGAGGCCGGCCACGAGAGCATTGGAATTGTCGAGTCTGGAGGTAACAAAGGCATGGATGAGGGTTTCAGCAGAAGATGGGCTGAGGCAGGGGCGGAGACGCGCGATGTTATGGACGTGGAAGTAGGCGGTTTTGGTGATGGAGAGGATATGGGGTTAGAAGCTCAGCCGGAGTCATCAAAAAACAGCAAAGAAGCTGCATGGGGAGTCAAAAGGGAGTAAAGTTGAGAGCAGCAGGAGAGGGGAAGACCCAGGGGAAATTTACAATACAAATAGTACAAACAGTTGTTCAAGAACAAGCGAAAGGGAAAAGCGTAGAGCAGCAGAAAGAAAGTGTACTTTAGACACTACAGATAAAGTGAAAACTAGAAGGTGTAAGGCGATTAACCCAGCATCAAAGCTGAAGGTCAGGCTAGGGTGTGTGGCCCAACTAAGAGTTCTATATACAAATGCACGGAGTATAAGGAATGAATTACATGAACGAGAGGTTCAAATTCAAATTGGAGGGGATGACATGATAGCTATTACTGAGACTTGGCTGCAGGATGGTCAGGATTGGGAACTAAATATACCGGGTTATAAGGTCGACAGGAGAGATGGGGAAAATTGAAGAGGGGGAGGAGTAGCCTTAGAGATCACTTCAATGACAAAGGAGGATATAACGAGAGGTAAGCAGCCAACAGAGACCTTATGGGTTGAATTGAGAAATAGGAAAGGATCTAAGACAAGAGTGGGAGTTGTGTATAGGAGCCCTGGCAGCAGCTCTGAAGTGCTAGATTGTATAAATGCAGAGATTAGACAAGCGTGTAAGAAAGGCATAGTGGTCTTAATGGGGGATTTTAACCTTCACATAGATTGGGAAAAACAGACCAGCAACTGTCAGAAAGGTAGTGAATTTCTTGAGTGTGTTCGGGATAGTTTTCTACAGCAGTATGTCCTAGAGGCAACAAGGGGGCAAGCCATACTAGATTTAGTAATGAGTAATGAACCAGATTTAGTTAACGGCTTAACTGTACGCGAACATCTATCCAATAGAGATCATAACATGATCGAGTTCAATGTAGTGTTTGAAAGGGAAAAAAGTGAGTCAGCTGCTAAGATTCTAGACTTGGGTAAGGCCGACTTCAACGGGATGAGACAGAGACTGTCCACAGTAATCTGGGCAAATCTGTTAATGGGTAAAACAACTGATTATCAGTGGGAAATGTTTAAAGAAACATTTAACGTGATACAGAATCGGTTTATACCCCTGAGGGACAAGAACTCTACTTGCCAAAAAAAACAGCCATGGACAACTAAAGAGGTAAGGGACAGTATAAGACATAAGGAAAGGGCATACAAAAAGGCAAAAAATGGCACAGATCCTGATGAATGGGAAAGATACAAAGATCAATAAAGGGTCACAAAACAGATAGTAAGAGCGACAAAAAGAGAGTATGAAAAGAAACTCGCAATGGATATCAAAACCAATACGAAGAACTTTGACAGTTACATTAGGAAAAAGAGGGTGGTCAGGAGCAGTGTTGGCCCCTTAAAAACTGAAAGTGGGGATATTGTCATTGACAATGGGGAAATGGCGGCCAGGTTGAACAATTACTTTGCGTCAGTATTTACAGTAGAAAAAGAGGATAGCATGCCGGAAATCCCAAGAAAACTAATCTTGAATTGGGGACAGGGACTCGATAAAATTAACATAAGTAAAGCAACAGTAATGAAGAAAATAATAGCACTAAAGAGTGACAAATCCCCAGGACCAGATGGTTTCCATCCCAGGGTTTTAAAGGAAGTAGGTAAGCACATTGCAGATGCCCTAACTATAACTTTAAAAGTTCTCTCGATTCAGGAATTGTCCCTCTGGATTGGAAAATTGCACATGTCACTCCGCTTTTTAAGAAAGGAGAGAGAGGGAAACCAGGGAATTATAGACCAGTTAGCCTAACATCTGTTGTGGGGAAAATGCTGGAGTCTATAATTAAGGATAGGGTGACTGAACACCTTGAGAATTTTCAGTTAATCAGAGAGAGCCAGCATGGATTTGTGAAAGGTAGGTCGTGCCTGACAAACCTGATTGAATTTTTTGAAGAGGTGACTAAAGTAGTGGACAGGGGAATGTCAATGGATGTTATTTATATGGACTTCCACAAGGCATTTGATAAGGTCCCACATAAGAGACTGTTAACTAAGATAGAAGCCCATGGAAACGAGGGAATAGTACAGACTTGGTTAGGAAGTTGGCTGAGCGAAAGGCGACAGAGAGTAGGGATAATGGGTAGGTACTCACATTGGCAGGATGTGACTAGTGGAGTCCCGCTGCGATCTGTCTTGGGGCCTCAATTGTTCACAATATTTATTAACGACTTAGATGAAGGCATAGAAAGTCTCATATCTAAGTTTGCCGATGATACAAAGATTGGTGGCATTGTAAGCAGTGTAGATGAAAACATAAAATTACAAGCGATATTGATAGATTAGGTGAATGGGCAAAACTGTGGCAAATGGAATTCAATCCAGACAAATGTGAGGTCATCCACTGTGGATCAAAAAAGGATAGAACAGGGTACTTTCTAAATGGTAAAAAGTTAAAAACAGTGGATGTCCAAAGGGACTTAGGGGTTCAGGTACATAGATCATTGAAATGTCATGAACAGGTGCAGAAAGTAATCAATAAGGCTAATGGAATGCTGGCCTTTATATCCAGAGGACTAGAGTACAAGGGGGCAGAAGTTATGCTGCAGCGATACAAAACCCTGGTTGGACTGCTCCTGGAGCACTGTGAGCAGTTCTGGGCACCGCACCTTCGGAAGGACATATTGGCCTTGGAGGGAGTGCAGCGTAGGTTTACTAGAATGATACCCGGACTTCAAGGGTTAAGTTACGAGGAGAGATTACACAAATTGGGGTTGTATTCTCTAGAGTTTCGAAGGTTAAGGGGTGATCTGATCGAAGTTTATAAGATATTAAGGGGAACAGATAGGGTGGATGGAGAGAAACTATTTCCGCTGGTTGGGGATTTTAGGAGTAGGGGGCACAGTCTAAAAATTAGAGCCAGACCTTTCAGGAGCGAGATTAGAAAACATTTCTACACACAGGGTGGTAGAAGTTTGGAACTCTCTTCCACAAACGGCAATTGATACTAGCTCAATTGCTATATTTAAATCTGAGAGAGATAGCTTTTTGGCAATCAAAGGTATTAAGGAATATGGGCCAAAGGCAGGAATATGGAGCTAGATCACAGATCAGCCATGATCTTATCAAATGGCGGAGCAGGCACGAGGGGCTGAATGGCCGACTTCTGTTCCTATGTTCCTAGGTCTGAAAGCCTCATGTGAGCGAGTCTCGCTGCATGGCTTTAATTAGGCACCCGCAGCGAGCCTCTCACACCTGCGCCGAGCCTCTCGACCCTCGCCGAGCCTCTCACACCTGCGCCGAGCCTCTCGACCCTCGCCGAGCCTCTCACACCTGCGCCGAGCCTCTCGACCCTCGCCGAGCCTCTCACACCTGCGCCGAGCCTCTCGACCCTCGCCGAGCCTCTCACACCTGCGCCGAGCCTCTTGCACCTCGCCGAGCCTCTCGACTCGCCTCTCGACCCGTGCCGAGCCTCTCACACCCTCGCCGAGCCTCTCACACCCTCGCCGAGCCTCTCGACTCGCCTCGCCTCTCGCACCCGTGCCGAGCCTCTCACACCCTCGCCGAGCCTCTCACACCCGTGCCGAGCCTCTCGACGAGCCTCTTGCACCCGCGCCGAGCCTCTCGACCCTCGCCGAGCCTCTCGACCCTCGCCGAGCCTCTCACACCCGTGCCGAGCCTCTCGACCCTCGCCGAGCCTCTCACACCCGTGCCGAGCCTCTCGCTACTGTACACAGGTACATGGTCACGACACCGCGTTGAAGTTGCACATTGGCAGGAAATGTTGGATGAGTAGCTCTATCTCCAAATGCATTAAATTACGTCACGTAACGAGGCCTTGGAGTAGCGACACATCCTACTCCCCAAACCCTGCTCCCCAAAGCGTGTAATCGCAGCGCACATTGGGTGTAAGGTCTTTGCCCCTGAATTTGCCACCCTGCTCCGTCCAGTACAGGCCTTGTGACAGCGGGATTTTGAATGGTGGGTTGTGGGAGTAGAGTGTGCCCCTTTCCCCAACTCTGGTATCTTTCACCTTGATCAGCAAATGGGCTTCCTGCAGAAAGTGACACGGCTCCGGGTGAGATTGAACATACCTTGTGATCCGGCTGGGATGAATTTCAGCGACAAGGACATCTGACCTCTGCTTTGGATGGTGATTGTTGGAGCAGTGATCTGCAAACCCAGCACAAGAGTAGATTAACATCCTTCACTGTTTACACATTACACACGGTAACGGGAAAGGGCAGGTTACAGAACACACAGTATGGGGAAAGGGCAGGTTACAGAACACACAGTATGGGGAAAGGGCAGGTTACAGAACACACAGTATGGGGAAAGGGCGGGTTACAGAAGAAACAGTATGGGGAAAGGGCGGGTTACACATCACACACAGTATGGGGAAAGGGCGGGTTACAGAACACACATTATGGGGAAAGGGCGGGTTACAGAAGAAACAGTATGGGGAAAGGGCGGGTTACACATCACACACAGTATGGGGAAAGGGCAGGTTACAGAAAACACAGTATGGGGAGAGGGCAGGTTACAGAAAACACAGTATGGGGAAAGGGCAGGTTACAGATCACACACAGTATGGGGAGAGGGCAGGTTACAGAAAACACACAGTATGGGGAGAGGGCAGGTTACAGAAAACACACAGTATGGGGAGAGGGCAGGTTACAGAAAACACAGTATGGGGAATGGGCAGGTTACAGAACACACAGTATGGGGAGAGGGCAGGTTACAGAAAACACAGTATGGGGAATGGGCAGGTTACAGAACACACAGTATGGGGAGAGGGCAGGTTACAGAAAACACAGTATGGGGAAAGGGCAGGTTACAGATCACACACAGTATGGGGAGAGGGCAGGTTACAGAAAACACAGTATGGGGAGAGGGCAGGTTACAGAAAACACAGTATGGGGAAAGGGCAGGTTACAGAACACACAGTATGGGGAAAGGGCAGGTTACAGAACACACACAGTATGGGGAAAGGGCAGGTTACAGAACACACAGTATGGGGAAAGGGCAGGTTACAGAACACACAGTATGGGGAAAGGGCAGGTTACAGAACACACAGTATGGGGAAAGGGCAGGTTACAGATCACACACAGTATGGGGAAAGGGCAGGTTACAGAACACACAGTATGGGGAAAGGGCAGGTTACAGAACACACAGTATGGGGAAAGGGCGGGTTACACATCACACACAGTATGGGGAGAGGGCAGGTTACAGAAAACACAGTATGGGGAATGGGCAGGTTACACATCACACACAGTATGGGGAAAGGGCAGGTTACAGAAAACACAGTATGGGGAAAGGGCGGGTTACACATCACACACAGTATGGGGAAAGGGCGGGTTACACATCACACACAGTATGGGGAAAGGGCAGGTTACAGAACACACAGTATGGGGAAAGGGCAGGTTACAGAAAACACAGTATGGGGAAAGGGCAGGTTACAGAACACACACAGTATGGGGAAAGGGCAGTTTACAGAACACACAGTATGGGGAAAGGGCAGGTTACAGAACACACACAGTATGGGGAAAGGGCAGGTTACAGAACACACAGTATGGGGAAAGGGCGGGTTACACATCACACACAGTATGGGGAAAGGGCGGGTTACAGAACACACACAGTATGGGGAAAGGGCAGTTTACAGAACACACAGTATGGGGAAAGGGCAGGTTACAGAACACACACAGTATGGGGAAAGGGCAGGTTACAGAACACACACAGTATGGGGAAAGGGCAGGTTACAGAACACACACAGTATGGGGAAAGGGCAGTTTACAGAACACACAGCATGGGGAAAGGGCGTGTTACAGAACACACACAGTATGGGGAAAGGGCAGGTTACAGAACACACAGTATGGGGAAAGGGCAGGTTACAAAACACACACAGTATGGGGAAAGGGCAGGTTACAGAAGAAACAGTATGGGGAAAGGGCAGGTTACAGAACACACACAGTATGGGGAAAGGGCAGTTTACAGAACACACAGTATGGGGAAAGGGCAGGTTACAGAACACACACAGTATGGGGAAAGGGCAGGTTACAGAACACACACAGTATGGGGAAAGGGCAGGTTACAGAACACACAGTATGGGAAAAGGGCGGGTTACAGAACACACAGTATGGGGAGAGGGCAGGTTACAGAACACACACAGTATGGGGAAAGGGCAGGTTACAGAAAACACAGTATGGGAAAAGGGCGGGTTACAGAACACACACAGTATGGGGAAAGGGCAGGTTACAGAACACACAGTACGGGGAAAGGGCAGGTTACAGAACACACACAGTATGGGGAAAGGGCAGGTTACAGAACACACAGTACGGGGAAAGGGCAGGTTACAGAACACACACAGTATGGGGAAAGGGCAGGTTACAGAACACACAGTATGGGGAGAGGGCAGGTTACAGAACACACACAGTATGGGGAAAGGGCAGGTTACAGAAAACACAGTATGGGAAAAGGGCGGGTTACAGAACACACACAGTATGGGGAAAGGGCAGGTTACAGAACACACAGTACGGGGAAAGGGCAGGTTACAGAACACACAGTATGGGGAAAGGGCAGGTTGCACATCACATACAGTATGGGAAAGGGCAGATTACACATCACACACAGTATGGGGAAAGGGCAGATTACAGAACACACAGTATGGGGAAAGGGCAGATTACACATCACACACAGTACGGGGAAAGGGCAGGTTACAGAACACACAGTATGGGGAAAGGGCAGATTACACATCACACACAGTATGGGAAAGGGCAGATTACACATCACACACAGTATGGGAAAGGGCAGGTTACACATCACACACAGTATGGGAATCATAGAAGTTTACAACATGGAAACAGGCCCTTCGGCCCAACATGTCCATGTCGCCCAGTTTATACCACTAAGCCAGTCCCAATTGCCTACACTTGGCCCATATCCCTCTATACCCATCTTACCCATGTAACTGTCCAAATGCTTTTTAAAAGACAAAATTGTACCCGCCTCTACTACTGCCTCTGGCAGCTCGTTCCAGACACTCACCACCCTTTGAGTGAAAAAATTGCCCCTCTGGACCCTTTTGTATCTTTCCCCTCTCACCTTAAATCTATGCCCCCTCATGATAGACTCCCCTACCTTTGGGAAAAGATTTTGACTATCTACCTTGTCTATGCCCCTCATTATTTTATAGACTTCTATAAGATCACCCCTTAACCTCCTACTCTCCAGGGAAAAAAGTCTCAGTCTATCCAACCTCTCCCTCTTAGTCAAACCATCAAGTCCCGGCAGCATCCTAGTAAATCTTTTCTGCACTCTTTCTAGTTTAATAATATCCTTTCTATAATAGGGTGACCAGAACTGTACACAGTATTCCAAGTGTGGCCGAACTAATGTCTTGTACAACTTCAACAAGACATCCCAACTCCTGTATTCAATGTTCTGACCAATGAAACCAAGCATGCTGAATGCCTTCTTCACCACCTTATCCACCTGTGACTCCACTTTCAAGGAGCTATGAACCTGTACTCCTAGATCTCTTTGTTCTATAACTCTCCCCAACGCCCTACCATTAACGGAGTAGGTCCTGGCCCGATTCGATCTACCAAAATGCATCACCTCACATTTATCTAAATTAAACTCCATCTGCCATTCATCGGCCCACTGGCCCAATTTATTAAGATCCCATTGCAATCCTAAATAACCTTCTTCACTGTCCACAATGCCACCAATCTTGGTGTCATCTGCAAACTTACTAACCATGCCTCCTAAATTCTCATCCAAATCATTAATATAAATAACAAATAACAGCGGACCCAGCACCGATCCCTGAGGCACACCGCTGGTCACAGGCCTCCAGTTTGAAAAACAACCCTCTACAACCACCCTCTGTCTTCTGCCGTCAATCCAATTTTGTATCCAATTGGCTACCTCACCTTGGATCCCGTGAGATTTAACCTTATGTAACAACCTACCATGTGGTACCTTGTCAAAGGCTTTGCTAAAGTCCATGTAGACCACGTCTACTGCACAGCCCTCATCTATCTTCTTGGTTACCCCTTCAAAAAACTCAATCAAATTCGTGAGACATGATTTTCCTCTCACAAAACCATGCTGACTGTTCCTAATCAGTCCCTGCCTCTCCAAATGCCCGTAGATCCTGTCTCTCAGAATACCCTCTAACAACTTACCCACTACAGATGTCAGGCACACGGGTCTGTGGTTCCCAGGCTTTTCCCTGCCACCCTTCTTAAACAAAGGCACAACATTTGCTACCCTCCAATCTTCAGGCACCTCACCTGTAGCTGTCGATGATTCAAATATCTCTGCTAGGGGACCGGCAATTTCCTCCCTAACCTCCCATAACGTCCTGGGATACATTTCATCAGGTCCCGGAGATTTATCTACCTTGATGCGCGTTAAGACTTCCAGCACCTCCCTCTCTGTCATATGTACACTCCTCAAGACATCACTATTTATTTCCCCAAGTTCCCTAACATCCATGCCTTTCTCAACCGTAAATACCGATGCGAAATATTCATTCAGGATCTCACCCATCTCTTGTGGTTCCGCACATAGATGACCTTGTTGATCCTTAAGAGGTCCTACTCTCTCCCTAGTTACTCTTTTGCCCTTTATGTATTTGTAGAAGCTCTTTGGATTCACCTTTGCCTTATCTGCCAAAGCAATCTCATATCCCCTTTTTGCCCTCCTGATTTCTCTCTTAACTCTCCTCCGGCAATCTCTATACTCTTCAAGGGATCCACTTGATCCCAGCTGCCTATGCATGTCATATGCCTCCTTCTTCTTTCTGACTAGGGCCTCAATCTCCCGAGTCATCCAAGGTTACCTACTTCTACCAGCCTTGCCCTTCACTTTATAAGGAATGTGCTTACCCTGAACCCTGGTTGACACACTTTTGAAAGCCTCCCACTTACCAGACGTCCCTTTGCCTGCCAACCGACTCTCCCAATCAACTTCTGAAAGTTCCTGTCTCATACCATCAAAATTGGCCTTTCCCCAATTTAGAATTTTAACTTCTGGGCCAGACCTATCATTCTCCATAGCTATCCTAAAACTAATGGAATTATGATCACTGGTCCCAAAATGATCCCTCACTAACACTTCTGTCACCTGCCCTTCCTTATTTCCCAAGAGGAGGTCAAGTTTTGCCCCCTCTCTAGTCGGGTCATCCACATACTGAATGAGAAATTCCTCCTGAATACACTCAACAAATTTCTCTCCATCCAAGCCCCTAATGCTATGGCTGTCCCAGTCAATGTTGGGAAAGTTAAAGTCCCCTACTATTACCACCCTATTTTTCTTGCAGCTGTCTGTAATCTCCTTACATATTTGCTCCTCAATTTCCCGTTGACTATTTGGGGGGCTGTCGTACAATCCTATCAACGTGATCTCCCTCCTCTTATTTTTCAGTTCTACCCATATCGTCTCCGTGGGCGAACCCTTGGATATATCCTCTCTCACTACTGCCGTGATGTTCTCCCTAATCAAGAACGCAACTTGGGAAAGGGCAGGTTACACATCACACACAGTATGGGGAAAGGGCAGGTGACAGAACACATAGTATGGGGAAAGGGCAGGTTACACATCACACACAATATGGGGAAAGGGCAGGTTACAGAACACACAGTATGGGGAAAGGGCAGGTTACACGTCACACACAGTCTGTTCAAAAAAGGGTGTAAGGATAAACCCAGCAACTACAGGCCAGTCAGTTTAACCTCAGTGGTGGGGAAACTTTTAGAAACGATAATCCAGGGCAGAATTAACAGTCACTTGGACAAGTGTGGATTGATTCGGGAAAGCCAGCACGGATTTGTAAAAGGCAAATCGTGTTTAAATAACCTGATAAGAGTTTTTTGATGAGGTAACAGAGAGGGTAGATGAGGGCAATGCAGTTGATGCGGTGTATATGGAGTTTCAAAAGGCATTTGATAAAGTGCCGCATGGACGGCTTATCATCAAGATTGCGACCCATGAAATAAAGGGGACAGTAGCAACATGGATACAGAATTGGCTAAGCAACAGGAAACAGAGTAGTGGTGAATGGTTGTTTTTCAGACTGGAGGGAGGTGTGCAGTGGTGTTCCCCAGGGGTCGGTGCTGGGACCACTGCTTTTCTTGATACATATTAATGACTTGGACTTGGGTGTACAGGCCACAATTTCAAAATTTGCAGATGACACAAAACTTGGAAGGGTAGTGAACAGTGAGGAGGATAGTAGGGGGCATGATTGGCAAATGTGCAGACGACCCAAAAATTGTCCGTGTAGTTGATAGTGAAGAGGATAGCTGTGGACTCCAAGAAGATATCAATGGGTTGGTGGAGTGGGCGGAAAAGTGGCAAATGGAGTTCAACCCAGAGAAGTGCGAGGTAATGCACTTAGGGAGGGCAAACAGTAAAAGGGAATACGCAGTAAACGGGAATATATTGAGAGGGGTAGAGGAAGTGAGAGACCTTGGAGTGTATGTGCACAGGTCCCTGAAGGTGGCAGTACAGGTAGATAAGGTTGTGAAGAAGGCATACGGAATGCTCTCTGTTATTAGCCGAGGCATAGAATACAAAAGCAGGGATGTAATGATGGAACTGTATAAAATGCTGGTAAGGCCACAGCTGGAGTATTGTGCGCAGTTCTGGTCACCACATTACAAGAAGGTCGTAATTGCTCTGGAGAGAGTGCAGAGAAGATTTACAAGAATGTTGCCAGGGCTTGAAAATTGCAGCTACAAGGAGAGATTGGATAGGCTGGGGTTGTTTTCCTTGGAGCAGAGGAGGCTGAGGGGAGACTTGATTGAGGTGTACAAAATTATGAGGGGCCCAGATAGAGTCGACAGGAAGTACCTGTTTCCCCTAGCGGAGAGTTCAAGAACTACAGGACATAGATTTAAGCTGATTGGCGGAAGGATTAGAGAGGACAGGAGGAAAAACATTTTTATCCAGAGGGTGGTGGGTGTATGGAATTCGCTGCCCGAATTGGTGGTAGAGGCAGGAACCCGCAACTCTTTTAAAAAGTACCTGGACCTGCACCTAAAGTGCTGTAAGCTGTAGGGCTACGGACCGGGTGCTGGAAGGTGGGATTAGAATGGGCACCTGGTTGTTCTTCGAGCCGGCACGGTCCAGTTCTGGGCACCGCACTTTAGGAAAGATGTGAAGGCCTTAGAGAAGGTGCAGAAGAGAATTACTGGAATGATTCCAGGGATGAGGGACTTTAGTTATGTGGATAGACTGGAGAAGCTGGGGTTGTTCTCCTTGGAACAAAGACAGTCGCGAGAAGATTTGATAGAAGTATTCAAAATCATGAAGGGTCCAGACAGAGAAAATAGACAGAAACTGTTCCCATTGGCGGAAGTGTCAAGGACCAGAGGACATAGATTTATCACTATCACCATGATAAATGGGATACACTCAGAACAGTTCTGGCAGCTCAAAACTGGGCATCCATGAGGCACTATGGACCATCAGCAGCAGCAGAATTGTATTCCAGCACAATCTGTAACCTCATCGCCCGGCATATTCCTCACTCTACCATTACCAACAAGCCAGGGGATCGACCTTGGTTCAATGAGGAGTGTAGAAGAGCATGCCAGGAGCAGCACCAGGCGTACCTAAAAATGAGGTGCCAACCTGGTGAAGCTACAACACAGGACTACATGCATGCTAAACAGCGGAAGCAACATGCTATAGACAGAGCTAAGCGATTCCACAACCAACGGATCAGATCAAAGCTCTGCAGTCCTGCCACATCCAGTCGTGAATGGTGGTGGACAATTAAACAACTAATGGGAAGAGGAGGCTCTGTAAACATCCCCATCCTCAATGATGGCAGAGTCCAGCAGGTGAGTGCAAAAGACAAGGCTGAAGCATTTGCAACCATCTTCAGCCAGAAGTGCCAAGTGGATGATCCATCTCGGCATCCTCCTGATATCCCCACCATCACAGAAGCCAAGTCGATTCACTTCACGTGATATCAAGAAACGGCTGAGTGCACTGGATACAGCAAAGGCTATGGGCCCCGACAACATCCCGGCTGTAGTGCTGAAGACTTATGCTCCAGAACTAGCCACGCCCCTGGTCAAACTGCTCCAGTACAGCTACAACACTGGCATCTACCCGACAAGGTGGAAAATTGCCAGGTATGTCCTGTCCACAAAAAGCAGGACAAATCCAATCCGGCTAATTAACGCCCCATCAGTCTACTCTCAATTATCAGCAAAGTGATGGAAGGTGTCGTCGACAGTGCTATCAAGCGGCACTTACTCACCAATAACCTGCTCACCGATGCTCAGTTTGGGTTCCGCCAGGACCACTCGGCTCCAGACCTCATTACAGCCTTGGTCCAAACATGGACAAAAGAGCTGAATTCCAGAGGTGAGGTGAGAGTGACTGCCCTTCACATCAAGGCAGCATTTGACCGAGTGTGGCACCAAGTAGCCCTAGTAAGTTTGAAGTCAATGGGAATCGGGGGAAAACTCTTCAGTGGCTGGAGTCATATCTAGCACAAAGGAAGATGGTAGTGGTTGTTGGAGGCCAATCATCTCAGCCCCAGGACATTGCTGCAGGAGTTCCTCAGGGCAGTGTCCTAGGCCCAACCATCTTCAGCTGCTTCATCAATGATCTTCCCTCCATCATAAGGTCAGAAATAGGGATGTTTGCTGATGATTGCACAGTGTTCAGTTCCATTCGCAACCCCTCAGATAATGAAGCAGTCCGTGCCCACATGCAGCAAGACCTGGACAACATCCAAGCTTGGGCTAATAAGTGGCATGTAACATTCACGCCAGACAAGTGCCAGGCAATGACCATCTCTAATAACAGAGAGTCTAACCACCTCCCCTTGACATTCGACGGCATTACCATCGCCGAATCCCCCACCATCAACATCCTGGGGGTCACCACTGACCAGAAACTTAACTGGACCAGCCACATAAATACTGTGGCTATGAGAACAGGTCAGAGGCAGGGTATTCTGCAGCAAGTGACTCACCTCCTGACTCCCCAAAGCCTTTCCACTATCTACAAGGCACAAGTCAGGAGTGTGATGGAATACTCTCCACTTGCCTGGATGAGTGCAGCTCCAACAACACTCAAGAAGCTCGACACCATCCAGGACAATGCAGCCTGCTTGATTGGCATCCCATCCACCATCCTAAACATTCATTCCCTTCACCACCAGCACACTGTGGCTGCACTGTGTACCATCCACAGGATGCACTGCAGCAACTCACGAAGGCTTCTTCGACAGCACCTCCCAAATCCGCGACCTTTTTTGTTATTCGTTCATGGGATGTGGGCGTCATTGGCAAGGCCAGCATTTATTGCCCATCCCTAATTGCCCTTGAGAAGGTGGTGGTGAGCCACCTACTTGAACCGCTGCAGTCTGTGTGGTGAAGGTTCTCCCACAGTGCTGTTAGGAAGGGAGTTCCAGGATTTTGACCCAGCGATGATGAAGGAACGGCGATATATTTCCAAGTCAGGATGGTGTGTGACTTGGAGGGGAACATGCAGGTGGTGTTGTTCCCATGTGCCTACTGCCTTTGTCCTTCTCGGTGGTAGAGGTTGCGGACTTGTGAGGTACTGTCGAAGAAGCCTTGGCTGCAGTGCATCCTGTGGATGGTAAATACTGCAGCCATTGTGCGCCGGTGGTGAAGGGAGTGAATGTTTAGGGTGGTGGATGGGGTGCCAATCAAGCGGGCTGCTTTGTCCTGGATGGTGTCGAGCTTCTTGAGTGTTGTTGGAGCTGCACTCATCCAGGCAAGTGGAGAGTATTCCATCACACTCCTGACTTGTGCCTTGTAGATGGTGGAAAGGCTTTGGGGAGTCAGGAGGTGAGTCACTCGCCGCAGAATACCCAGCCTCTTAACTGCTCTTGTCGCCACAGTATTTATGTGGCTGGTCCAGTTAAGTTTCTGGTCAATGGTGACCCTCAGGATGTTGATGGTGGGGGATTCAGCGATGGTAATGCCGTTGAATGTCAAGGGGAGGTGGTTACACTCACTCTTGTTGGAGATGGTCATTGCCTGGCACTTGTCTGGCACGAATGTTAGTTGCCACTTATCAGCCCAAGCCTGGATGTTGTCCAGGTCTTGCTGCATGCGGTCTCGGACTGCTTCATTACCTGAGGGGTTGCGAATGGAACAGAACACTGGTCGGTTTAGATATTAAGCAGAGTGTGTCTGGTGTAACTTTAAATCAACAGTCCTATTTAGAAAATGTTACTCCCATCCCTGTGAATCGCAGTAGGTCTTCACGGAAAGGTGATGTTATCTCTAAAGTAGAGACAGAGCAATTACGAAACTTGATTGGTCAGCTGAATTGGTTGTGCACTCAGACTAGACCAGATGCTCGTTTTGATGTGTTGGAGTTAAGTACTTCAATGAAACACCCCATAGTAGAGAATGGTTTCAGGGCAAGTAAAACATTACGAAAATTAAATATAGATAAATGCATACTGAAGTTCCCACCCTTAGGTGACCCAAAGAAAATGAAGCTAGTTATCTTCAGCGATGCTTCACAGGCTAATCTTCTTGATGGGTATTTTAGTGCAGCTGGTTTCATAGTGTTTCTTATGGGTGAAACGGGAAATTATGTCCTAGAATCATAGAAAATTTACGGCACAGAAGGAGACTATTCAGCCCACCATGTCCGCGCCGGCTGAGAAACGAGCCACCCAGCCTAATCCCACTTTCTAGCTCTTGGTCCGTACCCATGCAGGTCACGGCTCTTCAGGTGCACATCCAGGTATGTTTTAAATGAGTTGAGGGTTTCTGCCTCTACCACCCTCTCAGGCAGTGAGTTCCAGACCCCCACCACCCTCTGGGTGAAGAAATTTTTCCTAATTTCCGCTCAAATTCTTCTACCAATTACTTTAAATCTATGCCCCCGGTTATTGACCTCTCCGCTAAGGGAAATAGTTCCTCCCGATCCACTCTATCCAGGGCCCTCATAATTTTGTACACCTCAATCAAATCACCCTCAGCCTCCTCTGTTTCAAGGAAAACAACCCCAGCCTGTCCAATCTGTCATCATAGCTAAAATTCTCCAGTCCTGGCAACATCCTTGTAAACCTCCTCTGTACCCTCTCTGGTGCAATTACATCCTTCCTGTAATGTGGTGACCAGAACTGTACTCAGTACTCAAGCTGTGGCCTAACTAGTGTTTTATACAGTTCCAACAAAACATCCCTGCTTTTATATTCTATGCCTTGGCTAATAAAGGAAAGCATTTCATATGCCTTCTTAACCACCTTATCTACCCATCCTGCTACCTTCAGGGATCTGTGGACATGCACTCCAAAGTCCCTCACTTCCTCTACACCTTTCACTATCCTCCCATTTATTGTGTACTCCCTTGCCTTGTTTGCTTTTCCCAAATGCATTACCTCACACTTCTCCATACTGAACTCCATTTGCCACTTTTCTGCCCACCTGACCAGTTCATTGATATCTTCCTGCAGTCTACAGCTTTCCTCCTCACTATCAACCGCACGGCCTATCTTTGTGTCATCCACAAATTTCTTCATCATGCCCCCTACGTTTAAGCCCAAATCGTCATTGTATACCACAAAAAGCAAAGGACCCAGTACCAAGTCCTGCGGCACCCCACTGGAAATAGCCTTCCAGTCACAAAAACACCCGTCGACCATTACCCTTTGCTTCTTGCCACTGAGCCAATTTTGGATCCAATTTGCCACATTCCCTTGGATCCCATGGGCCTTTACTTTTTTGACCAATCTGCCATGTGGGACCTTGTCAAAAGCCTTGCTAAAATCCACATAGACTACATCAAATGCACTACCCTCATCGATCCTCCTTGTCACCTCCTCGAAAAATTCAATCAAGTTCGTCAGGCATGACAAATCCATGCTGACTGTCCTTGATTAGTCCAAGCCTTTCTAAGTGACGGTTTATCCTGCCCCACAGAATTGATTCCAATAATTTGCCCACCACTGAGGTTAGGCTGACTGGCTTGTAATTACTCGGTCTATCCTTTGCTCCCTTTTTAAACAATGGTACAAAGTTAGCAGTCCTCCAGCACTACGCCTGTATCCAGTGAAGTTTGGAAAATAATTGTTAAAGCCTCCGCTATTTCCTCCCTGGCTTCTTTTAACAGCCTGGGATACATTTCATCTGGCCCTGGTGATTTATCCACTTTCAAAGATGATAATCCCCTTAATACTTCTTCTCTCACTATGTTTATCCCATCCAATATTTCACATTCTTCCTCTTTAACTTAATCCCTGCATCGTCCCTCTCCTTTATGAAGACAGATGCAAAGTATTCATTAAGAACCATTCCCACATCTTTCGCCTCCACACATAGTTTACCTTTTTGGTTTCTAATAGGCCCTACTCTGTCCTTAGTTATCCTCTTGCTCTTAATGTATTTATGAAACATCTTTGGGTTTTCTTTGATTTTACCTGCTAATATTTTTTCATGCCCTCTCTTTGCTTTCCTAATTTCCTTTTTAACTTCACCCCTGCACTTTGTATACTCCTCTTTCTGTAAGCTTTCCGTAGTATTGAGTTCCCGGTGTCTATCATAGGCTTTCTTTCTCTGCCTGTAGTGTCCGTAGTTTGGGAAGTTAAGGAAATAAAAAGGTTTGTTAAAAGTACTCTGCCTGCTGAAACACTGGTTCTTGTCAACGCAGTGGATATGGGATTCTATTTGACAAATATTTTGAGTGACATCCTGTACAATGGGAGTACTGAAGATAGTATACCCATTGAATGTTATATAGACAATCATTCATTGTGGGATAATGTACACTCTATGAAAAATATAAGTGAATAAAGATTACAGATTGACCTCACTGGCTTGAAATAAATGCTGGAGAGAAAGGAAATCTCTAAAATTAAATGGGTGGATTCAAGTCATCAACTGTCGGATTATTTTACTAAAAGAAGCACACATTCGAAGAAATTATTAGGGGTCCTGGAGAAGGGTCGCCTCCCAATGTAATGCTTTGAATTGTATAAGTTGTACAGAGTATGGAAGTTTTTGATTTTTGAAATTTGTTGTATTGTGTGTATATATAAAGTTTAATTTTTTTTTATTTAAAGAGAGATGGGAATCTGTTAATTGTATCCATTTCATATATGGATATTTCTTGATAAATGTTAATGACTTGGACTTGGGTGTACAGGGCACAATTTCAAAAATCGCAGATGACACAAAACTTGGAAGGGTAGTAAACAGTGAGGAGGATAGCGATAGACTTCCAGAGGATATGGACAGGCTGGTGGCGTGGACGAACATGTGGCAGATGAAATTTAACGCAGAAAAATGCGAAGTGATACGTTTCGGTAGGAAGAACGAGGAGAGGCAATATAAACTAGAGGGCACAATTCTAAACGGGCTTACAGGAACATAGAGATCTGGGGGAATATATGCACAAATCATTGAAGGCAGGTTGAGAAAGCGGTTAAAAAAGCATACGGGATTCTGGGTTTTATAAATAGAGGCACAGACTACAAAAGTATGGAAGTCATGATGGGGCTGATAGGGTGGATAGAGAGAAACTATTTCCGCTGGCTGGGGATTCTAGGAGTAGGGGGCACAGTCTAAAAATTAGAACCAGACCTTTCAGGAGCGCGATTAGAAAACATTTCTACGTACAAAGGGTGGTAGAAGTTTGGAACTCTCTTCCGCAAATGGCAATTGATACTTGCTCAATTGTTAAATTTAAATCTGAGATGGATAGCTTTTTGGCAATCAAAGGTATTAAGGGATATGGGCCAAAGGCGGGTATATGGAGTTAGATCACAGATCAGCCATGATCTTATCAACTGGAGTATTGTGTCCAGTTCTGGGCACTTTAGGAAAGATGTGAAGGCCTTAGAGATGGTGCAGAAGAGGTTTACTAGAATGATTCCAGGGATGAGGGACTTTAGTTACGTGGATAGACTGGACAAGCTGGGGTTGTTCTCCTTGGAACAGAGACGGTTGAGAGGAGATTTGATAGAGGTATTGAAAATCATGAAGGGTCTAGACAGAGTAGATAGAGAGAAACTGTTCCCATTGGCGGAAGGGTCAAGAACCAGAGGACATAGATTTAAGGTGATTGGCAAAAGAACCAAAAGGTGACATGAGGATAAAGGGGGTCACAATATTGGTTAAAGAAATAATTATAGCTGTGAGGAGGAATGATATGTTAGAAGGTATTTGATAAGGTCCCACATAAGAGACTGTTAGCTGAGACAGAAGCCCATGGAATCAAAGGAAAAGTACGGACTTGGTTAGGAAGTTGGCTGAGCGAAAGGCGACAGAGAGTAGGGATAATGGGTAGGTACTCACATTGGCAGGATGTGACTAGTGGAGTCCCGCAGGGATCTGTCTTGGGGCTGATAGGGTGGATAGAGAGAAACTATTTCCGCTGGCTGGGGATTCTAGGAGTAGGGGGCACAGTCTAAAAATTAGAACCAGACCTTTCAGGAGCGCGATTAGAAAACATTTCTACGTACAAAGGGTGGTAGAAGTTTGGAACTCTCTTCCGCAAATGGCAATTGATACTTGCTCAATTGTTAAATTTAAATCTGAGATGGATAGCTTTTTGGCAATCAAAGGTATTAAGGGATATGGGCCAAAGGCGGGTATATGGAGTTAGATCACAGATCAGCCATGATCTTATCAAATGGCGGAGCAGGCACGAGGGGCTGAATGGCCTACTCCTGTTCCTATGTTCCTATGACTGTGCAATACAAACAGTAACGGCTGCACAATGTGGGGTCTCAGCTTTAGTCATCACCAAGAGACCGGTGATGGTGCACATCATGCCTGGTTAGTTGGAAGAAGCAGTTTTTTTTGGGGTGAATGGCTGTTTCTCAGTCCTTATCTTGCAAATATAACTGCATACACAGGCAATGGGACAGTATCTGGCAAGTGAATGTGTGCAAGACAGTCACAATATCTTACCCGTGGCTGTAGGATGTAGGATGTAGGTTTAATATTGCTCCAATCCCATGATTTGAGTGGGATCTCCACCTCTCCCAGGAAGACATTGTGCCCAAAGTGATCACTGTGCCACACAGAAAGGCTGAGTGTTCGACTAAGCAGCTCATCTTTCTTCAGTTTGTACTTTGGCAAGAAAAAGAGCAAGTTATGAGCAGAGGGTGAGTGAATGCATTGCCCCAACATCAGGCACAATGCAACAGTTAGTAAAAATAACAGTTAGAACGGATCGATGAAAACCTTACCCAGAGTTGTGGAGGAACTGTATGCCTCAGTGTGTATGGTTATAGGAGCTGTGATTTCGTGTCCGTGGATGTGTCAGGGTTAGTGTTTATGCACTGGTGTCAGGGCATACATGGTGTATATGTTGGGCTATGTATGTGTGCGAGTCAGTGCATATGTTGGGTGTGTGTCAGGGTTTATATGCTGTCTGTATTGGGGTGTGTATGTGTGTTGGGCTGTGTACGAGTCAGGGTAGAGATGGTGTCTGTGTCGGGGTGTGTCAGTGTATACATGGGGTATGTGTTGGGTTGTGTCAGTGTATACATGGTGTCTGTGTCGGGGTGTGTCAGTGTATACATGGTGTATGTGTTGGGTTGTGTCAGTGTATACATGGTGTCTGTGTCGGGGTGTGTCAGTGTATACATGGTGTATGTGTTGGGTTGTGTCAGTGTATACATGGTGTATGTGTCGGGGTGTGTCAGTGTATACATGGTGTATGTGTCGGGGTGTGTCAGTGTATACACGGTGTATACTTTACTCAACTGGGCATTCTTCATGAGTGCGCCCAGGCAGCGTGTCAGTTAGATATTCAAATTTTGGAGTATGACAGACTCTAACAGTCACACACATTCCAACATGGAACACTGGCTGATCTTTCACTCCTTCGTCCAATGACACTGTGGCCAACTGCCAGCACAGACGCAGGACGCAGCAGAGAGCCCAACATCCCCTCCCCTCCACCACCACCCACCACACCCACCACCCCATCCGAGAAAGCCCGGCATCCTCTTCCTTCCCCCCACCTCCACCCCGCTCAGAGTGCCCGACATCCTCTCCCCTCCTCCTTCCCCCCCTCACTGCCCTCCCTACCGTCCCTCCCCATCTACCTTCTACCTTCCCCCCTTCCCGATGCCCCTTGCCCTCCCTTCCCTCTCCCTTCAGAGAGGTCAGCTCGTTTTATTGATAGGTGGATGAAAGATATCGATCCAATAACTGATCTCACCGATAACCGCTCGTTAAACGAAGGATTCAGGGTTTTCTTCCTCACTGAGGTTTTGCGTTTGCTTCGAGATGATTTGTCTGGGAGAAGATAACTCTTCACATAGCTGTTCAAGGGTCAAATCAGTAAACTCACTTAGTATAACATCAGGAAACAATTCAATGGAAATAAACCACCCAGTGTCTGAGACCTGCAAGGGGGGGTTAAATTGTTAAAATTGTGAAACCCGACCCCAACTCGCCACAAACGCATCTACTTCTGGTTTAACCACGGCGGTTTGGGGGCAGCCGAGTAACCCACTCTGGAGAGGCGGGTCAGATGATTATAATATTTAAATGAGGTTCCGTTCTTCAGCTTTTGGCAGCCATTTAAATTTAATGGCTCTGGGCACGGTTTCCCAGGGCTCGGGAAAACTGGCAGCTGAAGAGAGACGAGAACAGTCAGATCCAGCAGGTAAGCACTTTTCCAGCACTGCGCTAGGGCCAGGAGGAGCAGGAGTGCTTCCCACCCACAATCCCACTCACCCTGGACTCCCCCTAAGTACATTTTCTGCCGCGATCTCGCCCCCACCCCCCGCCATCTCAGTGACATCCCCCCCGACCCGCGACCTCGGTGACTCTCTTCCCCCCACCCCCCCATCTCTTCTCCCCAACCACCCACGACCTCGAGCTCTTCCTCCCCCTCCCGCGACCTCGGGCTCTTCCTCCCCCTCCTGCGACCTCGGGCTCTTCCTCCCCCTCCCGCGACCTCGAGCTCTTCCTCCCCCTCCCGCGACCTCGGGCTCTTCCTCCCCCTCCCGCGACCTCGGGCTCTTCCTCCCCCTCCCGCGACCTCGAGCTCTTCCTCCCCCTCCCGCGACCTCGGGCTCTTCCTCCCCCTCCCGCGACCTCGGGCTCTTCCTCCCCCTCCCGCGACCTCGAGCTCTTTCTCCCCCCTCCCGCGACCTCAAGCTCTCCCTCCCCTCTCCCGGGACCTCGAGCTCTTCCTCCCCCTCCCGCGACCTCGGGCTCTTCCTCCCCCTCCCGCGACCTTGAGCTCTTTCTCCCCCCTCCCGCGACCTCGAGCTCTCCCTCCCCTCTCCCGCGACCTCGAGCTCTTCCTCCCCCTCCCGCGACCTCGGGCTCTTCCTCCCCCTCCCGCGACCTCGGGCTCTTCCTCCCCTCTCCCGGGACCTCGAGCTCTTCCTCCCCCTCCCGCGACCTCGGGCTCTTCCTCCCCCTCCCGCGACCTCGAGCTCTTTCTCCCCCTCCCGCGACCTCGGGCTCTTCCTCCCCCTCCCGCGACCTCGGGCTCTTCCTCCCCTCTCCCGGGACCTCGAGCTCTTCCTCCCCCTCCCGCGACCTCGGGCTCTTCCTCCCTCTCCCGCGACCTCGAGCTCTTCCTCCCCCTCCCGCGACCTCGGGCTCTTCCTCCCCCTCCCGCGACCTCGGGCTCTTCCTCCCCCTCCCGGGACCTCGAGCTCTTCCTCCCCCTCCCGGGACCTCGAGCTCTTCCTCCCCCTCCCGGGACCTCGAGCTCTTCCTCCCCCTCCCGCGACCTCGAGCTCTTCCTCCCCCTCCCGCGACCTCGGGCTCTTCCTCCCCCTCCCGCGACCTCGGGCTCTTCCTCCCCCTCCCGGGACCTCGGGCTCTTCCTCCCCCTCCCGGGACCTCGGGCTCTTCCTCCCCCTCCCGGGACCTCGAGCTCTTCCTCCCCCTCCCGCGACCTCGAGCTCTTCCTCCCTCTCCCGCGACCTCGAGCTCTTCCTCCCCCTCCCGCGACCTCGGGCTCTTCCTCCCCCTCCCGCGACCTCGGGCTCTTCCTCCCTCTCCCGCGACCTCGGGCTCTTCCTCCCCCCACAACCTCTAGCTCTTCCCCCCCGGCGACCTCAAGCTCTTCCTCCCCACCTCCACCCGCGACCTCTCCCTCCCTCCTCCCTGCCGCACTCCGAGTCCCCAACCCCCGTTCTACTCCATTGCCGGGAACTGTTTCCAATGCTCTCCAGCCACTGCCTTCTACCGCAGGCTTTCCCACCTGGATGCCAGATGGTCTTCAATCTGGCCAGCTGCCAGGATGGAAACGGAGCAAAAAAATTCTAATGAGGTCTTGCCGTTAAATTCAGCAGAACCTCCAGCTTCCAGGAATTTCCGCGATTCCCGGCAGCAGACATGCACCCTCCTCCGCTTCTCCCCCCACCTCCCTATTCCCTCCCCCCGCCGCACTCTCCCTCTGCATTCTCCCCACCTCCCTATAAATATCAGGGCCATTGCAACAGTAACTGCCAAACACACACATTAAATAATTATTTTCCCTCAGTGTTTACCAGGGAGACTAACATAGTGGGCATGACATTGGAAGAAGAGATCAAAAAAAGATATAAAGACATTTAAGATAGAAAGGGAGGAGATAATTGATAAACTAATCAAACTTAGAGAGGATAAAACCCCTGGTCCAGATGGATTGCATCCACGCATATTAAAAGAAGTTAGGGAAGAGATAGCAGATGCACCATTACATCAAATTGGGGGTATAGTTAATATTGAGGACTGTGACAAAATACAGGAAGACATTAATAAACAGGGCTTGATGGCCGGCGCGGACACGATGGGCCGAAGGGCCTCCATCCGTGCTGTATAACTCTATGACTCTAACTCTATGACTCTAATAGGTATGTAATTGGCAAATGAATTTTAATATAGATAAATGTGAGGAATTACATTTTGGTAGGAAGAATAAGGAGGCCATGTACTGCTTGGATAATAAGAGTCTAAATGGGGTAGAGGAGCAGAGGGATAATAAGAACATAAGGAATAGGAGCAGGAGTAGGCCATACGGCCCTTCGAGCTTGCTCTGCCATTCATTCAATTAGATCATGGCTGATCTTCAGCCTCAACTCTACTTTCCCACCCGATCCCCATATCCCTTGATTCTCCTAGAGTCCAAAAATCTATCCATCTATCTCAGCCTTGAATATACTCAATGACTCAGCATCCACAGCCCTCTGGGGTAGAGAATTCCAAAGATTCACAACCCTCTGAGTGAAGAAATTCCTCCTCATCTCTGTCTTAAATGGCCGACCCCTTATCCTGCAACTATGTCATCTGGTTCTAGACTCTCCAGCCAGGGGAAACAACCTCTCAGCACCTACCCTGTCAAGCTCCATCACGAACACAGATGCTTCAATGAGATCACCACTCATTCTTCTAAACTCTAGAGAATGTAGGCCCATTCTACACAATCTCTCCTCATAGGACAACCCTCTCAACCCAGGAATCAATCTAGTGAACCTTCGTTGCACCGCCTCTAAGGCAAGTATATCCTTCCCTAGATAAGGAGACCAAAATTGCATGCAGTACTCCAGGTGAGGTCTCACCAAAGCCCTGTACAATTGTAGTAAGACTTTCTTACACTTGCACCCCAACCCCCTTGCAATAAAGCCCAATATGCCATTTGCTTTCCTAATTGCCTGTTATACCTGCATGCTACTTTTAGTGTTTCTTGTACAAGGACAATCAAGTCTCACTGGACACCAACATTTAATAGTTTCTCAACATTTAAAAGATATTTTGTTTTTCTATTCTTCCTAGCAAAGTGAATAACCTCACATTTCCCCACATTATACTCCATTGGCCACCTTCTTGCCCACTCACTTAACCTGTCTATATCCCTTTGCAGGCTCAGTGTCCTCATCACTGCTTCCTTTCCCACCTAGCTTTGTATCGTCAGCAAACTTGGATACAATATGCTCGGTCCCTTCATCTAAGTCATTAATATATAGATTATAAATAGCTGAGGCCCAAGCACTGATCCTTGTGATACCCCACTAGTTTTGACCTGCCAACCTGAAAATGACCCGTATATCCCTACTCTCTGTTTTCTGTCCGTTAACCAATCCTCGATCCATGCTAATATGTTACCCCAACCCAATGAGCCCTTATATTGTGTAACGACCTTTTATGTGGAACTTTATCGAATGCCTTTTGAAAATCCAAATATACTACATGCACTGGTTCCCCTTTATCTATCCTGCTAGTTGCATCCTCAATAAACTCTATTAAATTTATCAAACATGATTTCCCTTTCATAAAACCATGTTGACTCTGCCTAATCATATCATGATGTTCTAAGTGCCCTTTTACCACTTCCTTAATAATGGATTCCAGCATTTTCCCGACGGCTGATGTCAGGCTAACTGGCCTGCAGTTCCCTGTTTTCTCTCTCCCTCCTTTCTTGAATAGCGGGGTTACATTTGCTACCATCCAATCCGCTGGGACTGTTCTAGAATCAAGGGAATTTTGGAAGATCATAACCACTGCATCCACTATCACTGCAGTCACCTCTTTTAGAACCCTCGGATGTAGGCCATCAGGTCCAGGGGATTTATCGGCTTTTAGTCCCATTAGTTTCTCTAGTACTTTTTCTCTACTGATAATAATTACTTTAAGTTCCTCACTTTCATTGGCCCCTTGGTTCCTCACTATTTCTGGTATGCTTTTTGCAATCTTCTACTGTGAAGACAGACACAAAATATTTGTTTAACGCATCTGCCATTTCCTGATTCCCATTATAATTTCTCCTGTCTCAGCCTCTAAGGGACCAACGTTTACTTTTGCTACTCTCTTCCTTTTTACAAACTTGTAGAAGCTCTTACAATCTGTTTTTATATTTCATGCCAGTTTACTCTCATTCTGTTTTCTCCCTTTTTATCAATTTTTTGGTGATCCTTTGCTGGCTTCAAAAACTCTCCCAATCCTCAGGCTTACTACTCTTCTTGGCAGCATTATAGGCCTCGTCTTTTAATTTAATACTATCCTTAACTTCTTTAGTTAGCCACGGGTGGATCACTTTTCCCATGGAGTTGTTATTTCTCAATGGAATGTATATTTGTTGAGAATATTGAAATATTTCTTTATATGTTTGCCATTGTTTTTCAACCGTCATACCCTTTAATTTATTTTCCCAATCAACCTTAGCCAACTTGTCCCTCATACCTATGTAATTAGCTTTAGTTAAGGACTCTAGTTTCGGACTTAAGTATGTCACTCTCAAACTCAATGTGAAATTCTTTTTTTATTATTCATTCATGGGATATGGGCGTCGCTGGCGAGGCCGGCATTTATTGCCGATCCCTAATTGCCCTTGAGAAGGTGGTGGTGAGCCGCCTTCTTGAACCGTTGCAGTCCGTGTGGTGAAGGTTCTCCTACACTGCTGTTAGGAAGGGAGTTCCAGGATTTTGACCCAGCGACGATGAAGGAACGGCGATATATTTCCAAGTCGGGATGGTGTGTGACTTGGAGGGGAACGTGCAGGTGGTGTTGTTCCCATGTGCCTGTTGCTCTTGTCCTTCTAGGTGGTAGAGGTCGCGGGTATGGGAGGTGCTGTTGAAGAAGCCTTGGCGAGTTGCTGCAGTGCATCCTGTGGATGGTACATACTGCAGCCACAGTGCGCTGGTGGGGAAGGGAGTGAATGTTTAGGGTGGTGGATGGGGTGCCAATCAAATGGGCTGCTTTCTCCTGGATGGTGTTGAGCTTCTTGAATGTTGTTGGAGCTGCACTTATCCAGGCAAGTGGAGAGTATTCCATCACACTCCTGACTTGTGCCTTGTAGATGGTGGAAAGCCTTTGGGGAGTCAGGAGGTGAGTCACTCACTGCAGAATACCCAGCCTCTGACATGCTCTTGTAGCCACAGTATTTGTATGGCTGGTCCAGTTAAGTTTCTGGTCAATGGTGACCCCCAGGATGTTGATGGTGGGGGATTCGGCGATGGTAATGCTGTTGAATGTCAAGGGGAGGTGGTTAGACACTCTCTTGTTGGAGATGGTCATTGCCTGGCAGTTGTCTGGTGCGAATGTTACTTGGCACTTATCAGCCCAAGCCTGGATGTTGTCCAGGTCTTGCTGCATGCGGGTACGGACTGCTTCATTATCTGAGGGGTTGCGAATGGAACTAAACACTGTGCAAGCATCAGCAAACATCCCCTCTTCTGACCTTATGATGGAGGGAAGGTCATTGATGAAGCAGCTGAAGATGGTTGGGCCTAGGACTCTGCCCTGAGGAACTCCTGCAGCAATGCCCTGGGGCTGAGATGATTGGCCTCCAACAACCACTACCATCTTCCTTTGTGCTAGGTATGACTCCAGCCACTGGAGAGTTTTCCCCCTGATTCCCATTGACTTCAATTTTACCAGGGCTCCTTGGTGCCACACTCGGTCAAATGCTGCCTTGATGTCAAGGGCAGTCACTCTCACCTCACCTCTGGAATTCAGCTCTTTTGTCCATGTTTGGACCAAGGCTGTAATGAGGTTTGGAGCCGAGTGGCCCTGGCAGAACCCAAACTGAGCATCAGTGAGCAGGTTATTGGTGAGTAAGTGCCGCTTGATAGCACTGTCAACGACACCTTCCATCACTTTGCTGATGATTGACAGTATTCTGATGGGGCGGTAATTGGCCAGATTGCATTTCCCCTGCTTTTTTTGGCAGGACATACCTGGCAATTTTCCACCTTGTCGGGTAGATGCCAGTGTTGTAGCTGTACTGGAACAGTTTGGCTGGAGGCGCATCTAGTTCTGGAGCACAAGTCTTCAGCGCTACAGCCGGGATGTTGTCGGGTCCCATAGCCTTTGCTGTATCCAGTGCACTCAGCCGTTTCTTGATATCACGTGGAATCGAATTGGCTGAAGACTGGCTTCTGTTATGGTGGGGATATCGGGAGGAGGCCGAGATGGATCATCCACTCGGCACTTCTGGCTGAAGATGGTTGCAAACGCTTCAGCCTTGCCTTTTGCACTCACGTGCTGGACTCCGCCATCATTGAGGATGGGGATGTTTACAGAGCCTCCTCCTCCCATTAGTTGTTTAATTGTCCACCACCATTCACGACTGGATGTGGCAGGACTGCAGAGCTTTGATCTGATCCGTTGGTTGTGGAATCGCTTAGCTCTGTCTATGGCATGTTGCTTCTGCTGTTTAGCATGCATGTAGTCCTGAGTTGTAGCTTCATCAGGTTGGCACCTCACTTTTAGGTACGCCTGGTGCTGCTCCTGGCATGCTCTTCTACACTCCTCATTGAACCAGGGTTGATCCCCTGGCTTGTTGGTAATGGTAGAGTGAGGAATATGCCGGGCCATGAGGTTACAGATTGTGCTGGAATACAATTTTGCTGCTGCTGATGGCCCACAGCGCCTCATGGACGGTTCACTCGGTTAATCCCGGGGATGAGGGGGCGAACATATGAGGAGAGGTTGAGTAGATTGGGACTCTACTCATTGGAGTTCAGAGGAATGAGAGGCGATCTTATTGAAACATATAAGATTGTGAAGGGGCTTGATCGGGAGGATGTTCCCAAGGATGAGTGAAACTAGAACTAGGGGGCATAATCTTAGAATAAGGGGCTGCTCTTTCAAAACTGAGATGAGGGGAAACTTCTTCACTCAGAGGGTGGTAGGTCTGTGGAATATGCTGCCCCAGGAAGCTGTGGAAGCTACATCATTGAATAAATTCAAAGCAGAAATAGACAGTTTCCTGGAAGTGAAGGGAATTAGGGGTTACGGGGAGCGGGCAGGAAATTGGACATGAATTTAGATTTGAGGTCAGGATCAGATCAGCCATGATCTTATTAAATGGCAGAGCAGGCTCGAAGGGCCGATTGGCCTACTTCTGCTCCTATTTCTTATGTTCTTATGTTCTTATGGATGGCCAGTTTTGAGCTGCTAGATCTGTTCTGAATCTATCCCAGTTAGCACGGTGATAGTGCCACACAGCACGTTGGATGGTGTCCTCGGTGCGAAGACGGGACTTCGTCTCCACAAGGACTGTGCGGTCGTCACTCCTACCAATACTGTCACGGACAGATGTATTTACGGCAGGTAGATTGGTGAGGACGAGGTCAAGTAAGTTTTTCCCTCGTGTTGGTTCGCTCAGCACCTGCCGCAGGCCCAGTCTGGCAGCTATGTCCTTCAGGACCCAGCCAGCTCGGTCAGTAGTGGTGCTACCGAGCCACTCTTGGTGATTGTCATTGAAGTCCCCCACCCAGAGTACATTCTGTGTCCTTGCTACCCTCAGTGCTTCCTCCAAGTGCTGTTCAACATGGAGGAGGACTGATTCATCAGCTGAGGGAGGGAGGTCGGTGGTAATCAGTAGGAGGTTTCCTTGCCCATGTTTGACCTGATGCCGTGAGATTTCATGGGGTCCAGATTCAATGTTGAGGACTCACAGGGCCACTCCCTCCTGACTGTATATCACTGTACCGCCACCTCTGGTGGGTCTATCCTGCCGGTGGGACAGAACATACCCAGGGATGGTGATAGAAGAGTCTGGGACGTTGGCTGAAAGATGTGATTAGAACATAAGAACATAAGAAATAGGAGCAGGAGTAGGCCAATTGGCCCCTCGAGCCTGCTCCGCCATTCAATAAGATCATGGCTGATCTGATCCTAACCTCAAATCTAAATTCATGTCCAATTTCCTGCCCGCTCCCCGTAACCCCTAATTCCCATTACTTCTAAGAAACTGTCTATTTCTGTTTTAAATTTATTTAATGATGTAGCTTCCACAGCTTCCTGGGGCAGCAAATTCCACAGACCTACTACCCTCTGAGTGAAGAAGTTTCTCCTCATCTCAGTTTTGAAACAGCAGCCCCTTATTCTATGATTATGCCCCCTAGTTCTAGTTTCACCCATCCTTGGGAACATCCTCACCGCATCCACCCGATCAAGCCCCTTCACAATCTTATATGTTTCAATAAGATCGCCTCTCATTCTTCTGAACTCCAATGAGTAGAGTCCCAATCTACTCAACCTCTCCTCATATGTCCACCCCCTCATCCCCGGGATTAACCGAGTGAACCTTCTTTGTACTGCCTCGAGAGCAAGTATGTCTTTTCTTAAGTATGGACACCAAAACTGTATGCAGTATTCCAGGTGCGGTCTCACCAATACCTTATATAACTGCAGCAATACCTCCCTGTTTTTATATTCTATCCCCCGAGCAATAAAAGCCAACATTCCGTTGGCCTTCTTGATCACCTGCTGCACCTGCATACTAACTTTTTGATTTTCTTGCACTAGGGCCCCCAGATCCCTTTGTACTGCAGTACTTTCCAATTTCTCGCCATTGAGATAATAACTTGCTCTCTGATTTTTCCTGCCAAAGTGCATAACCTCACATTTTCCAATATTATATTGCATCTGCCAAATCTCCGCCCACTCACCCAGCCTGTCTATATCCCCTTGTAGGTTTTTTATGTCCTCCTCACTCTCTACTTTCCCTCCCATCTTTGTATCATCTGCAAACTTTGATATGTTACACTTGGTCCCCTCTTCCAAATCGTTAATATAGATTGTAAAGAGTTGGGGAGATTCTGTGAGTATGGCTATGTCAGGCTGTTGCTTGACTAGTCTGTGGGACAGCTCTCCCAATTTTGGCACAAGTCCCCAGATGTTAGTGAGGAGGACTTTGCAGGGTCGACTGGGCTTGGTTTGCCTTTGTCATGTCCGGTGCCTAGTGGTCTGATGCCGGGTGGTCTGTCCGGTTTTATTCTTATCATGCCTTTTTTAAGCGAGATTATACAACTGAGTGGCTTGTTGGGCGATTTCAGAGGGCGATTAAGAATCAAGCACATTGCTGTGGGTCTGGAGTCACATATAGGCCAGACCGGGTAAGGACGGCAGGTTTCCTTCCCTGAAGGACATTAGTGAACCAGATGGGTTTTTACAACAATCCAGTAGTTTCATGGCCACCATTACGGATACTAGTATTTTAATTCCCGATTTTATTTAATTGAATTTAAATTCCCCAGCTGCCGTGGCGGGATTTGAACTCATGACACCAGATTATTAGTCCGGGCCTCTGGATTACTCGTCCAATAACATAACCACTATACTCCCGTACCCTCATATCATATTATGATCACTCTGCCCCAGAGGATCGTTAACTGTGAGATTACTAATTAACCCTGCCTCACTCACAATACAAGGTCTAAAATAACCTGTTCCCTGGTTGGTTCCATGACATATTGCTCTGGTAAACCGTCTCGAATGCATTTCATGAACTCGTCCTCCAAACTACCTTTGCCAATTTGATTTGCCCAGTCTATATGAAGATTACTGGGAGAACCAGTGGATGTGGCTTATTTGGATTATCAGAAGGCCTTTGATAAAGTCCCACATAAGAGGTTAGTGTGCAAAATTGGTTAACAGACAGGAAGCAGAGTGTAGGAATAAATAGGACTTTTTCCGGGTGGCAGGCAGTGACTAGTGGGGTACCGCAGGGATCAGTGCTTGGGCCCCAACTATTCACAATATATATCAATGATTTGGATGAGGGAAACAAATGTAATATTTCCAAGTTTGCTGACGACACAAAACTAGGTGGGATCGTGAGTTGTGAGGAGGATGCAAAGAGGCTTCAAGGCGATTTAGACAAGTTGAGTGAGTGGGCAAATACATGGCAGATGCAGTATAATGTGGATAAATGTGAAGTTATCCACTTCGGAAGGAAAAACAGAAAGGCAAAGTATTATTTAAATGGTGATAGATTGGGAAATGTTGATGTACAAAGGGACCTGGATGTCCTTGTACACCAATCACTGAAAGCAAACATGCAGGAGCAGCAAGCAGTTAGGAAGGCAAATGGTATGTTGGCCTTCATTGCAAGAGGATTTGAGTGCAGGAGCAAGGATGTCTTACTGCAGTTATACAGGGCCTTGGTGAGACCACACCTGGAGTATTGTGTGCAGTTTTGGTCTCCTTACCTAAGAAAGGATATACTTGCCACGGAGGAAGTGCAGTGAAGGTTCACCAGACTGATTCCTGGGATGGCAGGACTGTCGTATGAGGAGAGATTGGGTCGACTCGGCCTGTATTCACTTGAGTTTAGAAGAATGAGAGGGGATCTCATTGAAACATATAAAATTCTGACAGGGCTAGACAGACTGGATGCAGGGAGGATGTTTCCCCTGGCTTGGGGATCCAGAATGAGGGGTCACAGTCTCAGGATACAGGGTAGGACTGAGATGAGGAGAAATTTCTTCACTCAGAGGTTGGTGAACCTGTGGAATTCTCTACCACAGAAGGCTGTGGAGGCCAAGTTACTGAATATATTTAAGAAGGAGCTAGATAGATTTCTGGACACAAAAGGCATCAAGGGGTATGGGGAGAGAGCGGGAATATGGTAATGAGATAGAGGATCAGCCATGATCATACTGAATGGCGGAGCAGGCTCGAAGGGCTGAATGGCCTACTCCTGCTTCTATTTTCTATTAAAATCTCTCATGATTTCTGCATTACCTTTGTTACAAGCTCCTATTATTTCATGATTAATACTCTGTCCAACGGTATAGCTATTAGGGGCCTATAAACTACTCCCACCAGTGTTTTCCGCCCCTTGATGGGGGGGTACAGATACACAAATCACTAAAAGTAGCAATGCAGGTTAATAAGGCCATTTTTTTTAAAAAAAGCAAACCAAACAGTGGGGTTCACTTCTGGAGGGATAAAATTGAAAAGCAGGTAAGTTATATTAAACTTGTACAGATCCTTGGTTAGACCACACTTGGAGTACTGTGAACAGTTCTGGTCTCCATATTATAAAAAGGATATAGAGGCATTGGAGAAGGTGCAAAAAAGATTTACTAGGATGATACCAGAACTGAGAGGTTATACCTATCAGGAAAGATTGAACAGGCTAGGCCTCTTTTCTCTAGAAAAAAAAAGACTGAGGGGTGACCTGATAGAGGTCTTTAAGATTATGAAAAGGTTTGATAGGGTAGACGTAGAGAAGATGTTTCCACTTGCAGGGAGACCAGAACTAGGGTTCATAAGATAGTCACAAATAAATCCAACAGGGAATTCAGGAGAAACTTATTTACCCAGAGAGTGGTTAGAATGTGGAACATGTTACCACAAGGAGTAGTTGAAATGACTAGCATAGATGCCTTTAAGTGGAAGCTAGATAAATACATGAGGGAGAAAGGAATTGAAGGAATTGTTGATAGGGTTAGATAAAGTCGGGAGAGAGAAGGATCGTGTGGAGCACAAGCACTAGCATGGACCAGATGGGCCGAATGGCCTGTTTCTACGTTACACACACCCCCTCAGGGATACACACACACTTGTAGTGATCCAAACATGCTGAAACATCCACAACCACTGGGCAATCTCTGATCTGACACATAGTTAAGACTCGTCCTGCTATGAGCTGGAATTAACACCACCAACTCACTGCTAACAGTTGGGCTTCCAAGAAATTCATGTCAAAATCACTTTTCATGAAACTCTTTGAACTTACGGATCAGAACGGTGTTTCTTGGCTCCAGCCAGATCATCACATTGTTGCACAAGAATGTGGAACTCACTACTGTGCTCATCATAATGCAGCGAGAAAGTCACACTGCCTCTCACATTGACACACCCAAAATCAGCATCGCCGTACAAGCTCATCATACTGCCACTGAGCTACAGGACAGAACACACAGCATTAGTTAGTGATGTACCTGCTCTCCCCTCTATACAGCACTAGTTAGTGCTTTTTCTGCTCTCCTCTCTACATAACATTAGTGATTGTCTGCTCTCCCCTCTACACAGCACCAGTTAGTTAGTGATGTGTCAGCTCTCCTCTCTAAACAGTATTAGTTAGTGATGTGTTTGATCTTCCTCAGCAAAGGGATATAGACAGGTTAAGTGAGTGGGTGAGAAGGTGACAGATGAAGTATAATGTGGGGAAATGTGAAATGTGAAATGTGAAATTACTCACTTTGGTAGGAAGAATAGAAAAGCAGAATATTTTTTAAAGGGAGAATTTGGGTGTCCTTGTACACGAATCACGGAACGTTAACATGCAGGTACAGCAAGCAATTCGGAAGGCAAACGGTATGTTGGCCTTTATTGCAAGGGGATTGAAGTATCAGAGTGAGGAGGTCTTGCTGCAATTATATAGCTATACAAAATCCTGGTTAGACCGCACCTGGAGCACTGTGAGCAGTTCTGGGCACCGCACCATCGGAAGGACATATTGGCCTTGGAGGGAGTGCAGCGTAGGTTTACTAGAATGATACCCGGACTTCAAGGGTTAAGTTACGAGGAGAGATTACACAAATTGGGGTTGTATTCTCTAGAGTTTCAAAGGTTAAGGGGTGATCTGATCGAAGTTTATAAGATATTAAGGGGAACAGATAGGGTGGATAGAGAGAAACTATTTCCGCTGGTTGGGGATTCTAGGAGTAGGGGGCACAGTCTAAAAATTAGAGCCAGACCTTCCAGGAGCGAGATTAGAAAACATTTCTACACACAAAGGGTGGTAGAAGTTTGGAACTCTCTTCCGCAAACGGTAATTGATACTAGCTCAATTGCTAAATTTAAATGTGAGATAGATAGCTTTTTGGCAACCAAAGGTATTAAGGGATATGGGCCAAAGGCAGGAATATGGAGCTAGATCACTGACCAGCCATGATCTTATCAAATGGCGGAGCAGGCACGAGGGGCTGAATGGCCTACTCCTGTTCCTATATTCCTATGTTCCTATATAGGGCTCCAGTGAGACCACACCTGGAGAACTGTGTATAGTTTTGGTCTCCTTACCTAAGGAGGGTATACTTGCCTTAGAGGGGGTGCAATGAAGATTCACTAGATTGTTTCCTGGGATGAGAGGGTTGTCCTATGAGAAGTGATTATGGAGAATAGGTCTATATTCTCTGGAGTTTAGAAGAATGAGAGGGAATCTCATTGAAACGTATAAAATTCTTAGAGGGCTTGATAGGGCAGCTGCTGATTCCTCTGGCTGGAGAGTCTAGAACTAGGGGTCATAAGAACATAACAAATAGGAGCAGAAGTAGGCCATACGGCCCCTCAAGCCTACTCCGCCATTCGATAAGATCATGGCTGATCTTCTACCTCAACTCCACTTTCCCGCCCAATCCCCATATCCCTTGATTCCCCAAGAGTCCAAAAATCTATCCATCTCAGCCTTGAATAGATTCAATGATTCAGCATCTCTGGGGTAGAGAATTCCAAATAGTCATGACCCTCTGAGCGAAGAAATGCCTCCTCATCTCAGTCCTAAATGGCCAACCCCTTATCCTGAGACTATGCCCCCTCGTTCTAGACTCTCCAATCATGGGAATCATCCTCTCAGTCATAGTCTCAAGATAAGGGGTCGGCCATTTAGGACCGAGATGAGGAAAAGATTGCTTCACTCAGAGGGTTGTGAATCTTTGGAATTCTCTACCCCAGAGGGCTTTGGATGCTGAGTCACTGAGTATATTCAAGGCTGAGATCGATAGATTTTTGGACTCTAAGGGAATGAAGAAATATGGGGATCAGGTGGGAAAGTGGAGTTGAGGTTGAAGATCAGCCATGATCTTATTGAATGGCGGAGCAGGCTCAAGGGGTCATATGGACTATTCCTGTTCAGATTTCTGCTGTTCTTATGTACACAGCTCTAGTTAGCAAGGTACCTGATCTCCTCTCTACAAAGCATTAGTGATGTGTCTGCTCTCCACAGCACTGGTTAGTTCATAACGTGTCTGCTCTCTCCTTTACACAGTATTAGTTAGTGTTGTGTCTGCTCTCCCTGTACACAGCACTAGCTAGTTAGTGATGTGTCTGTTCTCTCTACAAAGCATTAGTTAGTGATGTGTCTCCTCTCTACACAGTATTACTTTGTGATATGTCTGCTCTCCCCAGCTCTGGTTAGTAGGTGATGTGTCTGCTCTCCTCTCTACCCACATTAGTTAGTAATGTGTCTGCTCCCCTCTCTTCAGAGCACTAGTTTATTAATGATGTATCTACTTTCCTCTCTATACCATATTAGTTAATGTTGCCAGGGCTGGAGAATTTTAGCTATGAGAAAAGATTGGACAGGCTGGGGTTGTTTTCTTTGGAACAAAGGAGGCTGAGGGAAGATTTAATTGAGGTGTATGGGACAAGATAGAAAGGACAGGAAGGATCTATTTCCCTTAGCAGATGGGTCATAGATGAGTGACCCGGGGGCATAGATGTAAAGTAATTGGTAGAAGGATTAGGCAGGAGCTGAGGAGACTTTTTTTCACCCAGAGGGTGGTGGGGGTCTGGAACTCACTGCCTGAGAGGGTGGTAGAGGCAGAAACCCTCAACTCATTTAAAAAGTATTTGGCTGTGCACCTGAAGTGCCGTAACCGACAAGGCTATAGACCAAGTGCTGGAAAGTGGGATTAAGCTGGATAGCCCTTTTTGAGCCGGCACGGACACGATGGGCCGAATGGCCTCCTTCTGTGCCGTAACTTTCTATGATTCTATGATGTGTCTACTCTCCTCTCTACGCAGTATTGCTTGTTGGGACTACAGGAGAGAGTGACATGTCTAACGGATCCCAGAAGCCCTGCTTTGTGAACGGTCACATTGACCGCCAACCGGGAATCTACAAATTTTCTACTGATCTAAATAGTTAGTATATCCCAGTCTTACACAATATCATGTTCAGGCCACAGTGAGAGGCAAAGCCTGATTCTCCACAGGCAAAAAGTCAATTTGAAGTTGGTGTGACAATGACCAGGTGGGCTTTGCTCCCACTGACCCACCCACCCACCGACCTACCCATCCACTCTGGGCAACTTTCTGGGGTCGGCCTTATGCAGCTTTTAGTTACGTTCCCAGCAGTTTTCCCACCTGCACTGGGAAATCTACCGAGGGAGGGAATAAAAATGTCTGCAGCAGGCCTCAGGCCCCTCGAGAGAATTGAGCAGGAAACTGACAGTTCAAAAGTGCTGCATTGTGGAAATCCAAATCTCTCTCCACCTTTGGACAAGTTTTCTATTTTGAAGACAGCAGTGTGGGTTGGAAGGAGCGGAGGGGGGGGGGGGCCAAGGAGGGAGCAGAGAGGAAGTGATGGGCGGGTAGCGGGGGTCAGGTAGGATCATGGGTTGGGGTAAGCTGGTTGCAGTCTGAGCACCGAATCACCTCTTGTCTGAAGTGTGTCATCGGTCTGCTCTGAGTCCAAAGCTGATATTGAACAGCGTGTTTCCTTACAGTAAGTGTCAGCCTGGCTCAGTATTTTTTCCCTCTCGCCTCAGTCAGAAGAACATGGGTCGAAGCCCCAATTCAGGACACGAGTCCATAATCTAGGCCGAATGTTGCACTGTGCCTCTTTTTAGATGAGGCATTAAACCAAGGCCCCATCTACCTGTTCAGGTGGACATAGTTATTCAAAGAGTTGACCCCGGTGTTCTGCCCAACATTCATCCCTCAACTAACATCACTAAAACAGATTATATGGTTATTCATTTCATTTGCTGTTTCTGGAATCTTGCTGTGAACACATTGGTTGTCACATTTGCCTACATTACAACAGTGACCACACTTCAAAAATAATTTATTGGCTGCAAAGCCCTTTAGGAGGTGCTAAGGATGTGAAAGACAACATAAATGCACGTTCTTTCTTCTTTACCTTCAGATTGGGCTTTGCAAATATTATCCCAAGAATGATGACAACCTTGGTATGAAATTGTGTCTGATGAGATCTGGTGAGAAGTGAATCTCGTGCAGATTTGTACCCGAGTTACTGCAGCACCAACAGGCAGTGCAACTGTGCAAATACTGCTCATTTACGCTTCTCGATACCTTGAAAAAGGATCAATACCTGACGAGAAAGGGATTGAGGATTATAGAGAGATCTGTTTGATTCACATGGAGATAGGAAGAGAGGAGAGTCCATGATTGAGACAGCCTATGGCACGGACTGTGGCAGTATCCAGTTTCATGGGCAGAATGGCCTCTTCTAGTTCCAAGCTTTCTTATGCTGTCCTTGAGCGTATAGAGTCAGAACAACTCTTCTGCTCACCGACTCCAAATGTGAACCTTCTAAAGTTAAAGAAGAACTGGCAGGATAGTCAGCTTTGCTCAGGTAACAGAAATCAGGATTGCAACGGAGGCAGACTAAGGTCAGTCAAATAACAGCGAGACTGATTGTAGCACAAGCTCGGAGAGATCCTCCTGCTCCCCACCAATTCTCTGCCCAACTGCTAGTTTGTGTGAGGCTGGTGGACATTATACAGAGGGTCACACCTAACAAAACACAGCACTGCTCTCTATGTCACAGAAAAAGGTGTCCTAAAGTGATGCATTTTATAGAATCATAGAAGTTACAACATGGAAACAGGCCCTTCGGCCCAACATGTCCATGTTGCCCAGTTTATACCACTAAGCTAGTCCCAATTGCCTGCACTTGGCCCATATCCCTCTATACCCATCTTACCCATGTAACTGTCCAAATGCTTTTTAAAAGACAAAATTGTATCCGCCTCTACTACTGCCTCTGGCAGCTCGTTCCAGACACTCACCACCCTTTGAGTGAAAAAATTGCCCTTCTGGACCCTTTTGTATCTCTCCCCTCTCACCTTAAATCTATGTCCCCTCGTTATAGACTCCCCTACCTTTGGGAAAAGATTTTGACTATCTACCTTATCAATGTCCCTCATTATTTTATAGACTTCTATAAGGTCACCCCGAAACCTCCTACTCTCCAGGGAAAAAAGTCCCAGTCTATCTAACCTCTCCCTATAAGTCAAACCATCAAGTCCCGGTAGCATCCTAGTAAATCTTTTCTGCACTCTTTCTAGTTTAATAATATCCTTTCTATAATAGGGTGACCAGAACTGTACACAGTATTCCAAGTGTGGCCTTACTAATGTCTGGTACAACTTCAGCAAGACATCCCAACTCCTGCATTCAATGTTCTGACCAATGAAACCAAGCATGCCGAATGCCTTCTTCACCACCCTATCCACCTGTGACTCCACTTTCAAGGAGCTATGAACCTGAACTCCTAGATCTCTTTGTTCTATAACTCTCCCCAACGCCCGACCATTAACGGAGTAGGTCCTGGCCCGATTCGATCTACCAAAATGCATCACCTCACATTTATCTAAATTAAACTCCATCTGCCATTCATCGGCCCACTGGCCCAATTTATCAAGATCCTGTTGCAATCCTAGATAACCTTCTTCACTGTCCACAATGCCACCAATCTTGGTGTCATCTGCAAACTTACTAACCATGCCTCCTAAATTCTCATCCAAATCATTAATATAAATAACAAATAACAGCGGACCCAGCACCGATCCCTGAGGCACACCGCTAGACACAGGCATCCAGTTTGAAAAACAACCCTCTACAACCACCCTCTGTCTTCTGTCGTCAAGCCAATTTTGTATCCAATTGGCTACCTCACCTTGGATCCCGTGAGATTTAACCTTATGTAACAACCTACCATGCGGTACCTTGTCAAAGGCTTTGCTGAAGTCCATGTAGACCACGTCTACTGCACAGCCCTCATTTTTCTTCTTGGTTACCCCTTCAAAAAACTCAATCAAATTCGTGAGACATGATTTTCCTCTCACAAAACCATGCTGTTCCTAATCAGTCCCTGCCTCTCCAAATGCCTGTAGATCCTGTCCCTCAGAATACCCTCTAACAACTTACCCACTACAGATGTCAGGCTCACCGGTCTGTAGTTCCCAGGCTTTTCCCTGCCGCCCTTCTTAAACAAAGGCACAACATTTGCTACCCTCCAATCTTCAGGCACCTCACCTCTAGCTGTCGATGATTCAAATATCTCTGCTAGGGGACCAGCAATTTCCTCCCTAACCTCCCATAACGTCCTGGGATACATTTCATCAGGTCCCGGAGATTTATCTACCTTGATGCGCGTTAAGACTTCCAGCACCTCCCTCTCTGTAATATGTACACTCCTCAAGACATCACTATTTATTTCCCCAAGTTCCCTAACATCCATGCCTTTCTCAACCGTAAATACCGATGTGAAATATTCATTCAGGATCTCACCCATCTCTCGTGGTTCCGCACATAGATGACCTTGTTGATCCTTAAGAGGCCCTACTCTCTCCCTAGTTACTCTTTTGCCCTTTATGTATTTGTAGAAGCTCTTTGGATTCTCCTTTGCCTTATCTGCCAAAACAATCTCATGTCCCCTTTTTGCCCTCCTGATTTCTCTCTTAAGTCTACTCCGGCAATCTCTATACTCTTCAAGGGATCCACTTGATCTTGATTTTGGTGGAAATGAATGAGAAGAGGCAATATAAACTAAATGGTACAATTTTAAAAGGGATGCAGGAACAGAGAGACAGGGTGGGTGTATGTACACAAATCTTTGAAGGTGACAGGACAAGAAGAGAGGGCTGTTAAAAAAGCACACATGATCCTGGACTTTATTAATAGAGGCATTGAGTGCACAAGCAAGGAAATTATGCTAAACCTTTATAAATCACTGGTTCGGCCCCAGCTGGAGTATTGTGGCCAATTCTGAGCACCACACATTAGGAAGGATGTCAAGGCCTTGGAAAGGGTGCAGAGGAGATTTACTAGAATGGTACCCAGGATGAGGGACTTCAGTTATGTGGAGAGACTGGAAAAATTGGGTTGTCCTCCTTCAAGCAGAGAAGGTTAAAGGGAGATTTAATAGAGGTGTTCAAAATCATGAAGGGTTTTGATAGAGTAAATAAGGGGAAACTGTTTCCACTGGCAGAAGGGTCAGTAACCAGAGGACACAGATTTAAAGTAATTGGCAAAAAAAGAGCCAGAGGTGAGATGAGAAGAAATTTTATTATGCAGCGAGTTGTTATGATCTGGAATGCACTGCCTGAAAGGGTGGTGGAAGCAGATTCAATAATAACTTTCAAAAGGGAACTGGACAAATACTTGTCAAAAATAAAGCTCAAAGGTAAAGGGAAAGAGCAGTGGAGTGAGACTAATAGGATAGCTCTCTCAAAGAGCAGGCACAGACACGATGGGCTGAATGGCCGCCATCGTGCTGTATTATTCTATGATTCGATGAACAGCAGAAACATCTCTGCATTCATTCTTGCAATATCTTTGGTTATTTTGTCTGTTGTCTAAAATGTAGCATTTAAACAAATAGCAAATCCTAGGGCACACCGCAGGGATTGGAACCAAGTACATCCCTGTACACAGAGCAGGGATTGGAACCAAGTACATCCCTGTACACAGAGCAGGGATTGGAACCAAGTACATCCCTGTACACAGAGCAGGGATTGGAACCAAGTACATCCCTGTACACAGAGCAGGGATTGGAACCAAGTACATCCCTGTACACAGAGCAGGGATTGGAACCAAGTACATCCCTGTATACAGAGCAGGGATTGGAACCAAGTACATCCCTGTACACAGAGCAGGGATTGGAACCAAGTACATCCCTGTACACAGAGCAGGGATTGGAACCAAGTACATCCCTGTACACAGAGCAGGGATTGGAACCAAGTACATCCTAGGGCACATAGCAGGGGAAACCAACACATCCCAGTGCACACCCAGCAGGGGATTTAGAACTCAGCACATTCCAGTACTCACAGCAGGGGATTGGAAACTGGACAACGAGTTGTTAACATCCACATCCTTTGTTGCCGTGCTGGACTCACTGCTGTACTGGGAACAAGTGTCACCATCATTCTCATCATCACTCTGCAGTTGGCAAGAAAATAACTAATCAGGGCATGAACCTGACCAGCAACAAACCTGATCTGCACTAGCACCTCAAACCCAGCACCCAGTCTCAACCTTAACGGCTCTGAGCCCAGTATCCCAGGCACCAAGGCTCAATATCAGCAGCATCTCAATGCAACTCAGCACCTCCAACAATGTCGACACAGTGTCACAGACTTGTTGGAACCAAATCCCAGACTTGGTGGCACTGGACTCCAACCTCACAGGCACCGACCCCATGACCAGTGATAATGAATCCCCGTCAACATCACTGGATCCCCCCTCCCCCATCTATATTACCGGGAATGTTTCCATTATCTCCTCAATATCGCTAGGACTATTTCAACCTCCCTCTTCCCCCCTCCCTGCTGTAAAAATGGCATTGGTGAGTCTGTCACTCTCCAATCCAATTTATCCAGGCCAGTACTAAGCTAATCCATGCAATGAGTAGGTGATAAATAGTTCAGTTTGTATGACATGTGGAAGAGAAAGAGTCGGGAGCTGTGTCATGCTCTGTACCTGCACTGCAATAACTGGCACCGATAGGCTGGTCCCCTCAGTCTTCAACAGGTCACCGTCCAGGGCAACTGAAGCACAAACCAGAGGTGACAAATAAATCAACATGTTAAAATATAATTGAACTGATCACAAAGTAAATATGTCTCTGTATCAGCTTCAGGGATTGGAGAACTGGGTGAGAGAAACTGCTGGAAACTAAATTACAACCTCCAGGCGACCAGAGTGTGTGTTAAGACCTTTACTTTGCATCCCCTGTAAGGGGAGGTGAAACACTGCACGCCTGACACCTGAAGCTGTCATCTCACTGACTATGAGGATTTGCACAGGTGTCAGTCTGAGGACACAGTCTGAAAACTGAGAAAATTTCAAAGTTGGCCCTGCCCTGGACGTCACCTCCCTCCCACCAACATGCCCGGGATATCTCCCCAATCTCCTCCCCGCCCCCCTCCTTCAAACCATGCCCGGGGTATCTCCCCACTCTCCCCTCCAAACTGTGGCTAGGATATCTCCCCACTTCCCACCCCCCTGAATCGTACTCCACTCTCCTCCACCCACGCACCCCCTCCGCCCAACACCGTGCCCGGGATATCTCCCCACTGCACCCACACCCCACCACCACCACCACCATGCCAGGGCTATCTCCCCACTCTCCCCCACCCCCCCAAACCATGCCCAGGATATCTCCCTATTGCTCCCCACCAAATTTTGCCCAGGATATCTACCCAGGGACCCCGCCAAACTGTGCCTGGAATATCTCCCCACTGCCCCCCACCAAATTGTGCCCAGGATATCTCCCCAGTGCCCCCCCACAAACCGTGCCCAGGATATCTCCCTATTGCTCCCTGCCAAATTGTGCCCAGGATATCTCCCCAGTGCCCCCCCACAAACCGTGCCCAGGATATCTCCCTATTGCTCCCTGCCAAATTGTGCCCAGGATATCTCCCCAGTGCCCCCCACCAAATTGTGCCCAGGTTAATCTCCACACTTCCCACCCCCCCAAACTGTGACCGGGATATCTCCCCACTCTCCTCCCACTTCCTCCGAACCATGCCTGGGATATCTCTCCATTCCCCCCCTCCCCACCATCACCACAGTGCCTGGGATATCTCCCCATTGCGCCACCCCCACCTCACCACCGAGCCCGGGATATCGCCTCACTCCCCCCACCCCACTGGACTATCCCCCACCCCACCCCACCGTGCCCTCGCCCCCCTACCTTGGGGTTGTGGACAGACTTTACCTTTTGATTGAGGTTCGATGCTGTCATTTCTCTGGGCCTGAAAGAGAAAATCTATATTTTAGATAGGAAAATCTCCAAAGACAACAGTAATTTGGGACAGACCTTCTGTGAGCTCTGGTTGAAAGTTGCAAAATGAATTCCCTTCCCAGATGTTAAATACCAAATACAAAGTAAGATGGAATTCAATCCACTCTCTCCTGTACATGCCCCCCAACAACAACACCTCCGACTGATACAAATATTAACCCCCTCATCCATCCAACAGAGACACACCAGTTCTGAAACATTTATGGACAATCAGTTTCATTGAATTTTCTCCATTAACTCGAGATTTCCGTATTCTACAAATTCTGATCTAAAAATCAAAAAATCACAAAATCACCTTCGGTTTGTCAGTTAAATTTACCTCCCATGAATCACTGCACCCACCATTTTACTAACCTGATCCTTAAGTTTTACCTTGTTGTACAGTGTATCCCTGGGGGAGAGTCGAGACGGAGAGTGGGAGGTTGGTCAGTAGTACATTGGAGAAGTCAAGTCTGGAGGTGACTCACGGCTAATGGGATCATAGAATCATGCATTTTACAGCTCAGGAAGAGCCATTCAGTGTACTGTACCTGTGCTGGCTCACTGAATCATCCACTCAATCCCTTTCCCCAGACCCTTTCAAATTTTTCTTCTTCAAATATTTATTCACTTTCCCTTCTCCAATCTCTCCTCAACTAAAACCTCCCATTCTTGATCGCATCTTAGTGAATTGATTCTGCACCCTTTCCATAGCCGCAACATCCTTCCTAAAGTAGGGTACCGTAAAGTGGACAAAATTGGCCTGGAATTTCAGCACAGTCGATGAGCTGGTGTGGGGAAGGAGAACCTCTGTCCATCTCATATAGTCACTGCTGACCCCAGTTCATTTTATGAGGTCAGCTCCTGAACATGATCCAACCACAGTATACTTGCAAATATATCATCACCACACTACACCCTTTAACCAGTTTGAGACACATTAACACATCAGAAATTAGTTTTAACCACTTAACTGACTGACCTGGGTATTGGCAGGTAACGTTTCTGTTTCCTGCTTAGATGTCACATTGATTCTGTCATCCACTGACCTGTAAAATGCAGATATAAGGGCTGTTAATGTGGATGGCACGCTAGAATCACATCCCTACTGCACCCTCAGTCCAGAATCACAACTAGTGCTTAAGGTACTTAATGAGACCTGATGCAAACTCACATTTATTTTGAATTCTTATAGAATTCCCAATTACTAGCTGGAATTCCTGCCATCTTTAGTTTTACTGACAATATTACATTTGTATAATAGATCCACAAGATTGTATAGTCTCTGTATTCCCAGTGCTTAATATTTTCATTTTCTATTTTAAAGAAATTATTGGCTGACACAGTCACACAGATCAGGATGTCACGTCTATCTGAACAGCCCATAATAGCCACAGGGAACCAGGTTTCCTGACTAAAGATTTGTTTTTCTTCAGTATCCCTGATTCAGGCTGAGTCACTTATAATTCTGACACCAGGTATCATTTGTTATTAAATTCAGTTGGTAACAAAAACAGAAAAGACGGAGCTTCAAAACACTTTCATGTTGGAAGGAACAGTTAGTGGTATCTTGTACTTGACTGGATACAAAGTTACATCAACACTTGGACACAGGGGTCAGGACATATATCGCATCTCTGAACTATTTCTGATTCTCTCCGTACCTCTTGTGAATTTGTGACTGTCCACAAACTGCCACAGTATTCCCCTGTTCAGGACTAACTGTGTCTCCATTAGTTACAGCAGAGTTCTCTTCTGGGTCCTGATCCTCCTGTTCATTGATAATGATTTTCTCATCATTAATTCTCACTCTTTTCTGTCTTTCACCTGTAAACAAACACAAAAATATTACTTTAACACCCTGAAAATTCAATCCAAACGCTGACTCTTTCAGATCTGCCCCAATCGAGGGTAGCTTTTGCTGAATTGTTTAAGCAGCTGTATCAGTGCTGGTTGGTTCCGTCCAGGTTCCACGATGGTCGGAATTGTGCACATTCTATGTATAAAGAAGTCTGGGGGCAGCACCCCAAAAATGTTCATTTCAAACATTCTATTTGATGCATCTTCTTTGAGTAGAAAACATGATACACACCATGGAGAATTCAGTGAGCTGAGAAACTATTATAATGGTCAATTCTTGCAAATTTCAGATATCATCCACCTTGCTCTTTTGATCCCCACAAATAAATTCAGACAAGAAATAACATACATACACAGTACATGAAGGGACCTGTACTCACCCCCAGCACATGGGGTACATGAAGGGACCTTTACTCACCCCCAATACAATGTGTACATGAAGAGACATCTAATCACCCACAATAGTGTTTTGGGTTTCACCAGTGATGGCCTGTATGAGAATTGGTTTTAAGTAACATTATGCTTTAATGAGTGGATTTAGTTTTTAAAAGGTTAATTTCTGAAGCTAGCAGATGTGGCACAGCAATTAGGAATGTTAATTAGGAAACAATGCAAATTGCTGAGTGGAATCCCAAGAATTTAAGAACATAAGAACGTAAGAACATAAGAAAAGGAGCTGGAGTAGGCCATTCGGCCCTTTGAGCCTGTTCCGCCATTCAACAAGATCATGGTTGATCTTCTACCTCAACGTTATTTCCCTACACCATCTCCATATCCCTTGATGCCTTTAATATCTAGAAATCTATCGATCTCTGTTTTGAATGTACTCAATGACTGAGCCTCCACAGCTCTTTGGGGTAGAGAATTCCAAAGATTCACCACCTCTGAGTGAAGAAATTTCTCCTCATATCAGTTCTAAATGGCCTACCCCTTATTCTGAGACTGTGACCCCTGGTTCTAGATTCCCCAGCCAGGGGAAACATCCTCTTTGCATCTACCGTGTCGAGCCCTGTAAGTATTTTGTATGTTTCAATGAGATCACCTCTCATTCTTCTAATCTCCAGAGAATACAGGCCTAGTCTACTCAATCTCTCCTCATACGACAATCCCGCCATCCCAGGAATCAGTCTGGTGAATCTCTGTTGCACTCCCTCTATGGCAAGTATATCCTTTCTTAGGTAAGGAGACCAAAATTGTACACAATACTCCAGGTGCGGTCTCACCAAGGCCCCATATAATAGCAGCAAGACATCTTTACCCCTGTACTCAAATTCTCTTGTAATAAAGGCCAACATTTGCCTTCCTAATTGCTTGCTGCACCTGCATGTTAGTTTTCAGTGACTCATGTACAAGGACACCCAGGTCCCTTTGAACATCAACATTTCCCAATCTCTCACCATTTAAAAAATACTCTGCATTTCTGTTTTTCCTACCAAAGTGGATAACTTCACATTTTTCCACATTATATTCCATCTGCCATGTTCTTGCCCACTTACTTAGTCTGTCTAAATCCCCTTGAAGCCACTTTGCATCCTCCACTCAACTCACATTCCCACCCAGTTTTTGTCATAAAAAACTTGGAAATATTACATTTGGTCCCCTCATTCAAATCATTGATATAGATTGTGAATAGCTGGGGCCCAAGCACCGATCCCTGCGGTACCCCACTAGTCACAGTCTGCCAACCTGAAAATGACCCGTTTATTCCTACTCTTTGTTTTCTGTCTGTTGATCAATTCTCATTTCATTCCAGTATATTACCCCCCATTTCCATGTGCTCTAACTTTGTTCACCAAACCTCCTGTGTGGGTCCTTATCGAAAGCCTTCTGAAAATCCAAATACACCAAATCCACTGGATCCCCCCTATCTATTCTACCAGTTACATCCTCAAAGAACTCCAATAGGTTTGTCAAACATGATTTCCCTTTCATAAATCCATGTTGACTCTGCCAAATCCTATTATTATTTTCTAAGTGTCCTGCTATCACATAAGAACATAAGAAATAGGAGCAGGAGCAGGCCAATCGGCCCTTCGAGCCTGCTCCGCCATTCAATAAGATCATGGCTGATCTGATCCTAACCTCAATTCTAAATTCATGTCCAATTTCCTGCCCGCTCCCCGTAACCCCTAATTCCCTTTACTTCTAGGAAACTGTCTATTTCTGTTTTAAATTTATTTAATGATGTAGCTTCCACAGCTTCCTGGGGCAGCAAATTCCACAGACCTACTACCCTCTGAGTGAAGAAGTTTCTCCTCATCTCAGTTTTGAAAGAGCAGCCTCTTATTCTAAGATTATGCCCCCTCGTTCTAGTTTCACCCATCCTTGGGAACATCCTTACCGCATCCACCCGATCAAGCCCCTTCACAATCTTATATGTTTCAATAAGATCGCCTCTCATTCTTCTGAACTCCAATGAGTAGAGTCCCAATCTACTCAACCTCTCCTCATATGTCCTCCCCTTCATCCCCGGGATTAACCGAGTGAACCTTCTTTGTACTGCCTCGAGAGCAAGTATGTCTTTTCTTAAGTATGGACACCAAAACTGTATGCAGTATTCCAGGTGCGGTCTCACCAATACCCTATATAACTGCAGCAATACCTCCCTGTTTTTATATTCTATCCCCATAGCAATAAACGCCAACATTCCGTTGGCCTTCTTGATCACCTGCTGCACCTGCATACTAACTTTTTGATTTTCTTGCACGAGGACCCCCAGATCCCTTTGTACTGCAGTACTTTCCAGTTTCTCGCCATTAAGATAATAACTTGCTCTCTGATTTTTCCTGCCAAAGTGCATAACCTCACATTTTCCAATATTGTATTGCATCTGCCAAATCTCCGCCCACTCACCCAGCCTGTCTATATTCCCTTGTAGGTTTTTTATGTCCTCCTCACTCTCTACTTTCCCTCCCATCTTTGTATCATCTGCAAACTTTGATATGTTACATTCGGTCCCCTCCTCCAAATCGTTAATATAGATTGTAAAGAGTTGGGGACCCAGCACCGACCCCTGCGGAACACCACTGGCTACTGGTTGCCAGTCCGAGAATGAACTATTTACCCCAACTCTCTGCTTCCTGTTAGATAACCAATCCTCCACCCATGCCAGAATATTACCCCCAATCCAGTTATTCTTTATCTTGAGCAATAATCTTTTATGCGGCACCTTGTCGAATGCCTTCTGGAAGTCTAAATACACTACGTCCACTGGTTCCCCTTTATCCACCCTGTACGTTATGTCCTCAAAGAACTCAAGCAAATTTGTCAGACATGACTTCCCCTTCGTAAAGCCTTCATTCCAGTATATTACCCCCCATTTCCATGTGCTCATAGCCTGTATTCTCTGGAGATTAGAAGAAAGACTCCAAAATTTTACCCACCACAGATGTTAGGCTAACTGGTCTATAATTTCCAGCCTTCTGCCTACTACCCTTTTTAAATAAGGGTGTTACATTAGCAGTTTTCCAATCTGCTGGGACCTTTGCCGAGTCCAGAGAATTTTGGAAAATTATTACCAAAGCATCCACAATCCCCACTGCCACTTCCCTCAAGACCCTGGGATGTAAGCCATCAGGTCCAGGGGATTTATCCGCCTTGAGTCCCATTAATTTACTGAGTACCAATTCCTTAGTGATTTTAATCGTATTTAGCTCCTCCCCCCCTAGAGCCCCCTGTTTGTCCAGTGTTGGGATATTCTTAGTGTCCTCTACCGTAAAGACTGAAACAAAATATTTGTTCAGCATTTTTGCCATTTCCATGTTTCCCACCATTAATTTCCCGGTCTCATGCTCTAAGGGACCTACGTTTGCCTTAGCCACCCTTTTTTTTATATAACTATAGAAACTCTTGCTATCTGTTTTTATATTTTTGCTAATTTATTTTCATAATCTATCTTCCCTTTCTTAATCAATCCTTTAGTTACTTTTTGCTGTCTTTTGAAGACTTCCCAATCTTCTATCCTCCCACTAAGTTTGGCTACCTTTTATGTCCTTGTTTTTAGTCGGATACTATTCTTAATTTCTTTACTTCGCCACGGATGGCTGTCATTTCTTTTACACCCTTTTTATCCTTTCTAATAATTTATTCCAGTTGGTGATAGGACTGTTTCCATGTCAGCCGTGGCTCAGTGTAGCACTCTCGCCTCAAAGTCAGAAGGTCGAGGGTTCAAATCCCACTCGAGAGACTTAAGCACATTTTAGGCTTGCACTTCTGTGCAGCACTGAGGGAGTGCTGCATTTCGGAGTGGCTGTACTCCTTGCTAACTGGTGCTAAAGTTGGGAGCGCTGTCCCACAGACTAATCAAGCAACAGCCTGACATAGTCATACTCACAGAATCATATAGCCAACATCCCAGACTCCTCCATCACTTTTCCTGGGTCTGTCCTGTACCTCTGGCACGGCAGACCCACCAGAGGTGGGGGCACAGTGGTATAGTCGGGAGGGTGTGGCCCTGGGAGTCCTCACCATCGAGTCTGGACCTCATGAAGTCTCATGGGTTCAGGTCAAACATGGGCAAGTAAACCTCCTGCTGATTACCACCAAGTCCTCACACCGAGGATACCCTCCATCATGCTGAGTGGCACTACTACTGTGCTAAGTGAGATAGATTAACAACAGATCTCGCAACTCAAAACAGGGCACCCATGAGGCTCTGCGGGGCATCAGCAGCAGCAGAATTATATTTCACCACAATCTGCAACCTCATGGACCGACAAATCGCTCACTCCTCCATCCCCATCAAACTAGATAACCTTTGTTCAATGAGGAGTGTCGAAAAGCATGCCAGGAGCAGCATCAGGCATTCCTGAATTTTTTTTTATTCGTTCATGTGGGCGTCGCTGGCAAGGCCAGCATTTATTGCCCATCCCTAATTGCCCTTGAGAAGGTGGTGGTGAGCCGCCTTCTTGAACCGCTGCAGTCCGTGTGGTGAAGGTTCTCCCACAGTGCTGTTAGGAAGGGAGTTCCAGGATTTTGACCCAGCAACGATGAAGGAACGGCAATATATTTCCAAGTCGGGATGGTGTGCAACTTGGAGGGGAGCGTGCGAGTGGTATTGTTCCCATGTGCCTGCTGCCCTTGTCCTTCTAGGTGGTAGAGGTCACGGGTTTGACCTCTACCACCTAGAAGGACAAGGGCAGCAGGCACATGGGAACAATACCAAGAGGTACTGTTGAAGACGCCTTGGCGAGTTGCTGTAGTGCATCCTGTGGATGGTGCACACTGCAGCCACAGTGCGCTGGTGGTGAAGGGAGTGAATGTTTAGGGTGGTTGATGGGGTGCCAATCAAGCGAGCTGCTTTGTCCTGGATGGTGTCGAGCTTCGAGTGTTGTTGCAGCTGCACTCATCCAGGCAAGTGGAGAGTATTCCATCACACTCCTGACTTGTAGATGGTGGAAAGGCTTTGGGGAGTCAGGAGGTGAGTCACTCGCCACAGAATACCCAGCCTCTGACCTGCTCTTGCAGGCTTGGTATTTATATGGCTAGTCCAGTTAAGTTTCTGGTCAACGGTGACCCCCAGGATGTTGATGGTGGGGGATTTGGCGATGGTAGTGCCGTTGAATGTCAAGGGGAGGTGGTTAGACTCTCTCTTGTTGGAGATGGTCATTGCCTGGCACTTGTCTGGCACAAATGTTACTTGCCACATGTCAGCCCAAGGATGTTGTCCAGGTCTTGCTGCATGCGGGCTCGGACTGCTTCATTATCTGAGGGGTTGCGAATGGAGCTGAACACTGTGCAATCATCAGCAAACATCCCCTTTTCTGACCTTATGATGGAGGGAAGGTCATTGATGAAGCAGCTGAAGATGTTTTGGCCTAGGACACTGCTCTGAGGAACTCCTGCAGCAATGTCCTGCGGCTGAGATGATTGGCCTCCAACAACCACTACCATCTTCCTTTGTGCTAGGTATGACTCCAGCCACTGGAGAGTTTTCTCCCTGATTCCCATTGACTTCAATTTTACTCGGGCTCCTTGGTGCCACACTCGGCCAAATGCTGCCTTGATGTCAATGGCAGTCACTCTCACCTCACCTCTGGAATTCAGCTCTTTTGTCCATGTTTGGACCAAGGCTGTAATGAGGTCTGGAGCAGAGTGGTCCTGGCGGAACCCAAACTGAGCATCAGTGAGCAGGTTATTGGTGAGTAAGTGCCGCTTGATAGCACTGTCGACGACACCTTCCATCACTTTGCTGATGATTGAGAGTAGGCTGATGAGGCGGTAATTGGCCGGATTGGATTTGTCCTGCTTTTTGTGGACAGGACATACCTGGGCAATTTTCCACATTGTCAGGTAGATGTCAGTGTTGTAGCTGTACTGGAACAGCTTGGCTGGAGGCGCAGCTAGTTCTGGAGCATAAGTCTTCAGCACTACAGCCGGGACGTTGTCAGGGCCCATAGTCTTTGTTGTATCCAGTCCACTCAGCCGTTTCTTGATATCACGTGGAGTGAATTTAATTGGCTGAAGACTGGCTTCTGTTATGGTGGGGATATCGGGAGGAGGCCGAGATGGATCATCCACTCGGCACTTCTGGCTGAAGATGGTTACAAACGCTTCAGCCTTCTCTTCTTCACTCACAGTGCTGGACTCCGCCATCATTGAGGATGGGAATGTTTGCAGAGCCTCCCTCCTCTTCCTGTTAGTTGTTTAATTGTCCACCACCATTCACAACTGGATGTGGCAGGACTGCAGAGCTTTGATCTGATCCGTTGGTTGTGGAATCGCTTCGCTCTGTCTATAGCATGTTGCTACCACTATTTAGTATGCATGCAGTCCTGAGTTGTAGCTTCACCAGGTTGGTACCTCATTTTTTTAGGTATGCCTGATGCTGCTCCTGACATGCTCTTCTACACTCCTTATTGAACCAGGAGTTGATCCCCTGGCTTGTTGGTAATGGTAGAGTGAGGAATATGCCGGGCCATGAGGTTACAGATTGTGCTGGAATACAATTCTGCTGCTGCTGATGGCCCACAGCACCTCATGGATGCCTAGTTTTGAGCTGATAGATCTGTTCTGAATCTATCCCATTTAGCACGGTGATAGTGCCATACAACACACGTTGGATGGTGTCCTCAGTGCGAAGACAGGGCTTCATCTCCACGAGGACTGTGCGGTGGTCACTCCTATGAATACTATCGTGGACAGATGCATCTGCCACAGGTAGATTGGTGAGGACGAGGTCAAGTAGGTTTTTCCCTTGTGTTGATTCATTCATCACCTGGTCTGGCAGCTATGTCCTTCAGAACTCAGCCAGCTCGATCAGTAGTGTTGCTCCCGAGCCACTCTTGGTGATGGACATTGAAGTCCCCCACCCAGAGTACATTCTGTGCCCTTGCTACCTTCAGTGCTTCCTCCAAGTGGTGCTCAACATGGAGGAGGACTGTTTCATCAGCTGAGGGAGGGCAGTAGGTGGTAATCAGCAGGAGGTTTCCTTGCCCATGTTTGACCTGATGCCATGAGATTTCATGGGGTCCAGAGTCAATGTTGAGGCCTCGTCCCTCCTGACTGTCTGTCACTGCTGATCGATGTGTCCTGCCGGTGGGACAGGATATACCCAGGGATGGTGATGGAAGAGTCTGGGACATTGTCTGAAAGGTATGATTCTGTGAGTATGGCTATGTCAAGCTGTTGCTTGACTAGTCTGTGGGACAGCTCTCCCAATTTTGGCACAAGTCCCCAGATGTTTGTGAGAAGATCTTTGCAGGGTCAACTGGGCATGGTTTGCCTTTGCCTTTGTCTTGTCCAGTGCCTGGTGGTCCATCCGGTTTTATTCTTATTCTGACTTTTTTTAAGCGAGATTATGGTCATTGCTTGGCACTTATCTGGCGCGAATGTTACTTGTCACTTATGAGCTCAAGCCTGGATGTTGTCCAGGTCTTGCTGCATGCGGGCACGGACTGCTTCATTATCTGAGGGGTTGCGAATGGAATTGAATACTGTGCAATCATCAGCGAACATCCCAATTTCTGACCTCATGATGGAGGGAAGATCAATGATGAAGCAGCTGAAGATGGTTATGTCTACCCTATCAAACCCTTTCATTATCTTCAAGACCTCTAGCCGATCACACCTCAGCCTTTTCTTTTCTAGCCCCCTCCTTATTCTTCCTAACGAAATGTACCACCTCATACTTATCTATATTGAAATTCATTTGCCAATTATACGCCCAGTCTGCAAGTTTATTAATGCCTTCTTCCATTTTAACTACGCCCCCTAATTTTGGGTTGTCCGCAAATTTTGAAATTGTACTTCCGATTCCCCAATCCAAATTGTGAAAAACAGTGGTCCCAGCACCGATCGCTGTGGAACCTCGCTTCCCACCTTTTGCCACCCTTAACCCCCGCTCTCTGTTTTCTGTTTTGTAGCCAGCTTGCTATCCACTTTGCTACCTGTTCCCTGACTCCACAAGCTCTGACCTTAGTCATAAGTCTACAATGCGGTACCTTATCGAAGACCTTTTGAAAATCCAAATAAATTGCATCTACTGCATTACCCTTGTCTACTCTTTCTGTTACTTCTTCAAAGAATTCAATAAGGTTGGTCCACGATGACTTTCCTTTCTGAAATTCTTGCTGACTATTCTTTATTATATTTTCATTTTCCAGATGTTTTCCTATTACATCTTTGAGTAAAGATTCCATTACTTACATAAGAACATAAGAAATAGGAGCAAGAGTAGGCCACACGGCCCCTCAGGCCTGCTCCACCATTCAATAAGATAATGGCTGATCTTCGACCTCATCGTCACTTTCTAGCCCGATCCCCTTGATTCCCTCAGATTTCAGATTTCTATCGATTTCAGCCTTGAATGTAGTCAATAACTCAGCATCCACAGCCCTCTGTGGTAGAGAATTCCAAAAATTCACAACCCTCTGAGTGAAGAAATTCCTCCTCATCTCCGTCTTAAATGGCCGACCCATTATGATGAGATTATGCCCCCTAGTTTTAGACTCTCCAGCCAGAGGAAACAACCTCTCAGCATCTACCCTGTCAAGCCCCCTCAGAATCTTAAATGTTCCAGTGAGATCACCTCTCATTCTTCTAAACTCCAGAGAATATTGGCCCATTCTACTCAATCTTTCATCCCAGGAATCAATCGAGTGAACCTCATTGCACCGCCTCTAAGGCAAGTATATCCTTCCCTAGATAAGGAGACCAAAACTATACACAGTCCTCTAGGCGTGGTCTCACCAAAGCCCTGTACAACTTTAGCAAAATTTCCTTACTCTTGTACTCCAACCCACTTGCAATAAAGGCCAACATGCCATTTGCTTGCTGCACCTGTATGCTAACTTTGTGTTTCTTGTACGAGGACACCCAAATCGCTCTAAACAGCAACATTTAATAGTTTCTCACCATTTAAAAAATATTCTGTTTTTCTATTCTTCCTACCAAAGTGAATAATCTCACATTTCCCCACATCATATTCCATCTGCCATCTTCTTGCCCACTCACTCAACCTGTTTATATCCTTTCGCAGATTGTGTCCTCCTCACAGCTTACTTTCCCACCTAGCTTTGTATCATCAGCAAACTTGGATACATTACACTCGGTCCCTTCATCTAAGTCATTAATATAGATTGTAAATAGCTGAGGCCCCAGCACTGATCCTTGCGTCACCCCACTAGTTACAGCCTGCCAACCTGAAAATGACCCCTTTAACCCTAGTCTCTGTTTTCTATCGGTTAACCAATCTTCTTTCCATGCTAATATATTACCCCCAACTCCATGCGTAACAATCCTTTATCTGGCATCTTATTGAATGCCTTTTTAAAATCCAAATATGCTACATCCACTGGTTCCCCTTTATCTACCCTTCCAGTTACACCCTCAAAAAACTCTAAAAAAAAATATCAAACGCGATTTCCCTTTCGTAAAACCATGTTGACTCTGCCTAATCATATTATGGTTTTCTAAGTGCCCTTTTACCACTTCCTAATAATGGATTCCAGCATTTTCCCGACGACTGATGTCAGGCTAACTGGCCTGTAGTTCCCTGTTTTCTCTCTCCCTCCTTTCTTGAATAGCGGGGTTACATTTGCTACCTTCCAATCAATTGGGACCGCTGTAGAATCTAGGGAATTTTGGAGGATCACAACCAATGCATCCACTATCTCTGCAGCCACCTCTTTTAGAACCCTCGGATGTAGGCCATCAGGTCCAGGGGATTTGTCGGCCTTTAGTCCCATTAGTTTCTCCAGTACTTTTTCTTTACTAATATTAATTACTTTAAGTTCCTCACTCTCATTAGCCCCTTGGTTCCCCACTATTTCTGGTATGCTTTTCTGTCTTCTACTATGAAGACAGATCTTAAATATTTGTTTAACGTCTCTGCCAGTTCCAATTTCTCATTATAATTTCTCCTGTCTCAGCCTCTAAGGGACCAACGTTTATTTTTGCTACTCTCTTCCTTTTACATTCTTGCAGAAGCTCTTACAATCTGTTTTTATATTTATTGCTAGTTTACTGTCATTCTATTTTCTCACTTTTTATCAATTTTTTGGTCATCCTTTGCTGGTTTCTAAAACTCTCCCAATCCTCAGGCTTACTACTGTTCTCAAAATTATAAGCCTCTTCATTTAATCTAATACTATCCTTAACTTCTTTAGTTAGCCACGGATGAATCACTTTTCCCATAGAGTTTTTATTTCTCAATGGAATGTATATTCGTTGAGAAATTTGAAATATTTCTTGAAATAGGAACATAGGAACAGGAGTAGGCCATTCAGCCCCTCGAGCCCTTTCAGCCATTTGATAAGATCATGGCTGATCTGTGATCTAACTCCATATTCCTGCCTTTGGCCCATATCCCTTAATACCTTTGGTTGCCAAAAAGCTATCTATCTCAGATTTAAATTTAGCAATTGAGCTAGTATCAATTGCCGTTTGCGGAAGAGAGTTCCAAACTTCTACCACCCTTTGTATGTAGAAGTGTTTTCTAATCTCACTCCTGGAAGGTGTGGCTCTAATTTTTAGACTGTGCCCCCTACTCCTAAAATCCCCAACCAGCGGAAATAGTTTCTCTCTATCCACTCTATCTGTTCCCCTTAATATCTTATAAACTTCGACCAGATCACCCCTTCACCTTCTCAACTCTAGAGAATACAACCCCAATTTGTGTAATCTCTCCTCGTAACTTAACCCTTGAAGTCCAGGTATCATTCTAGTAAACCTTCGCTGCACTCCCTCTAAGGCCAATATGTCCTTCCGAAGGTGCGGTGCCCAGAACTGCTCACAGTACTCCAGGTGCGGTCTAACCAGGGTTTTATATAGCTGCAGCATAACTTCTGCCCCCTTGTACTCTAGTCCTCTAGATATAAAGGCCAGCATCCCAATAGCCTTATTGATTATTTTCTGCACCTGTTCATGACACTTCAATGATCTATGTACCTGAACCCCTAAGTCCATTTGGACATCCACTGTTTTTAATTTTTTTACCATTTAGCAAGTACCCTAGTCTATCCTTCTTCGGTCCAAAGTGGATGACCTCACATTTGCCGACACTGAATTCCATTTGCCACAGTTTTGCCCATTCACCTAATCTATCAATATCCCATTGTAATTTTATGTTTTAATCTACACTGCTTACAATGTCACCAATCTTTGTGTCATCGGCAAACTTAGATGTGAGACTTTCTATGCCTTCATCTAAGTTGTTAATAAATATTGTGCATAATTGAGGCCCCAAGACAGATCCCTGCGGGACTCCACTAGTCACATCCTGCCAATGTGAGTACCTACCCATTATCCCTACTCTCTGTCGCCTTTCGCTCAGCCAACTTCCTAACCAAGTCCGTACTTTTTCCTCAATTCCATGGGCTTCTATCTTAGCTAACAGTCTTTTATGTGGGACTTTATCAAATGCCTTCTGGAAGTCCATATAAATAACATCCATTGACATTCCCCTGTCCACTACTTTAGTCACCTCTTCAAAAAATTCAATCAGATTTGTCAGGCACGACCTACCTTTCACAAATCCATGCTGGCTCTCTCTGATTAACTGAAAATTTTCGAGGTGTTCAGTCACCCTATCCTTAATTATAGACTCCAGCAATTTCCCCACCACAGACGTTAGGCTAACTGGTCTATAATTCCCTGGTTTTCCTCTCTCTCCTTTCTTAAAAAGCGGAGTGACATGTGCAATTTTCCAATCCAGAGGGACGGTTCCTGAATCTAGAGAACTTTGAAAGATTATAGTTGGTGCATCTGCAATGTGCTCACCTACTTCCTTTCGAACCCTGGGATGGAAACCATCTGGCCCTGGGGATTTGTCACTCTTTAGTGCTATTATTTTCTTCATTACTGTTGTTTTACTTATGTTAATTTTATTGAGTCCCTGTCCCCGATTCAATATTAGTTTTCTTGGGATTTCCAGCATGCTATCCTCTTTTTCTACTGTAAATACTGACACAAAGTAATTATTCAACATGTCCGGCATTTCCCCATTGTCAATGACAATATCCCCACTTTCAGTTTTTAAGGGGCTAACTCTGCTCCTGACCACCCTCTTTTTCTTAATATCACTATAAAAGTTCTTCATATTGGTTTTGATATCCCTTGCAAGTTTCTTTTCATACTCTCTTTTTGTAGCTCATACTATCTGTTTTGTGACCCTTTGTTGATCTTTGTATCTTTCCCATTCGCCAGGATCTGTGCCATTTTTGCCTTTTTGTATGCCCTTTCCTTATGTCTTATACTGTCCCTTACCTCTTTAGCTGTCCATGGCTGTTTCTTTTGGCAAGTCGAGTTCTTGCCCCTCAGGGGTATAAACCGGTTCTGTATCACGTTAAATGTTTCTTTAAACATTTCCCACTGATCATTAGTCGTTTTACCCATTAACAGATTTGCCCAGTTTATTGTGGATAGTCTCTCTCATCCCATTGAAGTCGGCCTTATCCAAGTCTAGAATCTTAGCAGCTGATTCACTTTTTTCCCTTTCAAACACTACCTTGAAGTCGATCACGTTATGATCACTATTGGATAGATGTTCTCGCACAGTTAAGCTGTTAACTAAATCTGGTTCATTACTCATTACTAAATCCAGTACGGCTTGCCTCCTTGTTGCCTCTAGGACATACTGCTGTAGAAAACTATCTCGGACACAATCAAGAAATTCACTACCTCTCTGACAGTTGCTCGTCTGCTTTTCCCAATCTATGTGAAGGTTAAAGTCCCCCATTAAGACAACTATGCCTTTGTTACACACTTGTCTATTCTCTGCATTTATACAATCTATGATGTGGAGATGCCGGTGATGGACTGGGGTAGAGAAATGTAAGGAATCTTACAACACCAGGTTATCGTCCAACAATTTTATTTTAAAATCACAAGCTTTCGGAGATTATCCCCTTCATCACCTGATCTCCGAAAGCTTGTGATTTTAAAATAAAATTGTTGGACTATAACCTGGTGTTGTAAGATTCCTTACATTTATACAATCGAGCACTTCAGAGCTGCTGCCAGGGGTCCAATACACAACTCCCACTGTGGTCTTAGATCCTTTCCTATTTCTCAATTCAACCCATAAGGTCTCTGTTGACTGCTTACCTCTCGTTATATCCTCCTTTATCACTGAAGTGATTTAATCTCTAATCAGAAAATTAGATTAAATTTCCCTGATTCGAGATGAATCAGGGAAATTTAATCTAATTAACAAAGGTAATGCAATAATCATGGGAGACTTTAACCTTTATAAAGACGAGACAATTCAAATTGGCAAAGGTAGTCTGGAGGACGAATTCATGGAATGCATTCGAGACAGTTTCCTAGAACAATATGTCATGGAACCAACCAGGGAACAGGCTATTTTAGATCTTGTATTGTGTAATGAGACAGGGTTAATTAGTAACCACATAGTAATCACATAGTCCTCCCCCTCTTCCATTTTCCCTATCTCACCTGTAGACCTTATAACCCGGTATATTTAGTTCCCAATCCTGACCACCCTGCAGCCATGTCTCAGTAATAGCTATCATGTCATACCCTCCAATTTGAATTTGTGCCTGTAGTTCATTTAATTTATTCCTTATACTCCATGCGTTTGTATATAGAACTCTTAGTTGGGCCACACACCCTGGCCTGTCCTTCAGATTTGATGCTGGGTTAATCGCTTTACACCTTCTAGTTTTCACTTTATCTGTAGTGCCTAAAGTACACCCTCTTTCTACTGTCATACCTTTTAATCTAATTTCCCAATCTACCTTAGCCAACTCGCCCCTCATATCTAAGTAATTGGCTTTATTTAAGTTTAAGGCTCTCGTTTTGGGTTGATGTATGTCACTCTCAAACTCAATTTGAAATTCTATCATTTTACGATCACTCTTGCCCAGAGGATCCTTTACTATGGGATTACTAATTAACCCTGTCTGATTACACAATACAAGATCTAAAATAGCCTGTTCCCTGGTTGGTTCCGTGACATATTGTTCTCGGAAACTGTCTCGAATGCATTCCATGAATTCGTCCTCCAGACTACCTTTGCCAATTTGAATTGTCTTGTCTTTATAAAGGTTAAAGTCCCCCACGATTATTGCATTACCTTTGTTACAAGCTCCTATTATTTTTTGATTAATACTCTGTCCAATGGTATAGCTACTGTTAGGGGGCCTATAAACTACACACACCAGTGTTTTCTGCCTCTTGTTATTTCTTATCTCCACCCATACTGATTCCACTTCCTGATCTTCCGAGACAAGATTCAGTACCCAGTATGTGAGAAGCCGAAGAAAAGAATCACTGCTGGATCTGTAAGGGAAAATGAACCAGAGCAGATAAGAGAAGTAAATGTAGGGGAACATCACAGTCATGAATGGTGGTGGAGAATTATGCAACTAACACGAGGAGGAGGCTCCATGAAGATCCCCATTCTCAATGATGGCAGAGTCCAGCACGTGAGTGCAAAAGACAAGGCTGAAGGATTCGCAACCACTTTCAGCCAGAAGTGCTGTGTGGATGATCCTTCTCGGCAGCTTCCTGAGATCCCCACCATCATAGATGCCAGTCTTCAGCCAATTTGAGTCACTCCATATGATATCAGGAAACAACTGAGTGCACTGGACAGAACAAAGGCTACAGGTCCCATCAACATCCCGGCTACGGTGCTGAAGACATACACAGAAACAGGCCATTCGGCCCAACAGGTCCATGCCGGTGCTAATGCTCCACACGAGCCTCCTCCCTCCCTACTTCATCTAACCCTATCAGCATATCCTTCTATTCCTTTCTCCCTCATGGGTTTATCTAGCTTCCCCTTAAATGCATCTATGTTGGTCGCCTCAACTACTCCTTGTGGTAGCAAGTTCCACATTCTAACCACCCCAGAATTTTCTATTGCATTTATTAGTGACTATCTTATATTTATGGCCCCTAGTTCTGGTCTCCCCCGCAAGTGGAAACATCTTCTCTACATCTACTCTATTAAACCCTTCCATAACCTTAAAGACTTTTATCAGGTTATCCGTCAGTCTCCTCTTTTCCAGAGAAAAGAGCCTCAGCCTGCTCAATCTTTCCTGATAGTTTTAACCTCTCAGTTCTGGTATCATCCTAGTAAATCTTTTTTTGCACTTTTCCCAATGCCACTATGTCCTTTTTATAATATGGAGGCCAGAACTGTGCACAGTACTGAAGTGTGGTCTAACCAAGGTTCTATACAAGTTTAACATAACTTCCCTGCTTTTCAATTCTATCCCTCTAGAAATGAACCCCAGTGCTTGGGTTGCTTTTTTTTTTGAAAATGGCTTTATTAGCCTGCTTCGCTATTTTTAGTGATTTTTGTATCTGTACTCCCAGACCCCTTTGTTCTGCTACCCCATTTAGAATATTATCTAGAGAGAAATCAGGAGGGCAAAAAGGGGATATGAGATTGCTTTGGCAGATCAGGCAAAGGTGAATCCAAAGAGCTTCTACAAATACATAAAGGGCAAAAGGGTAACTAGGGAGAGAGTAGGGCCTCTTAAGGATCAACAAGGTCACCTATGTGCGGAACCACAAGAGATGGGTGAGATCCTGAATGAATATTTCACATCGGTATTTACGGTTGAGAAAGGCATGGATGTTAGGGAACTTGGGGAAATAAATAGTGATGTCTTGAGGAGTGTACATATTACAGAGAGGGAGGTGCTGGAAGTCTTAACGCGCATCAAGGTAGATAAATCTCCGGGACCTGATGAAATGTATCCCAGGACGTTATGGGAGGTTTGGGAGGAAATTGCGGGTCCCCTAGCAGAGATATTTGAATCATCCATCGCTACAGGTGAGGTGCATGAAGATTGGAGGGTAGCAAATGTTGTGCCTTTGTTTAAGAAGGGCGGCAGGGAAAAGCCTGGGAACTACAGACCAGTGAGCCTGACATCTGTAGTGGGTAAGTTGTTAGAGGGTATTCAGAGGGACAGGATCTACAGGCATTTGGAGAGGCAGGGACTAATTAGGAACAGTCAGCATGGTTTTGTGAGAGGAAAATCATGTCTCACGAATTTGATTGAGTTTTTTGAAGGGGTAACCAAGAAGATAGATGAGGGCTGTGCAGTAGACGTGGTCTACATGGACTTCAGCAAAGCATTTGACAAGGTACCGCATGGTAGGTTGTTACATAAGGTTAAATCTCATGGGATCCAAGGTGAGGTAGCCAATTGGATACAAAATTGGCTTGACGACAGAAGACAGAGGGTGGTTGTAGAGGGTTGTTTTTCAAACTGGATGCCTGTGTCCAGCGGTGTGCCTCAGGGATCGGTGCTGGGTCCGCTGTTATTTGTTATTTATATTAATGATTTGGATGAGAATTTAGGAGGCATGGTTAGTAAGTTTGCAGATGACACCAAGATTGGTGGCATTGTGGACAGTGAAGAAGGTTATCTGGGATTGCAACGGGATCTTGATCAATTGGGCCAGTGGGCCGATGAATGGCAGATGGAGTTTAATTTAGATAAATGTGAGGTGATGCATTTTGGTAGATCAAATCGGGCCAGGACCTACTCCGTTAATGGTAGGGCGTTGGGGAGAGTTATAGAACAAAGAGATCTAGGAGTACAGATTCATAGCTCCTTGAAAGTGGAGTCACAGGTGGATAGGGTGGTGAAGAAGGCATTCGGCATGCTTGGTTTCATTGGTCAGAACATTGAATGCAGGAGTTGGGATGTCTTGTTGAAGTTGTACAGGGCATTGGTGAGGCCACACTTGGGAGTACTGTGTACAGTTCTGGTCACCCTATTATAGAAAGGATATTATTAAACTAGAAAGAGTGCAGAAAAGATTTACTAGGATGCTACCGGGACTTGATGGTTTGACTTACAGGGAGAGGTTAGACAGACTGGGACTTTTTTCCTGGAGAGTAGGAGGTTAAGGGGTGATCTTATAGAAGTCTATAAAATAATGAGGGGCATAGATAAGGTTGATAGTCAAAATCTTTTCCCAAAGGTAGGGGAGTCTATAACGAGGGGGCATAGATTTAAGGTGAGAGGGGAGAGATACAAAAGGGTCCAGAGGGGCAATTTTTTCACTCAAAGGGTGGTGAGTGTCTGGAACGAGCTGCCAGAGGCAGTAGTAGAGGCGGGTACAATTTTGTCTTTTAAAAAGCATTTGGACAGTTACATGGGTAAGATGGGTATAGAGGGATATGGGCCAAGTGCAGGCAATTGGGACTAGCTTAGTGGTATAAACTGGGCGACATGGACATGTTGGGCCGAAGGGCCTGTTTCCATGTTGTAACTTCTATGATTCTATGATTCTATGATCTGAGCAGTATGTGGACTCCTTATTCTTCCTACCAAAATGCAATACCTCACACATATTGAAATTCATTTGCCAATTACATGCCCATTCTGCAAGTTTATTAATGTCTTCCTGTATTTTGTCGCAGTCCTCCTTGGTATTAACTGTAACCCCCAATTTGGTGATGTCCGCAAATTTTGTAATGGTTTTTTCGATTCCAGAGTCCAAATCGTTTAGGTCAATGGTGAATAACAGTGGTCCCAGCACCGATTCTTGTGGAACACCACTTCCCACCTTTTGCCAGTCTAAGTAACTACCTTTAACCCCTATTCTGTTTTCTGTTTTGTGGCCAGCTAGCTATCCATTCTGCTACTTGTCCCCTGACTCCTCATGCTCTGACCTTAGTCGTAAGTCTACTATGTGGTACCTCATCAAAGGCCTTATGAAGGCCTGTGCTCCAGAACTAGCCGCTCCTCAAGCCAAGCTGTTCCAGTACAGCTACAACACTGGCATCTACCCGACAATGTGGAAAATTGCCCAGCTATGCCCTGTCTACAAAAAGCAGGACAAATCCAACCTGGCCAATTACCGCCCAATCAGCCTACTTTCAATCATCAGCAAAGTGCTATAAAGCAGCACTTACTCACCAATAACCTGCTCATCGATGCTCAGTTTGGATTCGGCCAGGACCACTTAGCTCCAGCTATAAGATTCTCAAAATTCACAGATCCCCCAAAACTCGGAGAAAAACCCTAAATAAAAGGACTTTGTTCTCTTTTCTAACCATTTCAGGGTGATGAAATATTGGGCCGACTCACACATGCGCCGCACCAGGAAGCATCAACCAGGGAAAAGTACTTTTCGAGGAATCCACGTCCTTTAAGGGACTCGCTTCCTCGTAGGGGCGACTATAAGAATTCTGGGAATTCACCTTTTCCCTGAGTATGGAAAACTTTGGCCATTGACTAAAATCCTAAGATGGAAGGATAGGTGAGAGATCACCAGACGAATCAACAACACACACAGTGGGATGTGGGAGAATTACTGCTTCAGACATGTCTCTGTTTTAATGCAAAACCTACAGCAGGTGGTCAACACTCAGCACTAATTCGAAAGGCAGTAGGCCATTGAAAGAGGCAACTGCTCCAGACTTGGTGGGGCCATGTCTTTGTTTTAAAGCAAAACCGATCAACACCTAGGACGTTGGATAAAAAAGGAAGCCTTGTGTGACAAGCTCTAAAAATCGGAATTAACAATGACCCATCGGGAGAAGCAATTGCAACATGATGAGGGACCATCAAAAAGCCATCAAAGATTCTTAAGGACTTTGTAAGAACTGTTTAAACAGACATGAAAGGCCTTTTTTTTAAAGTGACGAAGACCATTGTAAGAGAGGGATATAGAAGTGGAAACTCAAAACCTCTCTCTCTCTCTCTCTGGCTCTTGCTGGCTCTTGTGTTCTGCTTCTCCTGTTCTGCCTGTCTCTGGAAGGAGAGCAGCTTCCAGCAAAACCAACGAACCCTACGTGACTGAACCGGTCAGCCAGACCTGCAAGGGCAAAGCAGTTCAGTTCAGCCAGGAGTTCAACAGCTCGGGAGACGACAGTTCAACAAGGTGAGGGGGCAACAGGAAAGCAGTTCAAAAGAGAAGGTCAGCAGCTCTAGAAGCAGGCCGACACACAAGAAGAAACCAGAGCAACAGCCCCAGTGACCATCAGACACCTCGCGGCAACAAGGGCCTTACGAAACAACCAGCCAAATATTACCACCAACCAACCGGGTAATAATGGGCCACCGCGACCAAAGAAAACCAACTCGGGAGAAAACCGAAGATCCGCAAAGTTTCCACTCTACGATCTATTCCTGACTTACCTCTTGGTGAATTACTGTCAAGGATCCGTTTGGTGAGCATTATCTCTGGTCCTTTAGAGTCCAACTTAGCTGTAAAAGTGGGATTGGGAGGGGTGAGGTATCTTTCTACTGTAATTTCCCTTGTGTGTACCGAAGTGTTCCCCATTTTATTAGAGTGTTAAGATTGTTGTGTTGTATTTTCTCTCTTTAATAAAGGTCAAAGTTTCTTGCACCAAAACCAGTTGTCTGCTGCACTTTGTCACAACCCCCATATAAGTCCAAGGTCTAGAACCCAGGGAGTGGGAGCGATTCGAACCGCACAGAAGTCAGAGGTGAAGCTGACACACACCACCACCCCCTACACAGCCTTGGTCCAAACATGGACACATGGTGAATTCCAGAGGTGATGCAAGAGTGTCTGCCCCTGACATCAAAGCAGCATTCAACCAAGTGTGGCACCAAGGAGCCCCAGTAAAACTGAAGTCAACATTCGCTGCTGATTGCAGGGTTCAGCTCCATTCGCAAATCCTCAGATAATGAAGCAGTCCATGCCTGCATGCAGCAAGACCTGGAAAACAGCCAGGCTTGAGCTGATAAGTGGCAAGTAATATTTATGCCACACATGTCAGGCAATGACTATCTCCAACGAGAGTCTTACCATCTCCTCATGACGTTACCATCGACGATTCCCCCACCATCAACATCCTTGATCAGAAACTCAACTGGACCAGCCACATAACTGCCACGGCTACCAGAGCAGGTCAGAAGCTGGGTATTCTGCGGCGGGTGGCTCACCTCCTGACTCCCCAAAGCCTCTCCAACACCTACAAGGCATGGGTCAGGAGTGGGATGGTATATTCTCCCCTTGCCCGGATGGGAGCAGCTGGAGCAACACTCAAGAAGTTCAACACCATCCAGGAAAAATCAGTCTGCTTGATCGGCACCCCATCCACCACCAGCACACCGTGGCTGCAGTGTGTACCATCTACAGGATGCACCGCAGGAACTCACCAAGGCTTCTTCAACAGCACCTCCCAAACCCGCAACCTCCACCACCTATAAGGACAAGGTCAGCAGGTGCATGGGAACACCATCACCTCCAAGTTTTTCCCTCCAAGACACACACCGTCCCAACTTATGTCCTTCATAAAACATAAGATATAGGAGCAGGAGTAGGCCATATGGCCCCTCGAGCCAGCTCCGCCACTCAATAAGATCATGGCTGATCTCAACTCCACTTTCCCGCCTGATCCCCATATCCCCTGATTCCCTTAGTGGCCAAAAATCTATCAATCGCATTCTTGAACATACTCAACGACTGAGCATACACAGCCCTCTGGGGTAGAGAATTCCAACTCTCTGAGAAGAAATTCCTCCTCATCTCAGTCCTAAATGGCTGACTCCTTCTCCTGAGACTATGCCCCCTAGTTCTAGACTCTCCAACCAGGGGAAACAGCGTCTCAGCATCTTCCCTATCAAGCCCTCTCAGAATCTTATCTGTTTCAATGAGATCACCTCTCATTCTTCTAAACTCATTGTTGCTGGGTGAAAAATCCTGGACCTCTTTACCTGACAGCACTGTGGGAGCACCTTCACCACACGGTCCAGTGGTTCAAGACGATGGCCCACCACCACCTTCTCAAGGGCAACTAGGTATGGGCGATAAATGCCGGCCTTACCATTGACGCCCACGTTCCGAGAATGATTTTAAAAAGTAGCGCCTTTAACATAGCAAAATGTCCCAAGGTCCTTCACAGGAGAGTCAGCAGACAAAATTTGACACTGAGCCACATAAAGAGATATAGGACAGGTGACAAAAAGCTTGGTCAAAGAGGCAGGTTTTAAGGAGCGTCTTAAAAGGAGGAGAGGTGGAGAGGTTTAAGGAGGGAATTCCAGAGCTTAGGACCTAGGCAGCTGAAGGCACGGCCACCAATGGCGGGGCAATGGAAATCGGGGATGCATAAGAGACAAAATTGGAGAAGCGCAGAGATCTTGGAGGGTTGTAGGGCTGGAGGAGGTTACAGAGATATTGCGGGGGGGGGGGGGGTGGGGGGGGACAAGCTCATGGAGAGATTTGAACATAAAGATGAACATTTTAAAATTGAGGGATTGCGGTACCAGGAGCCAATGTAGGTCAACAAGCACAGGGGGTGATGGGTGAAAGGGACTTGGTGTGAGTTAGGATACCGGCAGCAGAGTTTTGGATGAGCTGAAGTATGGGTGGAAGAAGGGTGGCCGACCAGGAGAGCATCGGAATAGTCAAGTCTAGAGGTAGAAAAGCATGGATGAGAGTTTCAGCAGCAGATGGGCTGAGGCAGGGTTGGAGGCAGGCGATATTACAGTGGTGGAAGTAGATATGCAGATGTGGTTGGCGGCATAAAGACAGCTAGGAGCAGGCAGCCACAACAGTATCAGATGCTTCCAGCAACTCCATGGTCATGAGCCAACACCCGTGCCACCTCCATCCAATGAGGCCCCAGTGGATGATCGTAGCTACTACCACACTTACTCTTCCCACTGAGGTAGACCTCGAATGACTCACCGTACGTCATTACACGGGTAAAAAGACATTAGTACCAGATTCACAGTGTAGTTATGGAGAGAAAAACTGTTTCAATTTATTTTAACATGGTCCCGACAGTTTATTTGGAAAGCGGCATATTAAAGGTTGTAACAAATGGGATTTGGCCGTGCTCACTAGTTCAGGAACAGCAGGTGATAATGGCGAACATGGTGTTTATTGGACCAATATACAGTATGCCATTGGACAGGACCCGGATTAGTAATTAAATCATTCAATCAGTAAATGACATGCTAGTCTTACTGGTTGTAGCATGCAGTTCTTTCCCCTCCAATCCTAGGAAGGCCAGTGGATCCCCAAAGCAATTCCTTGCGGCAACTATCAGTGAGCTGATGTGTCAAAAGGAGTGGGGATAAGTTCTGTTGTGCAAAAAGATCAGGGCTAGACCACAGTAGGATGTAATGCAACAATCAAAATGAAACAAAAGGATAGGACCATAGAAGTTTACAGCATAGAAGGAGATCATTCAGACCACCGTGTCTGAACTAACTCTTTGATAGAGCAGTCCAAAAATAATCCTGTTGCCTGCACTTTCTTTGTATCATCTTCTGCTTCAAATATTTATCCAATTTTCCCTTAAAAAGGTGCAATGTTCTCTCCCTCAATCACGCCATGACAAAGCATTCCATGCTGTGACTAGCACCTGTCTAAACAAATTTCTTCTAGCCCCTCTCCTCACTCTCGGTGACAATTTTAAATCGAAGATCCCTCATCTTTGTCTTTCCCTATTCATTCTTTCAAAACTCTTCTTAATTTTAAAATCTTCTATTAAATCTCCTCTTAGCTTTCTTTGCTCCTGTAGAAATTGCCTGCGACAAATTTCAGATCTACATAAGAAATAGGAGCAGGAGTAGGCCATTTGGCCCTTCGAGCCTGCTCCACCATTCAGTAAGATCATGGCTGATCTGAGTCTGGCCATCTGTTCCCCATATCGTTTGACTCCCTTGCTGATCAAAAATTTGTCTAACTCAGCCTTGAATACAGTCAATGACTCAGCCTCCACCGTTCTTTGGGGCAAAGAATTCCGAAGGTTCATAACCCTCTGAGGAGAAGAAATTTCTCCTCATCTCCATCTTAAATGGGCAACTCCTTATTCTGAGACTATGCCCCCTAGTTCTAGATTCCCCTATGAGGGGAAACATCCTCTCAGCGTTTACCCTGTCAAGCCCCCTCAGAATCTTATATGTTTCAATAAGATCTCCTCTCATTCTTCTAAACTCCAGTGGGTATAGGCCGAACCAGCTCAATCTTTCCTCATAAGAAAACCCTTCCATACCCGGAATCAACCTACTGAACCTTCTCTGAACTGCCTCCAATGCAAGTAAATCCTTCCTTAAATAAGGGGACCAAAACCATACGCAGTACTCTAGGTGTGATCTCACCAGCACCCTGTACAGTTGTAGCAAGACTTCCCTGCTTTTATACTCCATCCCCCTTGAAATAAAGGCCAATATTCCATTAGCCTTCCTAATTACCTGCTGCACCTGTATGCTAACTTTTTGTGTTTCATGTACAAGGACACCCAAATCCCTCTGTACCGCAGCATTCTGTAGTCTTTCTCCATTTATATATTTTGCTTTTTTATTTTTCCTACCAAAGTGGATGACTTCACATTTTCCCACGTTATATTCTCTCTGCCAAATTTTTGCCCACTCGCTTAAGCTATCTATATCCCTTTGCAGACGCTTTGTGTCCTCCCCTCAACTTACTTTTACACCTATCTTTGTATCATCAGCAAATTTGGCCACAGTACATTTGCTTCCTTCATTCAAGTCATTGATATATATTGTAAATAGATCTACCTCTTGTTCTTTTCTTCTTGCGAATAGAGGCACGGACAATGTCTGCTCCAAACTGTTTGTCTGTGTGGCGTTTTGCTCGGACTTCCTTGAACCAATCTCCTGTTGCGATTTTTAGCTGTTCCGGATCGAGAAATGATTGTTGCAACTTCCTGCAGAATTCACAAGAGAAAAGGTTTATGGGCGGTAACGAGGTGCTGGTGTCGATAGAAGCGAAACTGGGCCTACTTTGCCAATAATCATCGATGAGATAAGATTCAAGATCATCGTCCTGACCTTCTAAACAAACTTTAGAATGTGGAGGAATGAAATACTTAGGCTTTGAGATCTGCAGGATCGACTGTCCTTTTCATTGTTAGAATTTTAGAATCCAGTCCAAAACTAATGAAGGTCACCTTTATCTGATTAGCCCGGTGCTGCACTTTGCAAGACATTATTCAATTTCCTCGAAGCTACTCCTGCTGAGCTGCCGGAAGTGTGGTGGTCACCCCATTAGCGCTTAAACGGGGCTCCCGCTGCACTCCGGGTGAGGTTATGGTGCTGGAGCAACTCTGTGGAAATTTCCAGCACAAGTCTTATGACACAAAGTTAGTAGAAACAGCAAATATATGGGAGAAGGAAGTTACAAAGGGACATGGACAGATAAAGTGAGTGGGCAAAATTGTGGCAGATGTAGTTCAATGTGGGGAAATGTGAGGTCATCCACTTTGGATCAGAGAATTTTCTAAATGGTGTGAAGCTGGGAACTGTGGAGGAGCAGAGAGATTTAGAGGTCCAAGTACAGAAACGTAATCAAAAAGGCTAATGGCCTTTATCTCAAGGGGGCTGGAATACAAAGGGATGGAAGTTATATTACAATTATACAAAGCTCTGGTTAGACCCCATCCAGAGTACTATGTTCAGTTCTGGGCGCCACACCTCAGGAAGGATATATTGGCTTTGGAGGGGGTATAACGCAGATTCACCAGAATGATAACGGGGCTTAAAGGGTTAAATTATGAGGACAGTTTGTTTAAACTTGGCTTGTATTCCCTTGAGTATAGAAGGTTGAGGGATGACCTAATTGAGATGTTTAAAATGAAAAAAAGGAGTCAATAGGGTAGATATTATTTCCTCTGGTGGGGGAATCCAGAACATGAGAGCATAATCTTAAAATTAGAGCTAGGCCATTCAGTAGTAAAATCAGGAAGCACTTTTTCACACAAAGGGTAGTGTAAATCTGGAACACTCTCCCCCAAAAGGCTGTGGATGCTGGGGGCCATTTGGGGCTTTCAAAACTGAGATCAATAGATTTTTGTTAGGTAAGGGTATTAAGAGATAGTGTTCAAAGGCGGGTAAATGGAGTTGAGGTACAGATCAGCCATAATCTATTTGAATGATGGAACAGGCACGAGTTAATTCTGGGACTCTGAATCTGAGGGCAGAGTACGAGTAATAAAAAGAATATCGGGTCAGGATCTCAGTTCTGTGTTTCAAGAAAATGATTGCAGTAATGGGCCATAGTTACCATTTGGTGATGGGTCATGGTTTCTGCTTAGTAATGGATGATGGTTAATGCTTGATAATAAATCAAAGTTATTGCTTAGTAAAGGGTTACGGTTACTACTTCATAATTGTTTGACAATGGTTATAGTTATTGCTTGGTACTGATTACCATTTGGTAAATGGTCACTAATACTGTTTGGTAATTGGTGATAGTTACCATTTGATAACTGATTATGGTTACCATTGGTTAATTGTTCATAGCTCTTGCTAATGGGTCACTGTTACCAGTTGGTAACTTGTCCTGGCTACTACTTGTTTGTATCTAAATATTTACTGAAAATACCAGTATACATTATTGCGATTGGTTGGTTGAGATAGCCAATCATTGCAAAGCCTCAGTAATCACTATTTAGCCTCTTAATAATCTGTTAACAGGGTCCCTGAACAACCCCCCACCCCACCCCCAAAATGCATTCAGATTATTGTCAAAGTTCAGTAGAGATTTTTGAGCATGGTAGAGATTAAGGAAACCATATTTCATTCAGGCACAAATGACCCTCATGATATCACAAAGTCCAAGCAGAAGATCACATTGGACCATTTGCAAGTTGCTTGTGCTATTTCAGTAACCCTGCTGTTAAAAGCTAATTCATGAATTTTGCATTAGTTGAATGGGTTTTCTGGTGTCACAACTTGTTTTCCATCACTAGCCTTAAAGGCCATTGCTAAAACTAGCACGAAGTTGCATAAGATAATAGCCCTCAAATATAACATTCTCTGCTGGAAAAGGTGGAATAATGAGTCAAGTCTATTTGTCAGAATCTCTGCGAATGAGATTAGATTGGATGTAGAAAATCTGAATTTCCTTTTGCTCACTTGATGCGTTGGTCCTCTAATAAACGGAGTTCGGTGTCACGGGACAGGACTTGTACAATCACATCCTGCTCTTCATCCGTTAGGAAATTCAAATCAATCAGTTCCTCAACGTTGAACTCTAACTCCATGACAAGATATCCAACACCAGACAATTCTTCAGGAAAGATCAGCAGCAAACTCTAGCTAAGCTTTGTGGTGAAGATGCTTTAGTGTCTTGCCAAACAGTTTAGCATCTTGCAGCCTAGTTGAGAATGTTTCTAATAAGCTCCAGGCCTCACAGGGCTGGCAATGAAGCAACATCCATCCAGAGCCCAATGCTGCTTATTTCTGAGGAGTGAAAAAGCAGAAATCTTCATCAGGTCCCAATTATTTCTTCATGTGCTGGTTCTGGGCAACGATCACTGCAAACAAACAGAGAGAATAGTGAAAAGTTACTCCATTAGCAGATTTGCGTTGTGCCTTGGGATAAAGTGATCTACATACCACACAATGTGAAAGATCAGTTCTGTAACTGAATGTTAAGGCAACATTATTGAAGGGTAGGAATGTGCTTACCCCACCTCAGGAACAGTGTATTAGCCAAAATGTACACTCCAAAACTGCCCGGCTCCAGCCCAGCATCCCAACATGTACACACTCACAGTAACATCCATGAACACGCCCCTGCAAACATAGGCCCACGAACACCCCCCCCGCAAACATAGGCCCACGAACACCCCCCCGCAAACATAGGCCCACGAACACCCCCCCGCAAACATAGGCCCACGAACACCCCCCCTGCAAACATAGGCCCACGAACACGCCCTCACCAATATCCCTGAAACACATTCACATCAATATCCCTAGCACACATCTACTAACACTCACAAGCATGCTTCCACACAAAGCCATGACATATTAATACCCACCCACTCATATGGCTGGTTTCACTCACATCACAAACACACTCTCACTCACATTAACACTCTCTCAGCCAAACACACACTCACTGTCACTAACAGATTCTCAATAACTCATACTATGTCCCTCACATTCAGTCATACTGCCTCATTCTCACACCTTAGTCCATGAATCTACTTGTGACTGATGTAAATTGCAGAGACTAGCAGCTTGGCCTGTTCCTTTGCTGAAGTATTTGTTCCCCCTCCCTTAACCTTTTCAACACGCTATCAAAGTTACTTCTCTGTAATTACCCGTGAGGCCTAATAAACACTGTAACCCATTGAGACTGTTGGGAGTCCTGTGAAGTATGACCAGAGCTCACTACAGGATCAGAACTGGGTAATTGCTCAAGTGAGCTTGTTCATTTCAAGATGACATTTACCTGATCAATTTAGACAAATTCATGGGAAGGAAGGCTCCACGAGCAGGGAAGAAGTAAAGCCTCTAAACAAGACAGCAGCTGTACAATTGTGAAAGTTGTCTTAAGTGACTTTGAGTTTGCATCAGCACAGTCAGGTTGTGACACCACAGATAGGAAATCTAACCACAAGGTGTAGAGAGAAAAACAGGACCGGATTTCTGTCAGAAATGGAATGAGTTTTAAATATGACTTCAGCCTGTGATGCAGCCACAAACTCGCAAACTTACTCATACTACACTGTGCACACTATAACTCACGCTCATACTGCACTGTACACACTGTAACTCACACTCATACTGTACTGTGCACGTTGCAACTCACACTCATACTGTACTGTGCACGCTATAACTCACACTCATACTGCACTGTACACGTTGCAACTCACACTCACACTGTACTGTGTACACTGTAAACTCAGTTATACTGTACTATGCACACTGTAAACTCAGGTCTACTGTACTGTGCAGACTGTAAACTCAGTTCTACTGTACTGCATATACTAAACTCAGTTCTACTGTATTGTGTACACTGTAATGTCAGTCATACAGTATTGTGCACACTGCAAACTCAGTTCTACTGAATTGTGCACACTGTAAACTCAGTTCTACTGTATTGCGCACACTGTAAACTCAGTTATACTGTAATGTGCACACTAACTCACATTCATACTGTACTCTACACACTATAACTCACATACTGTACTGTGCACACTATATCTCACACTCAAACTGTATTGTGCACACTATAACTTCACTCATACTCTACTGTGCACACTGTTAACATATTTATACTGTAATGTGCAGACTGTAAACTCTGTTATACTGCATTGTGCACACTGTAATCTCAGTTATACTGTACTGTCCACACTGTAAACTCATTCATACTATATTGTGCAGACTTTAAACTCAGTTATACTGTATTGTGCACACTGTAAACTCAGTTATACTGTATTGTGCACACTGAACTCAGTTCACTTATGAACAAGGCCCTTGCTATCCATGAGCTTATTGTGGATGATTGCATCGACATCATGGCCTTGACGGAAACTTGGCTGATGGGTGATGATACCTTTCCCCTTAATGAAGTCTCCCCGCCTGTCTATGTCTTCCACCACTTGCCCGACCCAGATCGCCGTAGTGGCGGTGGGCCCTTAACACCAAATCACACTTTGGTGTTATACTCCTCTAGAACCTTCTCTTCCTTTGAATATCTCACCTTGTTCCACCCCTCTTGCATCTCCTTTAAAATCCTCGTTCTCTACCGCCCACCCAAGTACCACGCTAAGTTTCTCACCGAGATATCTTTGCTGTTTTCCTCCCTCAGCCTCTGCATCGAGCGACTTCTTGTCCTCGGTGATTTCAATCTCCATCTCAACTCATCGTGCTCTCTCTCCTCTGAGTTCACTGCCCTCCTATCCTCCCTTAATCTCTCCTTCCATATAAATTCCCCAACCATTTTCACGGCAACGACCTCAATCTTGCCATCTCACATGGCCTCTCTACTCCCATCGTGTCAATCACAGATAAGGGCATCTCTGATCACTTCCTTGTATCCCTCTCCACCCACATCACCCTTCTCCCTCTCAACCCCACTTCCTTCTGTGTCCGGTCCTGGAAAAAACTCTCCCCTAAGTCACTTACAACGCCACTTTCAAATTCCCAATTGTCTAGCCTTTGGCCCTCCATTCACCGCGACATTTCTGCAGCGACCAATCTGCTCAATCATACCTTCACCTTCACCTTTGATGCCCTTGTCCCCGTTAAAACCATTACTCGCTCTCACCCTGGTCGGTCCCCCTGGTATGGCCTTCATCCCTTCTCCCTTAAGTCCAAGGAACGCAGACTTGAATGTTTATGGTGGACAACTGGTTTAGACATTCATCGCCGGGTCTGGCTGGATCACATAAAGCACAATCGGGTCCTGCTCTCCTCTGCCAAAACTGCTCACTATTCCAGGATCATCCTGGAATGCAAAGATAGCCCCCGGCTTCTCCTCCACTACAAACCATCTTCTCAAACCCCTCTCCCCTGCCTCCTCCACCCTCACCTCCAACCAAATGTGCAAGGAATTCATGGATTTCTTTGTCACTAAGATTGAGACCATCCGTTCAGCTGCCTCTGCCTCTTCCCTCCCCTCCCCTACCCCACCGAGCCAAGCTTCCCCTACAGTTCCCCCTGCCCTAGCCTTGAACTCGCATTTTTCTCTAGTTTCTCTCCTATCTCCCCTCATGCCCTTTCCAAGCTCATCTTGACCATGAGACCCACCTCCTGCTCCCTCGACCTTATTCCCACCAAACTGCAGACCACCCAACTTCCCTTCCTGGCCACCATGTTAGCTGATATCGTTAACGGTTCCCTCTCCTCAGGTACCTTCCCCCTCCCCTTCAAATCTGCCATCATCATCCCCTCCTCAAAAAACCCACCCTTTACCCCTTAGTCCTTGCAAACTATCCCCATCTCCAACCTCCCTTTCCTCTCCAAAGTCCTTGAACATGTTGTCGCCTCCCAAATCCATGCCCATCTTTCCCGCAACTCTACGTTTGAATCCCTCCAATCAGGTTTCCACCCCTGCCATGGTACTGAAACGACCCTTATCAAAGTCACAAATGACATGCTATGTGACTGTGACGATGGTAAACTATCACTCCTCATCCTTCTCGACCTGTCTGCAACCTTTGACACGGTTGACCACACCATCCTCATCCAATGCCTCTCCTCCATCATCCAGCTGGGTGGGACTGCGCTCACCTGGTTCCATTCTTATCTATCCAGTCGTAGCCAGAGAATCACCTGCAATGGCGTCTCTACCTGCCCCTGCACTGTTACCTCTGGAGTCCCCCAAGTATCTATCCTTGGCCCCCTCCTATTTCTCATCTACATGCTGCCCCTCGGCGACATCATCCAAAAATACGAAGTCAGATTCCACATGTACGCTGATGACACCCAGCTCTACCTCACCATCACCTCTCGACCCCTCCACTGTCTCTCATTTGTCATAATGCTTGTCCAACAAAAATTTCCTCCATCTAAATATTGGGAAGACCAAAGCCATTGTCTTTGGTCCTCGCCGCAAACTCTGTTCCCTAGCCACCAACTCCATCCCTCTCCCTGGCCACTGTCTGGGACTGAACCAGACCGTTCGCAACTTTGCTGTCCTATTTGACCCTGAGATGAACTTCCGACCACATATCCACTTCATCGCCAAGACCGCCTACTTCCACCTCTGTAACATCGCCCATCTCCGCCCCTGCGTCAGCTCATCTGCTGCTGAAATCCTCATCCATGCCTTTGTTACCGCTAGACCGGAGTATTCCAATGCTCTCCTGGCTGGCCTCCCATCTCCGCCCCTCCATAAACTTGATCTCATCCAAAACTCTGCTGCCCGTATCCTAACTCGCACCAAGTCCCGTTCTCCTATCAACCCTGTGCTCACTGATCTACGTTGGCTCCCGGTCTGGGAACACCTCAATTTTAAAATTCTCATCCTTGTTTTCAAATCCCTCCATGGCCTCGCCCCTCCCTTTCTCTGTAACCTTGTCCAGCCCTACAATCCTTCGAGGACGCTCCTCCAATTCTTGCTCTTGCGCATCCCCGATTTTAATCACTCTACCATTGGCGGCCGTGCCCTCAACTGCCTGGGCCCTAAGCTCTGGAACTCCCTCCATAAGCCTCTCCGCCTCTCTACCTCTATCTCCTCCTTTAAGACACTCCTTCAAACCTCCCTCTTTGACCAAGCTTTTGGTCACCTGTCCTAATACCTCCTTATGTGGCTCGGTATCAAATTTTGTTTGATAACACCTTGGGATGTTTCACCACGTTAAAGACACTATATAAATGCAAGTTGTTGTTGTTATACTGTACTGTGTACACTATAAAATCAAGTTATACTGTACTGTGTACATTGTAAACTCAGTTATACTGTAATGTGCACATGGTAAACTCAGGTATACTGTACTGTGCACATGGTAAACTCAGTTATTATTGTATTGTGCACACTGTAAACTCAATCATATTGTACTGTGCACACGGTAAACTCAGGTATACTGTACTGTGCATACTGTAAACTCGTTCACCTGACGAAGGAGGAAGCCTCCGAAAGCTTGTGAATTTAAAATAAAATTGCTGGACTATAACTTGGTGTTGTAAAATTGTTTACTACTGTAAACTCAGTTATATTGTATTGTGCACACTGTAAACTCAATCACACTGTACTGTACACACTGTAACTTAAGTTTTCCTGTACTATACACAGTGTAATCGCAGTTATACTGTATTGTGCACACTGTAAACTCAGATATCCCCATACACCAATGCAGGAGCAGATATCCCCTCACTGCAACACAAGAGCAGATATCCCCTCACCCCAACACACAGATAGCCCCACACGTCAACACAAGGCCATATATTCCCTCACCCCAACACAAGAGTTGTCATCCCCATGCCCCAACACGAGAGCAGATATACCTCCACCCGAACACGAGAACAGATATCCCCCCACCCCAACACGAGCAGATATCCCCACACCCAACATAACAGCACATATTCCCCCCACCCCAACACAAGCAGATATCCACAAACCTCAACAAGAGCAGATGCCCCACACCCCAACATGAGAGCAGATATCCCCTCAACAGCAGATATCCCCACACCCCAACATGAGAGCAGATATCCCCTCGCCCCAATACCAGAGCAATATCCCCACTTCCCAGCTCGGTTGGTAGCACCTTGCCTCTGAGTCAGAAGGTCGTGGCTTCAAGTCCCACTCCAGAGACACATAATCCAGGCTGACATTTCAGTGCAGCAATGAGGAAGTGCTGCACTGTAGGAGGTCATAGAGTTATAGAGTCATAGAGTTATACACCACGGATAGAGGCCCTTCGGCCCATCGTGTCCGCGCCGGCCATCAGCCCTGTCTACTCTAATCCCATATTCCAGCATTTGGTCCGTAGCCTTGTATGCTATGGCATTTCAAGTGCTCATCCAAATGCTTCTTGAATGTTGTGAGGGTTCCTGCCTCCACAACCCTTTCAGGCAGTGAGTTCCAGACTCCAACCACCCTCTGGGTGAAAAAGTTCTTTCTCAAATCCCCTCTAAACCTCCCGCCTTTTACCTTGAATCTATGTCCCCTTGTTATAGAACCCTCAACGAAGGGAAAAAGCTCCTTAGTATCCATCCTATCTGTGCCCCTCATAATTTTGTACACCTCAATCATGTCCCCCCTCAGCCTCCTCTGCTCCAAGGAAAACAAACCCAATCTTCCCAGTCTCTCTTCATAGCTGAAGCGCTCCAGTCCTGGTAACATCCTGGTGAATCTCCTCTGCACCCTCTCCAAAGCGATCACATCCTTCCTGTAGTGTGGCGACCAGAATTGCACACAGTACTCCAGCTGTGGCCTAACCAGTGTTTTATACTGTGCTGTCTTTCAAATGAAAGGTTAAACCAAGGCTCCATCTGTCCTCTCAGGTGAACATAAAAGATCCCATGACACTATTTAAAGAAGAGCAGGGGAGTTCTTCTGGTGTCCCGGTCAATATTTATCCCTCAACTAACATCACTACAAATGGATTATCTGGTCATTAACCTCACTGCAGTTTGTGGGATCTTGCTGTGTTCAAATTGGTTGTCATGTTTCCCTACATTACAACAATGACTACACTTCAAAAAAATAATTGGCTGTAAAGCGCTTTGGGACATAATGAGGTTGTGAAAGGTGCTATAGGAATGCAAGTTTGACCTTTATTTCTTTATTAAGATGGAGGAATGGGCTAAAATTTGGCAGATGGAATTCTATGCCTGTGTGAGGTGATGCATTTTATTTAAAAAAACTAACAGCAGTAATTACACAGTGAATGGAAATAGGCTTAGTGCTGTAGAAGAGCGGAGGGATTTGGGGGGACAGGCTCACATGACATTAGATTCATAGAATCATAAAATGGTTGCAGCACGGAAGAAGGCCATTCAGCCCATTGAGTCTGTGCTGGCTCTCTGCAAGATAAGTTATGCTAAAACTTTATAGATCACTGGTTAGGCTCTAGCTGGAGTATTGTGTCCAATTCTGGGAACCACACTTTAGGAAGAATATCAAGGCCTGGGAGAGAGTGCAGAGGAGATTTACTGAAATGGAACCAGGGATGAGGGATTTTAGTTGCGTGGAGAAACTGGAGAAGCTGGGATTGTTCTCGTTAGGACAGAGAAGGTTAAGGGGAGATTTAATGGAGGCATTCAAAATTATGAAGGATTTTGATACAGTAAATAAGGAGAAACTGTTTCCAGTGGCAGAAGGGTCGGTAACCAGAAGACACAGATTTAAGGTAATTGTGTCAAAAGTGGCAAGTAACATTCGCGCCAGACAAATGCCAGGCAATGACGATCTCCAACAAGAGAGAGTCTAACCACCTCCCCTTGACATTCAACAGCATTACCATTGCCGAATCTCCCACCATCAACATCCTGGGGGTCACCATTGACCAGAAACTTAACTGGACCAGCCACATAAATACTGTGGCTACAAGAGCAGGTCAGAGGCTAGGTATTCTGCGGCGAGTGACTCACCTCCTGACTCCCCAAAGCCTTTCCACCATCTACAAGGCACAAGTCAGGAGTATGATGGAATACTCTCCACTTGCCTGGATGAGTGCAACTCCAACAACACTCAAGAAGCTCGACACCATCCAGGACAAAGCAGCCCACTTGATTGGCACCCCATCCACCACCCTAAACATTCACTCCCGTCACCACTGGCGCACTGTGGCTGCAGTGTGTACCATCCACAGGATGCACTGCAGCAACTCGCCAAGGCTTCTTCGACAGCACCTCCCAAACCCGTGACCTCTACCACCTAGAAGGACAAGGGCAGCAGGCACATGGGAACAACACCACCTGCACGTTCCCCTCCAAGTCACACACCATCCCGACTTGGAAATATATCGCCGTTCCTTCATCGTCGCTGGGTCAAAATCCAGGAACTCCCTTCCTAACAGCAGTGTGGGAGAACCTTCACCACACGGACTGCAGCGGTTCAAGAAGGCGGCTCACCACCACCTTCTCAAGGGCAATTAGGAATGGGCAATAAATGCTGGCGTTGCCAGCGATGCCCACATCCCATGAACGAATAAAAAAAAGGGCCAGAGGTGAGATGAGGTGAAATTTTTTAAGCAGTGAGTTGTAATGATCTGGAATGCACTGCCTGAAAGGGTAGTGGAAGCAGATTCAATAATAACTTTCAAAAGGGAATTGGATAAATACTTGATGGGGAGAAAATTGCAGGGCTATGGGGAAAGAGCAGGGTAGTGGGACTTATTGGACAACTCTTTCAAAGAGCTAGCATAGGCACTATGGGCCAAATGGCCTCCTTCTGTGCTGTAAGATTCTATAAATAGAAGCAAACTATTTCCAGTTGTGGGGTCAAGAACGAGGTGCCATTGATACAAGATTAAATTTAAGAGATTTAGAACAGAGGGCAGAAGAAACTTCTTCATAGAGAGCTGTGAGGCTGTGGAATTCGTTTCCAGGGCTCGTGAGGCGGAAACTATGTCAATTCAAAATTAGTTTGGATAGGGGAACGAAGGAAAAGCGGATGAAGGGATATGGAACAGGATGTGTAAATGTGATTAGAACTATTTGCTCGCGTGGAGGGTAAACACCAACATGGACTGGATGTGTTGAATGGCCAGTTTCTGTGTTGTCACTTTTATGTATTTCTGTAAGGTATAGGACCTACAATAACTATGCCCACACTTTTGAAAGGTTTTTTAATGATGGATAGGGTTCCAGTAGAGGTTTGTTTCAGTCCCTGGTTTATCCACACATGGACATTGATCACACTGTGGAAAATTCAGAAGTGTCTTTCAAGATACTGGGGCAAAGAAAGTGCTGTACTCTGCCTTTTATACATTTTACCCGAAAGCCCTGTGGCAGGGTGAATATGGGCTACACTAGTAAATCTTTGGAAACCATAGTATGTTGGAACTCTTCCTGTCCCTCAACAGACTGCACTTGTAATCTCAGAATAAAAGTCTGTTCTCATAATTATACTAACCCATTGGTTCAGGATGTGGAGCTCAAATGCTGCAAACCTTCCAGAACATCAGGGTCAGTCTACTGAGTCTTTGCGAACTCTTATCGGTCCAAACTACCTAAGTAGCACTGGTTGAATATTTAGCTTGGGACAGTTTGTGGGATATGGTTTGGGGAAGCCTCGGTCCCTTGACTCAGCATCTCTGTGATATTTGAAGTCTCCTCATTCTGGGACCATCTGTCTCAGGTGCTGTGTGAACAGGGTTTGCTGGTGATGTTTACCCTTTCTCAGAACATAAAGACAGGAACCGGCTGACAACACGTATTTCTATACCTGTTGCTATAATGGAAACCTGGCTTAAAGAGGGGGATAATTGGCAGCTCAATATCCCTGGATATAGAGTTTTCAGGGATGTTAGAGTGGGTGATAAAAAAGGAGGAGGAGATAGCATTATTGGTTAAAGAATCAATTACAATTGTGAGAAGGGATGATATGCAAAATGGATCATCAATTGAGGCCATATGGGTTGAGCTAAGAAATAAAAAAGGGGCAGTCACACTACTAGGAGTGTACTATAGACCCCCGAATAGCGAAAGGTAGATAGAAGAACAAATTTCTGAGTGCAAAAATAAGAAGGCAATAATAGTAGGGGACTTCAACTACCCTAACATCAACTGGGATTCAAACAGTGTGAGGGGCACAGAGGGCGCAAAATTCTTGATCGGTGTCCAGGAGAACTTTTTTAGCCAGTACGTGACAAGCCCAACAAGAGGGGATGCAATTCTAGATTTAGTCCTGGGAAATGAAGATGGGCAAGTGGGTGAAGTGACAGTGGGTGACCATATTGGGGATAGTGACCATATTTCAGTTAATTTTAGCATTATTATGGAAAAGGACAGAGTTAAATCAGGAGTAAATGTTTTAAATTGGGGGAAGGCAAATTTTACAGCACTAAGAGGTGATTTGGCAGAAGTGGACTGGACACAACTACTTGAGGAGAAATCAGTGGCAAGCCAGTGGGAGGCACTAAAAAGTGAAATTCTACGGGTACAATGCAGACACGTCCCCTCAAAGAAAAAGGGTGGCACTGCCAAATTTAGAGTCCCCTGGTTGTCTAGAAGTATACAGGGCAAGATAAAGCAGAAAAAGAAAGGTTATGACTGTCACAGGAAACTAAATACTGCAGAAAGCCTAGAGGAGTATAGAAAGTACAGGGATGATGTAAAAAAGGAAATAAGGAAAGCAAAGAGAGGGCATGAAAAAATATTTGCTAGTAAGATTAAAGAAAACCCAAAGATGTTTTATCAGTACATTAAGAACAAGAGGATAGCTAAGGAAAAGGTGGGACCTATCAGGGATGATAAGGGTAACTTGTGTGTAGAAGCAGGGAATGTGGGTAGGGTTTTAAATGAATATTTTGTCTCCGTATTCACAAAGGAAAGGGATGATCTGGACCTAGTAGTTAAAGAGGAGAGGTGTGAAATATTGGATAAGGTAAACATAACAAGAGAGGAAGTACTAGAGGGACTGGAATCCTTGAAAGTTGATAAGTCACCAGGGCTATCGAAGGAAGCCAGGGAGGAAATAGTGGCTGATCTGATCATTTTCGAATCCTCACTTTATATAGGGGAGGTACCGGAGGACTGGAAGACTGCAAACGTAGTACCATTGTTTAAAAAGGGTACGAGGAAAAGGCCGAACAATTATAGGCCGGTCAGTCTTACCTCGGTGGTGGGCAAACTATTAGAATCAATACTGAGAGATAGGATAAACGGTCACTTGGAAAGGCATGGTTTAATCAGGGATAGTCAGCATGGATTTGTTCAGGGAAGGTCATGCCTTACAAATCTGATTGTATTCTTTGAGGAAGTGACAAGGAGGATTGATGAGGGTAGTGCAGTGGATGTTATCCACATGGATTTTAGTAAGGCATTTGACAAGGTCCCACATGGCAGACTGGTCAGAAAGGTAAAAGCCCATGGGATACAGGGAAATGTGGCGAATTGGATCCAAAATTGGCTCAGTAACAGGAAACAAAGGGTAAAAGTCGATGGATGTCTTTGCGAATGGAAATCCGTTTCCAGTGGTGTGCCACAGGGCTCAGTGTTGGGTTCCTTGCTGTTTGTGGTATATATTAATGATTTGGACTTGAATATAGGGGGCATGATTGGCAAATTTGCAGACGACACAAAAATTAACCGTGTAGTTGATAGTGAAGAGGACAGCTGTAGACTGCAAGAAGATATCAATGGGTTGGTGGAGTGGGCAGAAAAGTGGCAAATGGTCAACCCGGAGAAGTGTGAGGTAATGCACTTAGGGAGGGCAAACAGTAAAAGGGAATACGCAGTAAACGGGAATATATTGAGAGGGGTAGAGGAAGTGAGAGACCTTGGCATGCATGTGCACAGGTCCCTGAAGTGGCAGTACAGGTAGATAAGGTTGTGAAGAAGGCATACGGAATGCTCTCCGTTATTAGCCAAGGTATAGAATACAAAAGCAGGGATGTAATGATGGAACTGTATAAAACGCTGGTAAGGCCACAGCTGGAGTATTGTGTGTAGTTCTGGTCACCACATTACAGGAAGGACGTAATTGCACTGGAGAGAGTGCAGAGAAGATTTACAAGAATGTTGCCAGGGCTTGAAAATTGCAGCTACGAGGAGAGATTGGACAGGCTGGGGTTGTTTTCCTTGGAGCAGAGGAGGCTGAGGGGAGACTTGATTGAGGTGTACAAAATTATGAGGGGCCCAGATAGAGTAGACAGGAAGTATCTGTTTCCCCTAGCGGAGAGTTCAAGAACTAGAGGAAATAAATTTAAGCTGATTGGCGGAAGGATTAGAGGGGGCATGAGGGAAAACTTTTTTACCCAGAGGGTGGTGGGTGTATGGTAGAGGCAGGGACCCTCAACTCTTTTAAAAAGTACCTGGACCTGCGCCTAAAGTGCTGTAAGCTGCAGGGCTATGGACCGGGTGCTAGAAGGTGGGGTTAGAATGGGCACCTAGTTGTTCTTTGAGCCGGAGCGGACACGATGGGCCAAATGGTCCCCTTCAGTGCTGTATCTTTTCTATGGTTCAATGGTTCTAAGTGGTCGGCGTACCCGATTGCCCAAAGGGAACCCCAGATGGTTTGTGTCGGAGGTTGACAAGTGAGAACATTGTGGGGAGAACCTGATGGTCTGAAGGGGGCCATGGGCAGTTTAAGGGCCCTTCGCCCTCAAGACTGCCAGACCGTGACAACCCCCCAATTCTGCCTGACCCTGGTCTCCCAGTACTTCCAGAATCCCCTCCCCAATCCTCTTAGACCCCACGGCACCTTCCTCAAGCATTCCCTCAAACGTCTGAATCCCAGGACCCAACATCCCTGTGTTCACAAATCCCTTGACTGTCCTCTCAGTGTAACCAGACCCCTGGACCTCCCTCTCCAATGCTCCCAGACCCCGGGACCTTTCTCTCCAATGCTCCCAGACCCCGGGACCGCCCTCTCCAATGCTCCCAGGCCCCGGGACCTCCCTCTCCAATGCTCCCAGATCCTGGGACCTCCCTCTCCAATGCTCCCAGACCCTGGGACCTCCCTCTCCAATGCTCCCAGACCCCAGGACCTCCCTCTCCAATGCTCCCAGATCCCGGGACCTCCCTCTCCAATCCTCCCAGACCCTGGGACCTCCCTCTCCAATGCTCCCAGACCCTAGGACCTCCCTCTCCAATGCTCCCAGGCCCCGGGACCTCCCTCTCCAATGCTCCCAGACCCCAGGACCTCCCTCTCCAATGCTCCCAGACCCCAGGACCTCCCTCTCCAATGCTCCCAGATCCCGGGACCTCCCTCTCCAATGCTCCCAGACCCCGGGACCTCCCTCTCCAATGCTCCCAGACCCTGGGAACTTCCTCTCCAATGCTGTTAGAACCCATGTCCCCATCCTCAGTGATCCCTGATCCCTAGACCGACACCCCCCCACCCAAAGTACTGTTGGACCCTAAGACTCCATCCCAGTACTGCTAGACCTTGAGAACCCTCCTCGATGCGCTCAGATTCAGGGCCACACCGCAGTACTGAGAAGTCAGTGCCTTTGATGATACTACTTGGCATTACCCCCCTTCCCTGTCCTCATAAGCCTCAATTATGGGTTTAAGTGGCACAGCCTGCTGTCACTGTGGGTTTAGCTGGTACACCTGGCTAATAATGTTGTCCTAGCATAGAGGCTCAGGCCTGTTGTTAAACTCACGCTGGAAGGTGAGGTTTGCTCATTTAATTAAATTTTCAATGTTTCAGGTTTACAGTGTGAGGTGCTTTCGCTGCAATATCCACTACCAGCAGCTCTTAAAGGATTGCTGGCCGCCCAAAAAGGGAACTTGCTGCAAAATTTAAAAATGACAGAATCAAATGCTGAGGCACAGCAGCAACATTGCAGTGCTGCCTTGGAGCAACTCCTGCAGCAATTGATACATAGAAGGATGGAGCTTTGTGGAGCACTTTGCAGTAAAGAGTACCTAAGAACATAGGAACAGGAGGAAGCTATTCTGCCCCTCGAGCCTGTACCGCCATTCAGTGAGATCATGGCTGATCTGTATCCTAACTTCCTCCACCTGCTATGGCTCCATATCCCTTAAAACCTTAGCTAGCAAAAATCTATCGATCTCAGATTTTAAATTATTAATTGAGCTAGCATCTACTGCTTTTTGTGGGAGAGAGTTCCACTTTACCACCCTTTGCATGAAGAAGTGTTTCCTAACTTCTCTCTTGAATGGCCCCTTGGCCTAGACTCCCCCACCAGCGGAAAAAGTTTCTCTCTACCCAATCAATTCCTTTCAAAATTCTAAAAACTTCAATCAAGTCACCCCTTAACCTTCTATATTCCAGGGAATACAAGCCTAGTTTATACAATATCTCCTCATAATCTAACCCGTGGAGCCCTGGTAACATTCTGCTGAATATGCGCTGCACTCCTTCCAAGGCTAATATATCCTTTCTAAGGTGCCCAGAACTGTACACACTACTCCAGATGTGGTCTAACCAGGGCTTTGTATAGCTGTAGCAGAACTTCCTCCCCTTTATGTTCTAGCCTTCTAGTTATAATGGCTAACATTCCATTAGCCTTTTTGATTATTTTTTGTACCTGATTACTACATTTTAGTGATCTGTGTACATGGACCCTTAAATCTCTTTGGACCTCCACTGTTCCTAGTTTTTCACCATTTAAAAAATACTCGGATCCTTCCTTTTTTGGTTCAAAATGGATGACCTCACACTTATCTGCGTTGGAATCCATCTGCCACAATTTTGCCCATTCACTTAATCTAGCAATGTCTCTCTGTAATTTTACGCTCCCATCTACACTACTTACTATGCCAATAATCTTTGTGTCATTGGCAAACTTGGATATATGGCTCTCTATTGTGTTATCTAAGTCATTAATAAATATAGCGAATTGTTGAGGCCCCAGCACAGATCCTTGTGGGACACCACTAGTCATTTCCTTCCAATTCGAGTACATACCCATTATCCCTACTCTCTGTCTTCTACTGCCTAACCAATCTCCTAACCAGGTCAATGCTGGCCTCGCCAGCTGGCCCACAAATGCTGGCCTCGACAGCGACGCCCACATCCCATGAACGAATAAAAAAAAATCGTTTGACTTCAATTCCATGAGCTTTAATTTTAGCTAACAATCTCTTAATGTGGAACCTTATCAAATGCCTTCTGGAAATCTATTTAATCTACATCCATAGACATTTCCCTGTCTACTACTTTAGTTACTTCCTCAAGAAATTCAATTAGGTTCGTTAGACACGACCTACCCTTTACAAATCTATATTGGCTCTCTCCAATCAGCTCAAATTTCTCTTAAGTGTTCAGTCACCCTGTCCTTAATTAAAGATTCCAATAACCTCCCCACAACAGATGTTAGACTAACAGGTCTATAATTTCCTGGTTTCTTTCTCTCGCCTTTCTTAAATAACGGAGTTACAATTGCAATTTTCCAATCTGAAGGGACAATTCTTGAATCGAAAGAGCAGCCTGATTGGAGGTAGCTGAACAAGTTACTATTGTATCACCTGTGTCCTTAACCTGGGAGCAAGTGATTTAGAAATTTGCTGTCAACACAAGGTTGCCAAGATAAGAGTGCTCATATGTTGGATAATTTAATATTGTCGCCTTATAATGCATGCACCGTAAGCTTGGTGCAGCATCACACAGCTCTCTGATAACCATTTGTTATATTTTCAAATGCCCATGTTTTACCAGTGCAGATCTATGAAAAATGGCAAGCACAAGCATCACACTGCCCCTGAGTGACACGCATTTCTTTTTTCCTTATTCTAACAGGTAACTGGTACTCGACTTAAGTACACCTCATGACTCCTTACAAGGGATGGGCTAAGGAGATTCTGGTGTAGAGACAATAGAGAAAGTGGGGAAGAGGAGGTAAAAGGCCTTTCCCAAGCTCATGGCTACTTTAATCCTTTGTTTTTAATTCTTTATCTCCTTAGTTACTCACTCATTCACTCCCTAACACACAGTTATACAGTGCAACATTGTAGCACAGCAAAACTACAATGTCTTGCCATGCAAAGTTCTGGTTTAAGGGCAGCCTGAGTTCCATCCTACATCCAACTTATCTGAAACTCTGCAGCCAAAATACCGACCTGCACCATATCCCACTTGCCCATCATCCCTGTTCTTGATGACCTCTATTGGATCCTGCCGTCAAACTCACTGAATTCAGAAACCTTGTCCTCATATACAAATTCCTCCACAGTCTCACCCACTCTTCCTCTGTAACCTCCTCCAGTTCTTTGTACTTTCCCCCGGCCTCTGTTGCTCGAACACTAACCTTCTGTGCATCCAGCCTCTTTGGCGGAGCCTTCAACCGCCTTGGCCACCTTCCTTCAAAATCCTCCTCAACCCCACCTCTGACCATGCCTTTGGTCACCTCCCCTAGCTCGTGTTCCACCATTGCTCAGTGTCCATTTCTCCTCTGCGAAACACTTTGGGACACTTACTATGTTAAAGGTGTGATATAAATAGAAGTTCTGTTGTTAAGCGAGATTATGGTTTGTTGAGTACCATTTCTCATCATACGGACCCAACATGTTACAATTTATTTCTGCTGCTACAGAAGCAACATAGTAATGACTGGACTGGAATTTGAAACATGTGGGTCTCTAATTGGCATTCCAGCTGCAGATCTGATATTCAGACGCTAGTGCTGTCTCATGACCAGTAGAGGTATACTAGTGCACCCAGAGCCACGTTGTGTTATTTGCATAGTCTTCTGTCTCCAGGATGTAAATTAATTTTAAGTGATCCTTCAAATTATTGACCATCAAATCAGGTTTCATGCTTTTACAACTTTAGTCAATCACGAGTTGCAGTTAGCTGCTTGAGGCTAGTTTCCTTGCCTATGTCTAGTAGCCAGCTCTCTCTGAAAGGTAAAAATGTAATTTTTATACCCATCATTTTAAAGAAAAATAACTGCACAGCCACATGATAGATATTAAGCCAATAATAGAAGCAGGAAACTCCCTGCATCATTTTTCTACTATGTGCTGTGACATATTCTATCACTTTCTCCTATCCCTTTTATTTGAATTATTTGAGGTGTTTCAAATCAGGACTAAGTCAGTGAATTTGTTCAATGTGATCCCCAGATGTAACCTGCTGTTACCAACAGATTGGTACCACCTGGCCTGACATTGCCCTCTGGGTGGGGGTACAGGTACAGTGTTGCTTGATGTGGCTCTGGGCTAACTCTTCTGCCTCAGTCCTTGAAAGCTGAGAGGATCCACAGCACTATTCGAGGATAATAATCCCAGGAATATAGGACTTGGCATGCGAGACATCATTCTGGACAAAGCAAGTCCTGGTTTGTGACTGGGTTCAAAGAGGCATTATCAAGGTTGACAAACTTCATACTCTTGATTAAATTATATTTCTGTGGAGGCTTCTTTGTTTGGGTAACCCTCAAGAGGTTTGTTGCCTCTTCTTGTCTCAGCACACCTTCCTGCACTCACAGGGGCTCGTTTGGTGGGATTCCAGAACCGGGCAAATCTAGGATATTGATAGTTTGTGGGAACTGGGGGTGAGAAGGAAGCTACAAATCCCAAATAAAATTCAGCAATGATATGATGTTAGTCAGTTCTTCACCTCACACAGTGTGAAACACTGCCAATATAAACCAGCCCTGGTTTAAGACCCAGATTGTTTAAATTGTCTCTGTCTGACACTGAAGTCTTCCATGGTCCATGCACCTCACTTCACAACAACAAATAACATTGAATCAAGATGAGAAGAATTAATAGTCAACAGGAGAATCACATCTTGGAATATTGGGGAGATTCTCACTCCAGCCAAAGGATAGAAATCAATGTTGACAGTAAGTTGTGATGTGGAGATGCCGGTGATGGACTGGGGTTGACAATTGTAAACAATTTTACACCAAGTTATAGAAATAAAATCGTTGGACTATAACTTGGTGTTGTAAAATTGTTTACGACAGTAAGTTGATGAGAGGGTGCAAGTGTAAATACTGCAAGCTTTCCCTGTAATGAGTCAAACTGGAGTCCTGTAGAAACTGTACCTTGGATGGACACTAACTGCAGAAAAATATTCTAATTCCAGTCAGGATTTACACTATACCCCAGCAGCCTGTCCCTAAAGCCAGGAGAGAGGAATCAGACGATGAACAGACAGCAGTTGACATTGCTGAGGAGGGGCTACCATTATGACTGTAAAGGCTTTTAACAAACACCATGACACGCAACACCTAAGCAGCAACGCCCCACCCACGCAATACTACCAAACAAATAAAGCAATACACCATTTCCCAGCCAGCCACTTACAAAATAGGGACTGGATCATCTTACATGTGGAATGGCAAATTCATTCCTTGTGTACTTTAGCATATACCCCTGTAATAAGACAGGATTCCTGAGCGGCATCATACAGTATTGGGATCCTGAGTGGTGATATACAGGAGTTGCACTGTAACAGGACCAGGATCCCAAGTCGTGTGGTTCAGGAGTTACACTGAAGCAGGTCCGAGATCCTGAGTGGTGTGATACAGGAGTTACACTGAAACAGGATCGGGATCCCAAGTGGTGTGATACAGGAGTTGCACTGTAACAGGATCAGGATCCGGAGTGGTGTGATACAGGAGTTACACTGCAACAGGATCAGAATCCTGATTGGTGTGGTACCGGAGTTACACTGCATCAGGACTGAGATCCTGTGTGATACAGGAGTTACACTGAAAAAGGATCGGGATCCCGAGTGGTGAGATACAGGAGTTACATTGTAACAGGTCTGAGATCCTGAGTGCTGTGATACAGGAGTTACCTTGTAACAGGATCAGGATTCTGACTGGTATGGTACAGGAGTTACACTGAAACAGGATAAGGATCCAGAATGTTGTAATACAGGAATTACACTGTAACAGGACCGGGATCCCTTGTGGTGTGATAAAGGAGTTACACTGTAACAGGATCAGGATCCCTTCTGGTGTGATACAGGAGTTACACTGTAACAGGATCGGGATCCTGTGTGGTGTGGAACAGGAGTTACACTGAAACAGGATTAGGATCATGAATGGCATAGATTCATAGAAGTTTACAACATGGAAACAGGCCCTTCGGCCCAACATGTCCATGTCGCCCAGTTTATACCACTAAGCTAGTCCCCATATCCCTCTATACCCATCTTACCCATGTAACTGTCCAAATGCTTTTTAAAAGACAAAATTGTACCCGCCTCTACTACTGCCTCTGGCAGCTCGTTCCAGACACTCACCACCCTTTGAGTGAAAAAATTGCCCATCTGGACCCTTTTGTATCTCTCCCCTCTCACCTTAAATCTATGTCCCCTCGTTATAGACTCCCCTACCTTTGGGAAAAGATTTTGACTATCTACCTTATCTATGCCCCTCATTATTTTATAGACTTGTATAAGATCACCCCTCAACCTCCTACTCTCCAGGGAAAAAAGTCCCAGTCTATCTAACCTCTCCCTATAAGTCAAACCATCAAGTCCCGGCAGCATCCTAGTAAATCTTTTCTGCACTCTTTCTAGTTTAATAATATCCTTTCTATAATAGGGTGACCAGAACTGTACACAGTATTCCAAGTGTGGCCTAACTAATGTCTTGTACAACTTCAACAAGACATCCCAACTCCTGTATTCAATGTTCTGACCAATGAAACCAAGCAAGCTGAATGCCTTCTTCACCACCCTATCCACCTGTGACTCCACTGTCAAGGAGCTATGAACCTGTACTCCTAGATCTCTTTGCCATATAAATACAGGAGTTACACTATAACAGAATCAGGATCCCAAGTGGTGTGATACAGGAGTTTACCTGTAACAGGTCCAAGATCCAGAGTGGTGTGATATAGGAGTTATACTGAAACAGGATCGGGATCACGAGTGGCATGATACAGGAGTTACACTGTAACAGGATCAGGATCCCAAGTTTTTTTTTATTCATTCACGGGATGTGGGCGTCGCTGGCGAGGCCAGCATTTATTGCCCATCCCTAATTGCCCTCGAGAAGGTGGTGGTGAGCCGCCTTCTTGAACCGCTGCAGTCCATGTGGTGACGGTTCTCCCACAGTGCTGTTAGGAAGGGAGTTCCAGGATTTTGACCCAGCGACAATGAAGGAACGGCGATATATTTCCAAGTCGGGATGGTGTGTGACTTGGAGGGGAACGTGCAGGTGGTGTTGTTCCCATGTGCCTGCTGCCCTTGTCCTTCTAGGTGGTAGAGGACGCGGGTTTGGGAGGTTCTGTCGAAGAAGCCTTGGCGAGTTGCTGCAGTGCACACTGTGGATGGTACACACTGCAGCCACAGTGCGCCGGTGGTGAAGGGAGTGAATGTTTAGGGTGGTGGATGGGGTGCCAATCAAGCGGGCTGCTTTATCTTGGATGGTGTCGAGCTTCTTGAGTGTTGTTGGAGCTGCACTCATCCAAGCAAGTGGAGAGTATTCCATCACACTCCTGACTTGTGCCTTGTAGATGGTGGAAAGGCTTTGGGGAGTCAGGAGGTGAGTCACTCGCCACAGAATACCCAGCCTCTGACCTGCTCTTGTAGCCACAGTATTTATATGGCTGGTCCAGTTAAGTTTCTGGTCAATGATGACCCCCAGGATGTTGGTGGTGGGGAATTCAACGATGGTAATGCCGTTGAATGTCAAGGGGAGGTGGTTAGACTCTCTCTTGTTGGAGATGGTCATTGCCTGGCACGAATGTTGCTTGCCACTTATCAGCCCAAGTCTGGATTTTGTCCAGGTCTTGCTGCATACGGGCACGGACTGCTTCATTATCTGAGGGGTTGCGAATGGAACTGAACACTGTGCAGTCATCAGCGAACATCCCCATTTCTGACCTTATGATGGAGGGAAGGTCATTGATGAAGCAGCTGAAGATGGTTGGACCTAGGACACTGCCCTGAGGAACTCCTGCAGCAATGTCCTGGGGCTGAGATGATTGGCCTCCAACAACCACTACCATCTTCCTTTGTGCTAGGTATGACTCCAGCCACTGGAGAGTTTTCCCCCTGATTCCCATTGACTTCAATATTTCTAGGGCTCCTTGGTGCCACACTCGGTCAAATGCGGCCTTGATGTCAAGGACAGTCACTCTCACCTCACCTCTGGAATTCAGCTCTTTTGTCCATGTTTGGACCAAGGCTGTAATGAGGTCTGGAGCCGAGTGGTCCTGGTGGAACACAAACTGAGCATCGGTGAGCAGGTTATTGGTGAGTAAGTGCCGCTTGATAGCATTCTCGATGACATCTTCCATCACTTTGCTGATGATTGAGAATTGTAAACAATTTTACAACACCAAGTTATAGTCCAGCAATTTTATTTTAAATTCACAAGCTTTCGGAGATTTTCTCCTTCCTCAGGCAAATGATTGAGAGTAGACTGATGGAGCGGTAATTGGCCGGATTGGATTTGTCCTGCTTTTAGTGGACAGGACATACCTGGGCAATTTTCCACATTGTCGGGTAGATGCCAGTGTTGTAGCTGTACTGGAACAGCTTGGCTAGAGGCACAGCTAGTTCTGGAGCACAAGTCTTCAGCACTACAGCCGGGATGTTGTCGGGGCCCATAGCCTTTGCTGTATCCAGTGCACTCAGCTGTTTCTTGATATCACATGGAGTGAATCGAATTGGCTGAAGACTGGATTCTGTGATGGTGGGGATATCGGGAGGAGGCTGAGATGGATTATCCACTCGGCACTTCTGGCTGAAGATGGTTGCAAATGCTTCAGCGTTGTCTTTTGCATTCACGCGCTGGACTCCGTCATCATTGAGGATGAGGATGTTCACAGAGCCGCCTCCTCCCGTTAGTTGTTTAATTGTCCACCACCATTCACGACTGGATGTGGCAGGACTGCAGAGCTTTGATCTGATCCGCTGGTTGTGGAATTGCTTAGCTCTGTCTATAACGTGTTGCTTCCGCAGTTTAGCATGCATGTAGTCCTGTGTTGTAGCTTCACCATGTTGGTACCTCATTTTTATGTACTCCTGGTGCTGCTCCTGGCATGCTCTTCTACACTCCTAATTGAATCAGCGTTGATCCCCAGCTTGTTGGTAATGGTAGAGTGAGGAATATGCCGGGCCATGAGGTTACAGATTGTGCTGGACTACAATTCTGCTGCTGCTGATGGCCCACAGCACCTCATGGATGCCTAGTTTTGAGCTGCTAGATCTGTTCTGAATCTATCCCCTTTAGCACGGTGGTAGTGCTACACAACATGTTGGATGGTGTCTTCGGGACTTCGTCTCCACAAGGACTGTTCTGTGGTCACTCCTACCAATACTGTCATGGACAGTTGCATCTGTGACAGGTAGATTGGTGAGGACATGGTCAAGTTGTTTATTTCCTTGTGTTGGTTCGCTCATCACCTGTCGCAGGCCCAGTCTGGCAGCTATGACCTTCAGGACTCGGCCAGCTCAGTCAGTAGTGGTGCTACCGAGCCACTCTTGGTGATGGACATTGAAGTCCCCCACCCAGAGTACATTCTGTGCCCTTGCTACCTCCAAGTGGTGCTCAACGTGAAGGAGGACTGATTCATCAGCGGATGGAGGGCGGTAGGTGGTAATCAGCGGGATGTTTCCTTGCCCATGTTTGACCTGATGCCATGAGATTTCATAGGGTCCGGGGACAATGTTGAGGACTGCATGTCACTCTACCACCACTTCTGGTGGGTCTATCCTGCCGGTGGGACAGGACATACCCAGGGATGGTGATGGAAGAGTCTGGGACATTGGCTGAAAGGTATGATTCTGTGAGTATGGCCATGTCAGGCTGTTGCTTGACTAGTCTGTGGGACTGCTCTCCCAATTTTGGCACAAGTCCCCAGATGTTAGTGAGGAGGACTTTGCACGGTCGACTGGGCTTGGTTTGCCTTTGTCGTGTCTGGTGGCTAGTGGTCTGATGCCGGGTAGTCTGTCCAATTTGATGCTTATTATGGCTTTTTTTGGTGAGATCGTACAACTGAGTGGCTTGCTAGGCCATTTCAGAGGGCGATTAAGAATCAACCACATTTCTGCGGGTCTGGAGTCACATATTGGCCAGACCGAGTATGGACGGAAGGTTTCCTTCCCTAAAGGACATTAGTGAACCAGGTGGGTTTTTACGACAATCCGTTAGTTTCATGGCCACTATTACTGATACTAGTTTAATTTTATTTAATTAATTGAATTTAAATTCCCCAGCTGCCGTGGTGGGATTTGAACTCATGACTCAGGATCATTAGTCCAGGCCTCTGGATTACTAGTCCAGTAACATAACTGCTATGTGCTATCATATCCAGGAGTTAAACTGTAACAGGATCAGGATCCTGAGTGGTGTGATACAGATGTTACGCTGTAACAGATTCAGGATCTTGAATGATGTGATACAGGAGTTACACTCTCACAGGACCGAGATCCCGTGTGAGACAGAAGTTATGTTGAAACAGGATCGGGATCCCAAGTGGTGTGATACAGGAGTTACACTGTAAAAGGATTGGAATCCTTAGTGGGGTGATACAGGAGCTACTCTATAACAGGTTCGGGACCCTGAATGGTGTAATAGAGGAGTTACACTGCAACAGGATCGGAATCCCAAATGGTGTGATACAGGAGTTTCACTATAACACGTCCGAGATCTGAGTGGTGAGATACAGGAGTTACACTGAAACAGGATCGGGATCCCGAGTGGTGTCATACAGGAGTTACACTGAAACAGGATCGGGATCCCGAGTGGTGTCATACAGGGGTTGCAGTGTAACAGTTCCGAGATCCTGAGTGGTATGATTCAGGAGTTACACTGTCACAGGACCGGGATCCCAAGTGGTGCCATACAGGAGTTACACTGTAACAGGATCGGGATCCCGAGTGGTGTGATACAGGAGTTACACTGTAACAGGATCGGGATCCCGGGTGGTGTGATACAGGAGTTACACTGTAACAGGATCGGGATCCCGGGTGGTGTGATACAGGAGTTACACTGTAACAGGATCGGGATCCCGGGTGGTGTGATACAGGAGTTACACTGTAACAGGATCGGGATCCCGGGTGGTGTGATACAGGAGTTACACTGTAACAGGATCGGGATCCCGGGTGGTGTGATACAGGAGTTACACTGTAACAGGATCGGGATCCCGGGTGGTGTGATACAGGAGTTACACTGTAACAGGATCGGGATCCCGGGTGGTGTGATACAGGAGTTACACTGTAACAGGATCGGGATCCCGGGTGGTGTGATACAGGAGTTACACTGTAACAGGATCGGGATCCCGGGTGGTGTGATACAGGAGTTACACTGTAACAGGACCAGGAACACGAGTGGTCTGATACAGGAGTTATGCTGTAACAGGTCCGAGATCCCGAGTGGTGTGATACAGGAGTTACACTATAACATTTGAGTATACTCAAGGCTGAGATCAATAGATTTTTGGAATTTCAGCAAATCAAGGGATACGGGGATCGAGCGAAAAATGGAGTTGGGGTCGAAGATCAGTCATGATCTTATTGAATGGCGGAGCAGACTCGAGCGGCCGTATGCCCTACTCCTGCTTCTATTTCTTATGTTCTTATGTAGGATCGGATCCTGAGTGGTGTGATACAGGAGTTACCCTGTAACAGGATCAGAATTGTCAGTGGTAGTTTACACTCAGCAGCATAATAGCTGCTTTATTGTTGCTTAATTCTAACTAAATAGATTCTGTCTTTGACCCCTCAACTACATCATCCCTTTCCAGTGCTGTAATAGTTTCTTTGTTCAATTCTGCCACCCCCTCCCCCTCCTTTCTTTCCTGAATACCTTGTGGCCAGGAATATTAAGTTCCCAATGCTCCCCAGTTCTGACAAAGGGTCACCGACTTGAAATGTTAACTCTGTTTCTTTCTCCACAGATGCTACCTGACTTGCTAAGTATTTCCAGCTTTTTCTGTTTTTAGTCAGGTTTCTTTCATTGCCACTATATCATAGTCCGATGTGGCGACTTGAGCCTGCAGCTCACCAACCTTATTTACCGTGCTACATGCATTTACGTACATGCACTCCAAACTCATCTTAGATTGACTTGCATTTGCCTCCTGTCTGATCCCTCCTATTTCTGAACTATTCTTTACTCTAGGGTTTCTTATCCCTCCCATTCCTCTGTGCATCTCGTTTCTCCTCTCTAATGTTTCATCCTGGTGCCCAACCTCCTGCCAAATTAGTTTAAACCCTTCTACACAGCACTAGTTAACCTCCCCGCAAGGACATTGGTCCCAGCTCTGTGAGGTGCAACCCATCCATCTTGAACAGATCCGTCCTGCCCCAGAACTGGTCCCCATGCCGCAGGAATCTGAAGCCCTCCCTCTTGCACCATTCCTCCAGCCACGCATTAACCTATTTTACCCTACTATTCCTAATCTCACTAGCACGTGGCACTGGGAGTAATCCAGAGATTACTATCTTTGAGGTCCTGCTTTTAACTTCCTCCCAAGCTCCCGAAACTCTGACTGTAGGACTTCAACTTTTTTCCTTCCTATACCAGTTGGCCTGACATCAGTCACTGGGAAAATGCTGGAATCCATTATTAAGGAAGTGGTAACAGGGCACTTAGAAAATCAGAATATGAATAGGCAGAGTCAACATGATTTTATGAAAGAGAAAATGTGTTTGACAAATCTATTTGAGTGTTTTGAGGATGTGACTAGCAAGGTAGATAAAGGGGAACCAGTGGATGTAGTATATTTGGATTTTCAAAAGGCATTCAATAAGGTGCCACACAAAAGATGTTACACAAGATAAGGGCTCATGGGGTTGGGGACAATATATTAGCATGGATAGAGGATTAGTTAACGGACAGAAAACAGAGAGTAGGAATAAACGGGTCATTTTCAGGTTGGCAGGTAACTAGTGGAGTGCCACAAGGATCAGTGCTTGGGCCTCAGCTATTTACAATCTATATTAATGACTTAGATGAAGGGGCCGAGTGTAATGTATCCAAGTTTGCTGATGATACAAAGCTAGGTGGGAAAGTAAGCTGTGAGGAGGACACAAATAGTCTGCAAAGGGATATGGACAGGTTAAGTGAGTAAGCAAGAAGGTGGCAGATGTAGTGAAATGTGTGGTTATTCACTTTGGTAGGAAGAGTAAAAAAACAGAATATTTTTTAAATGGTGAGAAACTATTAGATGTTGGTGTTCAGAGGGATTTGGGTGTCCTCGTACACGAAACACAGAAAATTAACATGCAAGTACAGCAAGCAATTAGGAAGGCAAATGATATGTTGGCCTTTATTGCAAGGGGGTTGGAATACAAGAGTAAGGAAGTCTTGCTGCAATTGTACAGGGCGTCGGTAAAACCACACCTGGAATACTTGTGCACAGTTTTGGTCTCCTTACCTAAGGAAGGATATAGTTGCCATAGAGGCGGTGAAACAAAGGTTTACTAGATTGATTCCTGAGATGAGAGAGTTGTCCTGTGAGGAGAGATTGAGTCGAACGGACCTATACTCTCTGGGGTTTAGAAGAATGAGAGGTGATCTCATTGAAACATATAAGATTCTGAGAGGGCTTGACAGGGTAGATGCTGCAAGGCTGATACCTTGGCTAGAGAGTCTAGAACTAGGGGGCATAGTCTCGGGATAAGGGGTCAGCCATTTAGGACTGAGATGAGGAGAAATTTCTTCACTCAGAGGGTTGTGAATCTTTGGAATTCTCTACTTACAGTGGACTATGGATGTTCAGGTGTTGAGTATATTCAAGGCTGAGATCAATACATTTTTGGACTCTAAGGGAATCAAGGGATATGGCGATCAGGCGGGAAAGTGGAGTTGAGGTTGTGTATCAGCCATGATCTTATTGAGTGACGGAGCAGGCAAGAGGGGCCATATGGCCTACTCCTGCTCCTATTTCTTATGTTCTTATGTTCCCACCTGGACCACAACTTCTGGCTGTTCACCTTCCCCCCTCAAAATGTTCTGCACCCTCTCAATGATATCCTTTACCCGGGACTTACATTGGCAGTTGCAGAAACGCCTGTCTATCCCCCTGACTATTGAATCCCCTATAACAACTGCATTTCTAGTGCCCCCCATGCAGCCGAGTCTCCCACGGTGCCATGAATTTGCTCCTGACTGCTCTCCCCCAAGGAGTCAAAACCCTTACTGGTATTCAACACGGAATACCGTGAGTGCCACACTCCCAGGGAATTCCTGCACTGCTTGCTTCTTCCTCCTTGTCTGTCTGGTGGTCACCCACTCCCTCTCCACCCAAACTCTCTGTAGCTGCGGAGTGAGCACCTCCTGTAATGTGCTTTCCACAAAAATCTCAGCTTCCCATATCAGAAACTCTGAGCTTGAGCAGTTGGCAGCACTTCCTGCACACGTGGTTTTCCAGGACACACAAAGTGTTCTGGAGTTCCCACATGGCACAGGATGTGCAGGCAATGGGCCCCAGCTGACCTGCCATGTTAGCTAACAGTAATTTTCTTTTTACTTAAATTGTTTGTTTAGCTTTAAAGCAATCTACTGTTTAGCTAACACATAAACACTAAACACTAAAAACACTAACCAATCACTAAAGACACTAACCACGAAGAACAATAACCACTAAAAATAAATCAATAAACGAAATACTTACTAACTTACCCGCGGCGCTCCTCGTTGTGCTGACTCTTTTTGACTTTTTCTTGATTATTTGATTTCGCTCTTGCGCCACTCCCAAACCCGCGACCTCTACCACCTAGAAGGACAAGGGCAGCAGGCACATGGGAACAACACCACCTGCACGTTCCCCTCCAAGTCACACACCATCCCGACTTGGAAATATATCGCCGTTCTTTCATCGTCGCTGGGTCAAAATCCTGGAACTCCCTACCTAACAGCACGTTGGAAGTACCTTCACCACACGGACTGCAGCGGTTCAAGAAGGCGGCTCACCACCACCTTCTCAAGGGCACTTAGGGATGGGCAATTAATGCTGGCCTTGCCAGCGACGCCCACATCCCATGAACGAATAAAAAAAAACTCCCCCAGTTTCATAGCTCTCTCTATACTCACCGGGTCTCCCGCTGCATTCCCTCCCGGGTCAGTATCACAGTTCTTTATACTCACTGGGGTCTCCCGTTCCGTTCTCTCCCGGGTCAGTTTCACAGCTCTCTCTATATTCACTGGGTCCCCCGCTCCGTTCTCCTTTGGACCCAAGAAAGATAGATTGGAGTATTTTCTAAATGGTGAGAAGCTAGCAACTGTGGAGGAGCAGAGAGATGTAGGGGTCCAAGTCCAGAAATCACTAAAAGGTAGTGAACAGGTACAAAAAATAATTTAAAAGGCTAATGGAATGTTGACCTTTATCTCAAGGGCGCTGGAATACAAAGGGGTGGGAGTTATGTTCCAGTTATATAAAGCTCTGGTTAGACCCCATTTAGAGTACTGTGTTCAGTTCTGGGCACTGCACCTCTGGAAGGGTATATTGGCCTTGGAGTGGGTGCAGCACAGATTCACCAGAATGATACAGGGGCTAAAATGAATGTACATACTGTGCACTGAATGAAAACCATTCTTGACCTTTTAGGCGTCATAAAGAAATAATTCCATCACAATGGCGAGAAATGCTAAGAATTGTACCTAATGATCACCATTGTCTCTAAGCTACAGAAACATTCTAAAATGAACCATTTTATGGCTATCCCCTCTCACTTTGGGTACATATTAAAACTTCAGATCACATTAGTTTCATGTCTGCCGGTTAATGCCAAGTCAAAGATTGCTGCATTTACTATAAAAGAAATACTGGGCCAGAATTTGCTGTCAAAATATGGGCAAGGCTAATGGCGCTCACCGTTATTTACGGGCAAATGGTACAGCAACTTCAGGCGAGAAGTAGATGCGCGGTTAAATGTGAATATCCAAAAGTTGCTGTCTGAGTTGCACTGCGCCGCTCCGCTGTTAGCTATACGAAAACGACATCTCACCCTTAGACTCCCCATTTTTTTTTAGGAACTTGCTGTATTTGTCCATAAATTGCCCATTAAACTCGCCACAGAAAGTTAAGTCTTGTCATTACAAGTGCAAGTATCCTTTTAATGATGTGATAATGACTGGCAATCAACCTCTCTGGCACCGAAAATTAACTATTACAAGCGTGGTGTCTCATTCCTTTATGTTTTGAATTTTCTGGGGAGATTTTATAAATGTCAAATTTTAAATGTAAATTTTTTTCTTACTTTTCCTTCCTATCTCATTTTTTCTCTCTCTCTTAATCCAATCTTTCTTTCCCTCTCTTTACTTTTCTTTCTGTACCTGATTTGATATTAACTTCATCCCCTTTAATTCACCCTCCTTCTAAGTCCTTCATCTGTTTATTTCCCAATCCTTAAATCTCATTGAATAAGCAGATACCCAGTTGGTTGTCCTGTTCACTCAGGTCCCTCTTGTTTCCCTCACTGCACCGTTACCAGCATGCACATTCAGCAACTTTGTGGGGAAAAATCTTTTGAGCTGTAGGGTGCAGGGACAAGTCTAACTAACAGCAGACACCATTAGATGTCCTACTACAGCAAATTCTGGCCCATTACAGATTGACAAAATTCTTCTCAGGTAAAACACAAAATAATGCTAGAAACAGACTTGAGATACCTTCCTGTTTACTACTGATCTTGCTCACATGCTTACATTGCACTTCACACTCAGAAAAAAATAAATCCAGGATCCTTAACATTATATGAAGAGCAGCAATTTGTGGCCAGCTTTCAGCTGAATGTGCTCCATTTATTTTAAAATGAGATTTGCAGTTCTCATTTCCAAGGGGACATTAGTTTCCCTCATTTGTGTGGCACTCGTTACTAACAGGACATCAGAGAAATTTTCTTTCCATTTTAATTATTTACAATCTCAGGGGTTAATCTGCTTCCCAAGGTGCTGTCAACATGCCAAGGCTGCTGATTTAGGTTCAATTCAGATCGGAGACAGGTTACCCCAGTAGAATTATATCCCAGATGATCCAGCACTTTCAAGAGAAGAATAGAAAAAATTCAAAGGACACTTTTTTTTTAATTGCTGAGAAAATGATGTTTTTAAATTGTATTGAAGGGAGAGGAGTACATGCAGCATACACTTTAATGTTCCAGTGGCATCTCCACCCACTAATGATTTCCATGGTGCGAATGTTTTTTATTGAAGTATGTTATAATTCTGTCAATGATTCAAAGACAAATCATCCAGCACTGCCTGGCATTAAGTATCGAGTTTGTGTATCACTCCAACATTGATGCCATTCACCCATACTGTAATGTGCACATCAACACCGCACCTTTTAATATCTCTGGTGTCATTCAAAAATCCTGAGTGCTTTCTCAAATTGTTTTTTCTCAAAACAACTATAAAAATTGAGTCATCTGTTGTAGGTTGTAACATAAAACCCACCATCATTGAAGAACAATGGGGACTGTAACTGCTTTAAATTCTACAACTGAACCCTGCCAATATCCTCAGTTGCACTGGATTGTTCCTGTAATGTTGCTGACATCCAACAACAAGCAATCAGTCAGATTCTAAGCTTTTAATCTCTACATAATTCATTTCTTCAAAAACAACATTCTCATAGGTAGCTGCCTAAATGATTAAACACAGCCAGATAAATGGTTTGGATTAGTAAAGCCTTTCATTAGCAATTAGCTTCTGAATTAGGGAAAACATACAACCAATCAAATTAAATCCTCCAATGTGCAACTATCCAAATTGTGACATTACCATCAACCCTGTGTTGTACGAATCGATTTAATCTACAATTCTCTGTGGAGCTGCTCTTGTTCCTCAATTATAATTTAATTAAAATCAAATCTATGTATTTTCTAATGTAATCTAACTGTTGGAGAAATAACAAAGGTAATTTATACATTTAAAGGAAATTGACAGCTTAACATTAAATGAAGCATGCAGATGTTTCTGAAATATTTCAACAAATTATGACTTTATTTTGAGAACTAAACTTTTATAACATTTTAATTAAACTTTATTTCCAGAGCCTTAAACATTGTTCTCAGGGATTCAAACTCTATTCCCAGGAAATTGGGATACAACATCATTGACACAAGAAAATGCAAATATGTCAAAATGAACTGTGTGACCATATTAGGAGCAGCCAACAAAAGACGAGTTCCAATCTTTGTCAGCAACTTACAAACAGTGCACTCTGCCGAGTGTCCTGGTCTGTGTGTTGTGACATTGAGAGTTCTAACTGGTACCCTACAATTATAGAATTTTATGGCACAGAAGGAGACCATTCGTCCCATTGTGCCTGTGTTGGCTCTCTGAAAAAGCTTTCCATTTAGTCTCATTCTCCTGTCCTTACCCATACTCTTAAAAATTTTTCTTTTATCCACTTCCCCTTTAAAAGCTATTATGGATCCTGCTTCGACCACTGTTGCTGGTTGGACATTACATGTCTCAACTACACTCTGTGTAAAAAAATTTCTCCTAGTCTCTCCTTTCGTTATTTTGGTGACGATCTTAAATTTAAACTCTCTAGTTACTGACTCCCTGAAGTTTTTCCCAATTTACCTTATCAAAACCCCTCATAATTTTGAACATCTCAGAGAACTCCTCTTAACCTTTGTTCTAATTAAAAGAGCCCTAGTTTCTCCAGCTTCTCCTCATATTTGAAACCTCTCACCCCTGCTATCATCATACTGAATCTCCTCTGTTCCCTCTCCATGGTGTTGACCTACTTCCTAAAGCAAGGCTCCCAAGACTGGACCCAATATTATAATCTCGGCCTAACCAATGATATGTATAGTTTTAGGGTTACCTCTTTGTCTTTGTACTTTACAGACCTTGTTACAAATTTCAAGTCTGCACTAGATATTCTCTAGGGTTCAACCGTACCAGTCTCTCCTGTAGGTGGACCCCAAGTTTCTTATAAGCAAGGGTTTATCTTTACTGCCCAATATCTAGTCATATGATAGTGTGACCCAAAAGTTGTTACATTGAAATCCCTCATTCTGTGAACTGGATACTGTGAGCTTGCACATGTTCCCACTGTCTTTCTCCTATCTTCCAGAAGGCAGACTGGTGAACACTATCCTCAAATAAGGCCAATTGTAAACCAACAAGTTGGCTTTTTTTAAAAACACGTAATATATGAATGAACAAATTTCACAGTGAATTTCAATCTATTTCATAATTCTCGAAACAGAAAACAGAAAATAACAAAGCACATTACCTTATTTCCGTTAGTGGGCTAATTTCACTTACTGACTAACAAATCTCTTAAGTGCTAAACTTAAGGAGAGAGTTCTCTCTCACTGGGGTACATCATGACTTTGTGTGATAGTGTATAATAGGTGATAGCAAGTCGGCAGCCCGTTTTACATCTCTCCCCATTTTTATTTGGAAATAAAATTTGGGAGAGATGTAAAACGGGCTGCCAACTCGCTATCACCCGTTTTTCACTATTGCACCAAGTAAAGATCTACCCCACTGTGTCTGTATTTCACTACAGATTTCTGCAGACTGTTTTTAGCTTGTCTCAGCTCAACAGGAAGCCAAAGACATCTGACCATCCCCCAGCTCTCAATGTCCGGGGATTGGTCAGTTGAGCTCCCAATCAGATTGACATCACCCTCCTAGGTGTGAACTTCACTGGTAGCTAACTCCTACTGGGTTCCTATGAATATGACAACCAATTTCCTCTCTGTCTCAAACTGGTATAGTGTACGAGAAACACCATCTTGGGCAGATGCTTCGATTGGGTCTGTCGGCAGTCCCAGAATGCATGTTCTGTGGATTTAATCCCTGAGCTAATTTTAATTTAACAGCAACATCTTAATATAAATTACCTAGCGTCATCTTAAGTCAAATTGTCAAAATGTCCAAGAAATAACCTAGGATCTCATTTGCTTTTTTACAGCTTTATTAACTTTTTCTCCCACTTTTAAAGATTTGTATATATGACCCCCTGCCATTCTGCTCCATTTCTCTTTTCCAAATGTTATCATTTAGTGTACATTTTCTCTAATTTTTTGTCCCAAAACTTGTCTCCTCACATTTCTCCACATTAAATTTCAGCTGACATCTATCTACCCGATCTACTAACCTGTTTATTTTTTTTTATTCGTTCATGGGATATGGGCATCGCTGGCAAGGCCAGCATTTATTGCCCATCCCTAATTGCCCTTGTGAAGGTGGTGATGAGCCGCCTTCTTGAACCGGATACTACACAGTGTGCTGAGAGTTCGGTAAGTGTGGGAGTTGAAGGGTTAATCTCTTTAAATCTAGTGCATATTGCTTCAACTGTTTAAGGTCAATTTAAAAGTTTAAATTTCTAAGTTTCTGTCAGGCTTCAGCAGAGAGCTGCTGTCGCAAGTTAATTGGTTAGCTAGATTCAATTGGTACCTGAAGGTGGGGCAGGCCTGACTCATCTGAGTCTCAACTGTAGAAATACAGGGGCCTGTCAGTGCGGACTGCACGGTGTGCGGATATTACACAGTGTGCTGAGAGTTCGGTAAGTGTGGGAGTTGGGGGAAGGAGGTGCTGCTTTGCCTTGCTTTTCCAAACATTTCCTGCAGAGCGGTAGTGGACCTGAGAGTAGAAGACTGAGATTGTGGAATAAAAGCAGCAGCAGACCTGCACCAAGAGACAACTACTGTGCGACATCACAGGGACTTAACTCCTGGACCTAAGATAAATAAGAAGCAAAAAGTAATCCAAGTGGGACGTCACCAAGGAAGAGGTAAGTGATTGGCTGGTGAGTATTTTCCTGCTGAATTTGTCTAAGGTTAGAGTTTGTGGATTCTCTGGTCTCTGTTGTGTAGTGGGGGACTGCTGTTCAGCAAGGGCCCTTGAGTATACCTTTTTAATTGAAGTGAAATTGGTGGGATTCATTTAATTTGAATTAATTAGTTAAAGGGTAAGTCATGTCAGGACAGCCCAGCCCCGTGTTATGCTCTTCCTGCTCTATGTGGGAAATCAGGTACCCTTCCGGTGTCCCTGACGACCATGTGTGCGGGAAATGTATCCAGCTGCAGCTACTGACAAACCGCATTGCGGCACTGGAGCTGCGGATGGATTCATTAAGGAGCATTCGCGATGCTGAGAACGTCGTGGATAGCACGTTTAGTGAGATGGTCACACCGCAGGTAAAGGTTGTACAGGCAGGAAGTAATTGGGTGACCACCAGGCAGAGTAAGAAGAGCAGGCAGGCAGTGCAGGGGTCCCCTGTGGCCGTCCCCCTCTCAAACAAATATACCGCTTTGGACATTGTTGAGGGGGATGACTTATCAGGGGAAGGCAGCAGCAGCCAACTTCCTGGCACCAGGGGTAGCTCTGCTGCACAGGCTGGGAGGAAAAAGAGTGGAAGAGCTATAGTGGTAGGGGATTCTATCGTAAGGGGAACAGACCGGCGTTTCGGTGGCCGTAAACGTGACTCCAGGATGGTTTGTTGCCTCCCTGGTGCCAGGGTCATGGATGTCACTGAGCGGCTACAGGGCATTCTCAAGGGGGAGGGTGAGCAGGCAGAGGTTGTGGTCCACATTGGGACCAACGACATAGGTAGGAAGGGAGATGAGGTCCTGCATCAAGAATTTAGGGAGCTAGGTAGCAGATTAAAGAGCAGGACCTCAAAGGTTGTAATCTCTGGATTACTCCCAGTGCCACGGGCTAGTGAGTATAGAAATAGGAGGATAGAACAGATGAATGCGTGGCTAAAGAGTTGGTGCAGGAGGGAGGGTTTCAGTTTCCTGGATCACTGGGCCTGCTTCTGGGGAAGGTGGGACTTGTACAAGTCGGACGGGTTGCACCTGAACCAGAGCGGGACAAATATCCTTGCGGGGAGGTTTGCTAGCACTGTTGGGGGGGGTTTAAACTAACTTGGCAGGGGGATGGGATACAGAGTGGAGCTACAATAGGGGGTGATGTGCAGCCAAATATAGAGAAAAAAACAAGTCAGCTTGGAAGACAGGGCAAATATGTGAGGGCAAGGCTGGATGGCATCTATTTTAATGCAAGGAGTCTTGCGAATAAGGTGGATGAACTGAAGGTCATAGAGTCATACAGCACGGATAGAGGCCCTTCGGCCCATCGTGTCCGCGCCGGCCATCAGCCCTGTCTACTCTAATCCCATATTCCAGCATTTGGTCCGTAGCCTTGTATGCTATGGCATTTCAAGTGCTCATCCAAATGCTTCTTGAATGTTGTGAGGGTTCCTGCCTCCACAACCCTTTCAGGCAGTGAGTTCCAGACTCCAACCACCCTCTGGGTGAAAAAGTTCTTTCTCAAATCCCCTCTAAACCTCCCGCCTTTTACCTTGAATCTATGTCCCCTTGTTATAGAACCCTCAACGAAGGGAAAAAGCTCCTTAGTATCCATCCTATCTGTGCCCCTCATAATTTTGTACACCTCAATCATGTCCCCCCTCAGCCTCCTCTGCTCCAAGGAAAACAAACCCAATCTTCCCAGTCTCTCTTCATAGCTGAAGCGCTCCAGCCCTGGTAACATCCTGGTGAATCTCCTCTGCACCCTCTCCAAAGCGATCACATCCTTCCTGTAGTGTGGCGACCAGAACTGCACACAGTACTCCAGCTGTGGCCTAACCAGTGTTTTATACAGCTCCATCATAACCTCCTTGCTCTTATATTCTATGCCTCGGCTAATAAAGGCAAGTATCCCATATGCCTTCTTTACCACCTTATCTACCTGTTCCGCCGCCTTCAGGAATCTGTGAACTTGCACACCAAGATCCCTCTGACCCTCTGTCTTGCCTAGGGTCCTCCCATTCATTGTGTATTCCCTTGCCTTGTTAGTCCCTCCAAAGTGCATCACCTCGCACTTTTCCGAGTTAAATTCCATTTGGCACTGTTCCGCCCATCTGACCAACCCATCTATATCGTCCTGCAGACTGAGGCTATCCTCCTCGCTATTTACCACCCTACCAATTTTTGTATCATCAGCGAACTTACTGATCATACCTTTTACATTCATATCCAAGTCATTAATGTAGACCACAAACAGCAAGGGACCCAGCACCGATCCCTGTGGTACCCCACTGGCCACAGGCTTCCAGTCACAAAAACAACCTTCGACCATCACCCTCTGCCTTCTGCCACTAAGCCAGTTTTGTATCCAAAGTGCCAAGGCACCCTGGATTCCATGGGCTCGTACCTTCTTGACCAGTCTCCTGTGGGGGACTTTATCGAAGGCCTTACTGAAATCCATGTACACCACATCCACTGCGTTACCCTCATCTACACGCCTAGTCACCCCCTCAAAAAATTCAATCAAATTAGTCAGACATGATCTTCCCTTGACAAAGCCATGTTGACAATCCCTGATTAATCCTTGCTTCTCCAAGTGGAGACTAATTTTGTCCTTCAGAATTTTTTCCAATAATTTTCCTACCACTGATGTTAGGCTCACTGGCCTGTAGTTCCCCGGTTTTTCCCTACTCCCCTTCTTGAATAATGGTATTACATTAGCGGTTCTCCAGTCAGACATGATCTCCCACACTGCTGTTCGGAAGGGAGTTCCAGGATTTTGACCCAGCGATTATGAAGGAACGGCGATATATTTCCATGTCGGGATGGTGTGTGACTTGGAGGGGAACGTGCAGGTGGTGTTGTTCCCATGTGCCTGCTGCCCTTGTCCTTCTAGGCGGTAGAGGTCACGGGTTTGGGAGGTGCTGTCGAAGAAGCCTTGGCGAGTTGCTGCAGTGTATCCTGTGGATGGTACACACTGCAGCCATGGTGTGCTGGTGGTGAAGGGAGTGAATGTTTAGGGTGGTGGATGGGGTGCCAATCAAGCAGGCTGCTTTGTCCTGGATGGTGTTAAGCTTCTTGAGTGTTGTTGGAGCTGCACTCATCCAGGCAAGTGGAGAGTATTCCATCACACTCCTGACTTGTGCCTTGTAGATTGTGGAAAGGTTTTGGGGAGTCAGGAGGTGAGTTACTCGCCGCAGAATACCCAGCCTCTAACCTGCTCTTGTAGCCACAGTATTTATATGGCTGGTCCAGTTAAGTTTCTGGTCAATGGTGACCCCCAGGATGTTGATGGTGGGGGATTCAGCGATGGTAATGCCGTTGAATGTCAAGGGGAGGCGGTTAGACTCTCTCTTGTTGGAGATGGTCATTGCCTGGCACTTGTCTGGCACGAATGTTGCTTGCCACTTATCAGCCAAAGCCTGGATGATGTCCAGGTCTTGCTGCATGCGGGCACGGACTGCTTCATTATCTGAGGGGTTGCGAATGGTACTGAACACTGTGCAATCATCAGCGAACATCCCCATTTCTGACCTAATGATGGAGGGAAGGTCATTGTTGAAGCAGCTGAAGATGGTTGGACCTCGGACACTGCCCTGAGGAACTCCTGCAGCAATGTTCTGGGGCTGAGATGATTGGCCTCCAACAACCGCTACCATCTTCCTTTGTGCTAGGTACGAGTCCAGCCACTGGAGAGTTTTTCCCCTGCTTCCCATAGACTTCAATTTTACTAAGGCTCCTTGATGTCAAGGGCAGTCACTCTCACCTCACCTCTGGAATTCAGCTCTTTTGTCCATGTTGTAATGAGGTCTGGAGCAGAGTGGTCCTGGTGGAACCCAAACTGAGCCTCGGTGAGCAGGTTATCGGTGAGTAAGTGCCGTTTTATAGCACCGTCGACCACACCTTCCATCACTTTGCTGATGATATCCTCTTGGAGTTGCTTACAGCTCTCTTTGGTTGACCATATTCCCTATTTTTAGTGTTGTCTGCAAATGTTGACATTGTGCCCTCTAGATCCAAGTCCAGATCATTTCTAAATATTGAGAAAAGAATCAGTCCCAACACTGGGGGCGCCGCTGTTTATATCCCGCAGACCAAAAAATATCCATGAGTCATTACTCTGTTTTCTGTCCTTTAACCAACTTCCTATTCATGCCACTGTGCTCCTGTTCATACCATGCCTTTAATTTTATGAACTTTGCAAACAGATTGGAAAGATTATAGAAAATAACAAAAGAAGACCAAGGAAATAATAAGGGCAAAGAGGGAGTATGGACAAAAAAATGGCAGATGGCCTCAAAAGTAATAATAAGTGTTTTGTAAATACATTAAGAAAAAGAATGGTAAAGGAGGGGTTGGTCCATTAAAAACAGATTTAGATGTGAGAATATTAGAGCATAAACACATGACAGAATTGATAAATTCATTTTTAGCTTTAGTCTTATCAATGGAAGAGGAGGATAGAATACTTGAGGGATGGAGAAGAGTAGAGATTGGTGAGGGGAATGGGAGAAATTTACAGGCATAAGTAGAAACCGAGAAATTGTAATAGATAAATGAATGGGAGTGAAGCTAAAAAATATTTGGTTTCCACCCAAGGGTAATAAATGAAAAAGGTGCAGAAATTAGGGATGTGTTAGTTATAATATTCCAAAGCTGCTGGATTCAGGGCATTAGAAGGTAGCAAACATTGCACACTTATTCAAAAATGGAGCAAAGGACCAACTTGCATTTATATAGTACCTTTAAAGTATAAAAACATCCCAAGGCGCTTCACAGAAGCGTAATCAGACAAAAATCTACATTGAGCCAAAGGATGAGATATTAGGAGGGGTGACTAAAAGCTTGGTCAAAGAGAAGTGAAGCCAAGAAGGAATTTGAATACAAGGATGAGAATTTTAAATTGTCGAAGTTGGGGGACCTGGAGCCAATGTAGGTCAGTGAGCCCAAGGGTGATGGGTGAGTGGGAGTTGGTGCGGGTTAGGATATGGGCAGCAGAGTTTTGAATGAGCTGAAGTTTATGGAGAGTGGAGGAGGAGAGCTCAGCTTGGCATAAAAAAGCACACCGAGGTTGCAAACAGTCTGGTTCAACCTGAGACAGTGGCCGGGAAGAAGGATGGAATTGGTGGCTAGGGCATGTAATTTGTGGGGCTGGGAGGGGGGGGCGGCATCCAAAGACAATCTACCTAATGTTTAACTGGAGGAAATTGCACCTCATGTAGGACTGGATGTTGGACAAGCAGTCTAACAACACAGAAGCAGTGGAGGATCGAGAGAGGTGGTGGAGAGGTAGAGCTGGTCGTCGTCAGTGTAAATGTGGAAGCTGACCCCATGCCTTTGGATGATGTTGCCGAGGGGCACCATGTAAATGAGGAAGAGGAAGGGGTCTAGGTTAGATCTTTGGGGGACTCCTGGGGTAAGGATGCAGGGGCAGGAACAGAAGAGCTGGTGATGCTCTGGTTGTGATTGGATAGGCACAAGTGGAACTTGGCAAGGGCAGTCCCGGTCAGCTAAACAACACAGGAGAGACTTTGGAGGAGAGTGGTGTGGTCAACTGTGTCAAAGGCTGAAGAGAGCTCGAGAAGGATGAGGAGGGATAGTTTACCATGCTCAGATTTACAGGGGATGTCATTTGTGACTTTGATAAAGGCCGAAACCTGTTGGGACAGGTTCAAACATGGAGTTGTGGGAAAGACGGGCACAGATTTGTGAGGCGACAACACGTTCAAGGACTATGGAGAGGAAAGGAAGATTGGAGATGGGGCGGTGGTTTCAAACTACAAAGGGGTCAAGGGTGGGTTTTTTGAGGGGGGGGGTGATGATGGTGGTTTTAAAATGGAGGAGATTAGTACTTGAGGGAAGGGAACCATTTACAAAGATAGCTAGCATGTGGGCCAGAAAGGGAAGTTGGATGGTCAGCAGTTTGGTGGGAATAGAGTCAAGAGAGCAGGAGGTGGGTCTCATGGACTAAATGAGGATGGAGAGGGCATGAGGGGAGATAGGAGGGAAAATAAAGAAAGACACAGGTTTAGGGCTAGGCCTAGGGAGCCTTCGGTAAGGCTTGGAGGGCTAGGGGAACAGGGAGATTCAGCAGAGGATGGTCTCAATCTTAGTCTTAAAGAAGTTCATGAGCTCCTTGCATTATGTAATTCCATGTAACAACATGGAAACAGGCCATCCATCCCAACCAGTCCATATTGACATTTATCATCCACATAAATAGTGGTCCTAATCCCATGTGCCTGCTCTGTTCACATATCTGTTTATCCCTCTTTCCTTCAACCACCTATCCAACCGATTGTTAAATGTTGACATAATCTTTGCTTTAATCACTAACTCTGGTGAATTCCACAGCCTCACAACCGTCTGTGTAAACAGAAACATAGAAAACATAGAAAATAGGAGCAGGAGTAGGCCATTCGGCCCTTCAAGCCTGCTCCGCCATTCAATATGATCATGGCTGATCCTCTATCTCAATACCATATTCCCGCTCTCTCCCCATACCCCTTGATGCCTTTTGTGTCTAGAAATCTATCCAGCTCCTTCTTAAATACATTCAGTGACTTGGCCTCCACAGCCATCTGTGGTAGAGAATTCCACAGGTTCACCACCCTCTGAGTGAAGAAATGTCTCCTCATCTCCGTCCTAAATGTCCTACCCCGTATCCTGAGACTGTGACCCCTCATTCTGGACACCCCAGCCAGGGAAAACATCCTCCCTGCATCCAGTCTATCTAGCCCTGTCAGAATTTTATATGTTTCAATGAGATCCCCTCTCGTTCTTCTAAACTCGAGTGAATACAGGCCGAGTCGACCCAATCTCTCCTCATATGACAGTCCGGCCATCCCAGGGATCAGTCTGGTGAACCTTCACTGCACTCTCTCTATGGCAAGTATATCCTTTCTTAGGTAAGGAGACCAAAACTGCACACAATACTCCAGGTGTGGTCTCACCAAGGCTCTGTATAACTGCAATAAGACATCCTTGCTCCTATACTCAAATCGTCTTGCAATGAAGGCCAACAAGGTACGATAGCATAGTGGTTATGTTACTGGACTAGTAATCCAGAGGCCTGGACTAAAAATCCGGAATCATGAATTCAAATCCCACCATAGCAGCTGGTGAATTTAAATTCAATTAATTAAACAAAAATCTAGAATTAAAATACTAGTATCAGTAATAATGGCCATAAAACTACCGGATTGTTGTAAAAACCCATCTGGTTCACTAATGCCCTTTAGGGAAGGAAACCCGCCGTCCTTACCCGGTCTGGCCGAAATGTGACTTCAGACCCACAACAATGTGGTTGATTCTTAATTGACCTCTGAAATGGCCTAGCAAGCCACTCAGTTGTAAAATCTCGCTACGAAAAGTCATAATAAGAATAAAACCGGACAGATCACGAGGCACTGGACACGACAACGGCAAACTAAGCCCAGTCGACCCTGCAAAGTCCTCCTCACTAACATCAGGGGACTCGTGCCAAAATTGGGAGAGCTGTCCCACAGACCAGTCAAGCAACAGCCTGAAAGAGCCATACTCACAGAATCATACCTTTCAGCCAACATCCCAGACTCTTCCATCACCATCCCTGGGTATGTCGCTGACCCACCAGAGGTGGTGGTACAGTGATATACAGTCAGGAGGGAGTGGCCCTGGGAGTCCTCAACATTGACTCTGGACCCCATGAAATCTCATGGCATCAGGTCAAACATGGGCAAGGAAACCTTCTGCTGATTACCACCTACCGTCCTCCCTCAGCTGATGAATCAGTCCTCCACGACTTGGAGGAAGCACTGAGGGTAGCAAGGGCACAAAATGTACTCTGGGTGGGGGACTTCAATATCCATCACCAAGAGTGGCTCGGTTGCACCACTGAAGGACATAGCTGCCAGACTGGGCCTGCAGCAGGTGGTGAGCGAACCAACATGAGGGAAAAACTTACTTGACCTTGTCCTCACCAATCTACCTGTCGCAAATGCATCTGTCCATGACAGTATTGAAAGGAGTGACCACCGCACAATCCTTGCGGAGACGAAGTCCTGTCTTCGCACAGAGGACACCATCCAACGTGTCGTGTGGCATTACCACCGTGCTAAATGGGATAGATTCAGAACAGATCTAGCAGCTCAAAACTAGGCATCCAAGAGGCACTGAGGGCCATCAGCAGCAGCAAAATTATATTCCAGCACAATCTGCAACCTCATGGCCTGGCATATTCCTCACTCTACCATTACCAACAAGCCAGGGGTTCAACCCTGGTTCAATGAGGAGTGTAGAAGAGCATGCCAGGAGCAGCACCAGGCATACCTAAAAATGAGGTGCCAACCTGGTGAAGCTACAACTCAGGACTACATGCATGCTAAACAGCAGAAACAACATGCTATAGAGAGAGCTTAGCGATTCCACAACTAACGGATCAGATCAAAGCTCTGCAGTCCTGCCACATCCAGTTATGAATGGTGGTGAACAATTAAACAACTAACGGGAGGAGGAGGCTCTGCAAACATTCCCATCCTCAATGATGGTGGAGTCCAGCACGTGAGTGCAAAAGACAAGTCTGAAGCGTTTGCAACCATCTTCAGCCAGAAGTGCCAAGTGGATGATCCATCTCGGCCTCCTCCCGATATCCCCACCATCACGGAAGCCAGTCTTCAGCCAATTCGATTCACTCCACGTGATATCACGAAACGGCTGAGTGCACTGGATACAGCAAAGGCTGTGGGCCCCGACAACATCCCAGCTGTAGTGCTGAAGACTTGTGCTCCAGAACCAGCTGCGCCTCTAGCCAAGCTGTTCCAGTACAGCTACAACACTGGGATCTACCCGACAAGGTGGAAAATTGCCCAGGTATGTCCTGTCCACAAAAAGCAGGACAAATCCAATCCGGCCAATTACCGCTCCATCAGTCTACTCTCAATCATCAGCAAAGTGATGGAAGGTGTCGTCGACAGTGCTATCAAGCGGCACTTACTCACCAATAACCTGCTCACCGATGCTCAGTTTGGGTTCCGCCAGGACCACTCTGCTCCAGACCTCATTACAGCCTTGGTCCAAACATGGACAAAAGAGCTGAATTCCAGAGGTGAGGTGAGAGTGACTGCCCTTGACATCAAGGCAGCACATTTGACTGAGTGTGGCACCAAGGAGCCCTAGTAAAATTGAACTCTCTGGGAATCAGGGGGAAAACTCTCCAGTGGCTGAGTCATACCTAGAACAAAGGAAGATGGTAGCGGTTGTTGGAGGCCAATCATCTCAGCCCCAGGACATTGCTGCAGGAGTTCCTCAGGGCAGTGTCCGAGGCCCAACCATCTTCAGCTGCTTCATCAATGACCTTCCCTCCATCATAAGGTCAGAAATGGGGATGTTCGCTGATGATTGCACAGTGTTTAGTTCCATTCGCAACCCCTCAAATAATGAAGCAGTACGAGCCCGCATGCAGCAAGACCTGGACAACATCCAGGCTTGGACTGATAAGTGGCAAGTAACATTCGCGCCAGATAAGTGCCAGGCAATGACTATCTCCAACAAGAGAGAGTCTAACCACATCACCGAATCCCCCATCAACAACATCCTGGGGGGTCACCATTGACCAGAAACTTAACTGGACTAGTGATAAAAATACAGTGGCTCCAAGAGCAGGTCAGAGGCTGGGTATTCTGCGACGAGTGACTCACCTCCTGAGTCCCCAAAGCCTTTCCACCATCTACAAGGCACAAGTCAGCAGTGTGATGGAATACTCTCCACTTGCTTGGATGAGTGCAGCTCCAACAACACTCAAGAAGCTCGACACCATCCAGGACAAAGCAGCCCGCTTGATTGGCAACCCATCCACCTTCCTAAACATTCACTCCCTTCACCACCGGCGCACAGTGGCTGCAGTGTGTACCATCCACAGGATGCACTGCAGCAACTCGCCAAGGCTTCTTCGACAGCACCTCCCAAACCCGCGACCTCTACCACCTAGAAGGACAAGAGCAGCAGGCACATGGGAACAACATCATCTGCGCGTTCCCCTCCAAGTCACACACCATCCCGACTTGGAAATAAATCGCCGTTCCTTCATAATCGCTGGGTCAAAATCCTGGAACTCCCTCCCTAACAGCACTGTGGGAGAACTTTCACCACACGGACTGCAGCGGTTCTAGAAGGCGGCTCACCACCACCTTCTCGAGGGCAATTAGGGATGGGCAATAAATGCTGGCCTCGCCAGCGACGCCCACATCCCATGAACAAATGAAAAAAAAGGGAACTGAATGTAACATTCCAAGTTTGCAGACGACACAAAGCTGGGGTGGAATGTGAGCTGTGAGAAGGATGTAAAGAGGCTCCAATGTGATTTAGACAAGTTGGGTGAGTGGGCAAGAACATGGCAGATGCAGTATAACGTGGATAAATGTGAGATTATCCACTTTGGTTGTAAAAATAGAAAGGCAGATTATTATCTGAATGGTGATAGATTGGGAAATAGGGAGGTGCAACAAGACCTGGGTGTCCTTGTACACCAGTCGCTGAAAGCGAGCATTCAGGTGCAGCAAGCAGTTAGGAAGACGAATGGTATATTGGCCTTCATTGCAAGAGGATTTGAGTACAGGAACAGGGATGTCTTGCTGCAGTTATACAGGGCCTTGGTGAGACCACATCTGGGGTATTGTGTGCAGTTTTGGTGTCCTTATCTGAGGAAGGATGTCCTTGCCATGGAGGGAGTGCAATGAAGGTTTACCAGACTGATTCCTGGGATGGCAGGACTGACGTATGAGGAGAGATTGGGTCGACTAGGCCTATATTCACTGGAGTTTAGAAGAATGAGAGGTGATCTCATCAAAATATATAAAATTCTAACAGGACTAGACAGACTAGATGCAGGGAGGATGTTCCCGATGGCTGGGGAGTCCAGAACCAAGGGTCAGAGTCTCAGGATACGGTGTATGCCATTTAGAACCGAGATGTGGAGAAATTTCTTCACTCAGAGGATAGTGAACCTGTGGAATTCTCTTCCACAGAAGGCAGTGGAGGCCAAGTCATTAGATATAATCAAGAAGGAGATAGATATATTTCTTAATGCTGAAGGGATCAAGGGATATGGGGGAAAAAGCAGGAACAGGGTACTGATCAGCCATGATCATTTTGAATGGTGGAGAAGGCCCGAAGGGCTGAATGGCCTACTCTTGCTCCATTTTTCTGTGTTTCTATGGTAACCTTTCTACTTTGAGCGCTGCCAACCTTTTAAGTCCTTCTCTTTATCTATTTTTATCCTATCCAAATTCTCTACTACCTCCTCCTTTACTGTGACATTGGCAGCATCCTCTTGTTTTGTGAAGATAGATGCAAAGTACTCATTTAGTGCCTCAGCTATGCCCTCTGCCTTCACAAGAAGATCTCCTTTTTGGTCCCTGATCAGTCCCACCCTTCCTTTGACTACCTTTTTTTGATTCACATTTATAAATATCTTTTGGGTTCCCTTTTATGTTACCCTCTAATCTATTTTTATATACTCCCTTTGCCCCTCTTATTTCCTTTTTAAGTTCTTCTGTGTACTTCCTGTATTCAGCTTGGTTATCTACTATATTATGAGCCTGACATTTATCATAAGCCTCCTTTTTCTGTTTCATTTTAATCTCTGTATCTTTAGTCATCCAGGGAGCTCTAGCTTTGGATGCCCGTCCTTACCCCCTCGTAGGAATGTGTCTGATCTTTTCCCTTAACTATCTCCTTTTTGAAGGCTTCCCATTGCTCATTTACTGTTTTACTTGTCAACCTTTAATTCCAATCCAACTGGGCCAGATCCCTTTTCAACTCACTGAAATTAGCCCTCCTCCAGTTGAGTACTTTCACATTTGATTGTTCCTTGTCCCTTTCCATAACTACTCTAAACCTAATGATACTGTGATCACTGTTTCCCAAATGCTCCCCCACTTAAGCATGCTCCACTTACCCCACTTCATTCCCCAGAACTAGATCCAACGCTGCTTCCTTCCTTGTTGGGCTGGAAACATATTGATCAAGAAAGTTCTGTTGTACACGCAGGAATTCTCCCCCCTCTTTGCCCTTAATGCTGTTATTTTCCCAGTCTATATCAGGATAATTGAAGTCCCCCATTATCACTACTCTATAGCGCTTGCATATTTCTGAAATTTGGCTGCAAACTTGCTCCTCCATCTCTTTCCCACTATTTGGTGGCATATAGTATACATCCAACTGCGTAATAGCTTCTCTATTGTTCCTTAATTCTAACCAAGTAGATTCTGTCTTTGACCCCTCAAGTAAATCATCTCTTTCCAGTGCTGTAACAGTATCTTTGATCAATATTGCCAACCCCCCCTCCTTTTTATCCTTCCCTATCTTTCCTGAATACCTTGTAGCCAGGAATATTAAATTCCCAATCCTCCCCTTGTTTGAGCCAGATCCCCTTTATTGCCACTATATCATATCCCACGTGGCAAATTTGTGCCTGCAGCTCACCAACCTTATTTACCATGCTCCATGCATTTACACATATGCGCTCCCAATCCATCCTAGTCTGCCTCGCATTTCCCCCATCTGATCCCTCCTATTTCTGAACTACTCTTTATTCTAATGCTCTTTGTCTCTCCCAGTCCTCTGTGTGCATTGTTTCTCCTCTCTGCACTTTGTTTCTCTTCTCATTGTTTGCTTCAATGCTGATTCTGCTGTTGGAATTTAACAGTTCAGTACTTCCAGCTTGAAACACTCACGTCAATGGGAAAAGAAGCTGAATGTAAAACAGGAAGGAGCACTCCATTCGAATTTGGTGTCTCTTCTTCCTACCCAGAAGATCAGTTGCTTCCTTCAGTGCTGAGTCTGTGGGCACAGGGTTTAAAGTTGAGCACTGCTTCTTTAAAGCACTCAGTAGTAGGTCCAGACCAGGAGTAGGAGACGATGTTATCAGCAGGTTTTAACAGATTGAAGCAGGGACCCATGAGAAGCAGCTTGGGGATTGTAGGTAGATCCTTGAACTTTCAGGCAGGATTGGTAAGTCATTAAAGAAGGCCATCCATTCTTCCTCTCCTTCTAATGGAGCTGTTTGGGGAATTAGGACAAGGGATCCATGAGATCCGGGTGTTGTCAGAACTTGAAGCCAGTCCTAAATTGGGAGAGGGTACAGAGCATCTACTTCTCTTTTTACATTTTGGAGGCAAAGGGGCCTGATTTTTTTTGTACTTACCGAGTCAAAATGAAGTTAAACTGTGCCTTCTTATCTGTTCACTCTGCTGGCTCTGTAGGTGAGATTTACTTCAAAAATCAATATCTGGTCTTCAGGCCACTGGTTGGGCAATGGCATCATGTGACCTCTTATGTAATTTAAAAATATTTTTTATTATTATTTTGAGCTTATAATCACCAGGCTACTGGGGAAATGGTGGATGAAAATATTTTCAAAAAGTGTTTTGAGCAAATTGATTGCTTTGAAATTTGCTTATGAGTGAATAACAATGAATACATTTGAATATTACCCGATCAACGGGAACAAATGTACATTGAACTGGAATAAATTTGCTAACCAATTGCGACAAACTAAGATATTTAAAAATTACATGTTAGAAAGTGTCATTTCAAGGTGTGAATATAAAGTGTGATAAAGTTGTGTGTCAACATACCATTTGCCAAACTTCCCCTATGGTTCCCCCCTGCCCTAGCCCTGAACTCGCATATTTCTCTAGTTTCTCTCCCATCTCCCCTCATGTCCTTTCCGAGCTCATCTTGTTCATGAGACCCACCTCCTGCTTCCTCGACATTATTCCCACCAAACTGCTGACCATCCAACTTCCCTTCCTGGCCCCCATGTTAGCTAGCATTGAATGGATCACTCTCCTCAGGTACTGTCCCCCTCCCTTTCAAAACTGCTATCATCATTTGTTGCCACGCAAATCCGTGCCCTTCTTTTCCACAACTCCCTGTTTGAACCTCTCTAAACAGGTTTCCCCTTGCCAGAGCACTGAAACGGCCCTAACCAAAATCATAAATGACATCCTCTGTGACTGCGATGCACTATCCCATCTCATCCTCCTCGATCTCTCTGCAGCCTTTAACATGGTTGACCACAACATCCTTCGTCAATACCTCTCCTCCGTTGTCCAGCTCAGCGATACTGCCCTCGTTTGGTTCCAATCTTACCTATCCAATTATAGGAAGAGCATCTCCAACAATGGCTTCTGTTCCCACCCCTGTACTGTTACCTCTGGAGTTCCCCAGAGATCTGTCCTTAGCCCGTCCTTTTCCTCATCTAAATGCTGCCCCTAGGCGATATTATCCACAGACATGGGATCAGCTTCCACAAGTACACTGATGGCATACAGCTCTAGCTCTCTTGACCGTTTCACTGCCTCTGTATTGTCAGACTGCTTGTCCAACATCCAGTCTTTGATGAGCCATATAAGACATAATTAGTTTGACATATAAGATTTTGAGGGAGCTTGACAAGTAGAGGCTGAGAGATTGTTTCCCCTGGCTGGAGAGTCTAGAACTAGAGGGCATAGTCGTAGGATAAGGGATCGGCCATTTAAGACTGAGATGAGGAGGAATTTCTTCACTCAGAGGGTTGTGAATCTTTGGAATTCTCTATCCCAGAGGGCTGTAGATGCTGAGTATATTCAAGGCTGAGATAGATAGATTTTTGGACTCTATGGGAATCAAGGGATATGGGGATCAACAGGAAAGTGGAGTTAAGGTTGAAGATCAACCATGATCTTATTGAATGGCAGAGCAGGCACGAGGGGCCATATGGCCTACTCCTGCTCCTATTTCTTATGTTCTTATGAGCCACAAATTACTCCAGTTAAACATTGGGAAGGCCAAAACCATCATCTTTGGCCCCTGCCAACAAACTCTGTACCCTGCCCACTGATTTCATCCCTCTCATTGGCCATTGTCTCAGGTTGAACCAGACTATTTGCAACCTTGTTTGTTACTGTTAAAACCCTCATCCATGTCTTTGTTACCTCTAAATTTGACTATTACTGGCCGACCTCCCATCCTCTATTAACCACCTCATTCTGCAGCCCATATCCTATCCTACACCAAGCACCCACACTCCTGTCCTTGTTGACCTACATAGGCTCCTGGTCCTCCAAGCATTTCAATTTAAAATTCTCATCCTCATGTTTAAATCCTTTCTTGTCCTCGCCCCTCCCTATCTCTGTAACCTTCACCAGCCTGACAACCAGCACCCCCAATCTCTTTTTGCTTTGCCCTCTTGTGCATCTCTCTCGCCCTTCTTTTGCCCCACCATTGACAGTTGCGCCTTCAGTCACCTAGATACCACCGGTCTGGCCTATATGTGACTCTAGTCCCACACCAACGTGGTTGACTTTTAACTGCCATAGCAAGCCTGTCCGTTGTATCAAACTGCTACTGAAGTAGTTCAAGAAGAATGCCCACCACCACCTTCTCAGGGCAACTAGGGATAGGCAATAAATGCCGGCCTTGCCAGCAGTGCCCACATCCCATGAATGAATAAAAAAAAATCTCACATTTGTACAGCTGTATGGCAGGCCTTTGCAGCCAGACTCCATCTTCCAGATGATGTGCCTCACTGTGAGAAAGATGCTAATTTCATTATCTCAGCTGAGACTACATGTAACTCTGTTGGCCTTGGATCGTTAATCAGAAAAATTGAGTGCATGCTACCTTAGTTACATTTATATTCAATAAAATGGCCGTCAATTACTCTCCGGGTAAGTGAAATGTATAGTTTCTTCTAAAACTACTGTAAAAAGCAAAACTATTAAAATTCTAAAGTCCATCAATTTACTCAGCATTAGAGGTTGGTAATACAATAATGAGTGATTGCAATGACAGTGATTCAATACTTTGACCATCTTGGTCTTAACATAAAGCTACCAATTACGTTATGGGAGTCACCTGTTTTAAATGACTACAGATTGAATTTCTGTTTGAAAGCCTGGTGCTATGCTACTTCTGTGGGGACAATATCATCCCCTCTTAGTAAGATTTAGTATAATTATTTAATTAATGCTATTAAAGCATAACTGAAACTTAATGGGATTACATGTGTCAGCACCGAATTGACTATAGCTTTCTCACAGATCTGGCATAGCAAGTTCTACAATCACACTATCAAGTCAAAGTGCTCAAACCTGAAGCATCCAGTTGTCATAGTTACTTCTGTGTCAAAAGTGGGTATAAATTATACTACCAGCTGTTTCTCTACACCTGTAAATTCATCTAGCGCTGATCCAACACAATTGCAACTTGTAAAATTATCTTGTTGATACTGATCATTTCTTTTGCAGAAGTATTTTTTCTGTTTCTAAAGTTCTCATTGGTTCCTGATTTCCAGAGAAAATTCACTGCTATTTCAGCAACGATCCAGCATGCTTGGTTTCATTGGTCAGAACATTGAATACAGGAGTTGGGATGTCTTGTTGAAGTTGTACAAGACATTAGTAAGGTCACACTTGGAATACTGTGTACAGTTCTGGTCACCCTATTATAGAAAGGATATTATTAAACTAGAAAGAGTGCAGAAAAGATTTACTTGGATGCTACCGGGACTTGATGGTTTGACTTATAGGGAGAGGTTGGATAGACTGAGACTTTTTTCCCTGGAGAGTAGGTGGTTTAGGGGTGATCTTATAGAAGTCTATAAAATAATGAGGGGCATAGATAAGGTTGATAGTCAAAATCTTTTCCCAAAGGTAGGGGAGTCTATAACGAGGGGGCATAGATTTAAGGTGAGAGGGGAGAGATACAAAAGGGTCCAGAGGGGCAATTTTTTCACTCAAAGGGTGGTGAGTGTCTGGAACGAGCTGCCAGAGGCAGTAGTAGAGGCAGGTACAATTTTGTCTTTTAAAAAGCATTTGGACAGTTACATGGGTAAGATGGGTATGGAGGGATATGGGCCATGTGCAGGCAATTGGGATGAGCTTAGTGGTATAAACTGGGCGACATGGACATGTTGGGCCGAAGGGCCTGTTTCCATGTTGTAAACTTCTATGATTCTATGATCCATACATGAAGACAAAATGACCATACGCTGCACAATGGGAATAAACATGAGGTTTATTGTACAATTCTGGCTCTGTTTGAATAACGGTGCCGTTTAATCCAAATAAATGTCAGCCAGAACCAAGCAATAAATTCCAATAAAGTAATTCAAATAAAACATTCTCTCCAAACAATCCTATTCATAGAATTCCACTACATCAAACTATTTCCAATTTTCTGTTGAAATTATAACAGGCTCTTTGGCCTAACCAGTGTTGGTATTAATCTTCCACACGAGCAGTATCCTAATCCCATGTACCTTGCCTATTCCAACATCCCTTCATTCCCCTTTCCTTCAACCACCTATCAAAAAGGTATAAAGACATTTAAAATAGAAAGGTGGGGGATAATTGATAAACTAATCAAACTTAGAGAGGATAAAACCTCTGGTCCAGATGGATTGCATCTGCGCATATTAAAAGAAGTTAGGGAGGAGATAGCACAGACACTATTACATATATATAAAAATCAATTAGAAAAGGGAATAGTGCGAGAGGACTGGCAGACAGCTAATGTGATTCTTATATTTAAAAAGGGAGATAGAACAAGTCCAGGGAACTATAGACCAATTAGCTTAATGTCGGTAGTAGGAAAGATAATGGAATGCTTACTCAAAGCTGTAATAGAAAAACACCTAGAAACCGAAAATATAATAGAGAATCGTCTGCAGGGATTTCAAATGAGAAGATCATGATTGACTAACCTTATTTAATTCTTTGAAGAAGTAACAGAAAGGGTATGCAAGGGTAATGCAGTAGATGTAATATACTTGGATTTTCAAAAGGCCTTCGGTAAGGTACCGCATTGTAGATTCATGACTAAGGTCAGAGCATGTGGAGTCAGAGGACAGGTAGCAGAATGGATAGCAAGATAGAAGATCAGCCACGACCTTATTGAATGGCGGAGCAGGCTCGAGGGGCCGTATGGCCTATTCCTGCTCCTATTTCTTATGTTTTTAGTGCAGTCTAACCAAGATTCCAAACAAGTTTAACATAACTTCTCTGATTTTCAATTCTATCCCTCTAGAAATGAACCCCAGTGCTTGGTTTGCTTTTTTTATGGCCTTATTAACCTGCGTTGGGGACAGCAAGCTGGCTACAAATTTGCACCCCAATACGCCAACATTTTCATGCACAAGTTCGAGCACGACTTCTTCACTGCACAGGACCTCCAACCAACACTATACACCAGATACATCGACGACATTTTCTTTCTATGGACCCACGGCGAAGAATCACTAAAGAGACTACACGATAACATCAACAAGTTCCATCCCACCATCAAGCTCACCATGGACTACTCCTCAGAATCAGTTTCTTTCTTGGACACACGAATCTCCATCAAAGATGGGCACCTCAGCACCTCACTCTACCGCAAGCCCACGGACAATCTCACAATGCTCCACTTTTCCAGCTTCCACCCTAACCACGTCAAAGAGGCCATCCCCTATGGACAGGCCCTGCGAATACACAGGGTCTGCTCAGACGAGGAGGAACGGGATGGACACCTACAGACTCTGAAAGACGCCCTGGTAAGAACGGGATATGACGCTCGACTCATCGATCGACAGTTCCGACGGGCCACAGCGAAAAATCGCATAGACCTCCTCAGAAGACTAACACGGGACGCAACCAACAGAGTACCCTTCGTCGTCCAGTACTTCCCCGGAGCGGAGAAACTACGCCATGTTCTCCGCAGCCTTCAACATGTCATCAATGACGACGAACACCTCGCTATGGCCTTCCCCACACCTCCACTACTTGCCTTTAAACAGCCACCCAACCTCAAACAGACTATCGTTCGCAGCAAATTACCCAGCTTTCAGGAGAACAGCGTCCACGACACCACACAACCCTGCCACGGTAACCGCTGCAAGACATGCCAGATCATCGACACAGATACCACCATCACACGAGAGGACACCACCCACCAGGTGCATGGTTCATACTCCTGTGACTCGGCCAACGTTGTCTACCTCATACGTTGCAGGAAAGGATGCCCCAGAGCATGGTACATTGGCGAGACCATGCAGACACTGCGTCAACGAATGAACGGACACCGCGCAACAATCGCCAGACAGGAGGGTTCCCTCCCAGTCGGGGAACACTTCAGCAGTCAAGGACATTCAGCCACCGATCTTCGGGTAAGCGTTCTCCAAGGCGGCCTTCGAGACACACGACAACGCAAAATCGTCGAGCAGAAATTGATAGCCAAGTTCCGCACCCATGAGGACGGCCTCAACCGGGATCTTGGGTTCATGTCACGCTACACGTTACCCCACCAGCGAACAAAAGCTATCTGTTTTTAATATAATGGGTCATTTGCTGGCTTTCTCTGCCTTCCGGATGTTTCTGCCTCTCTCTGTTTTTTTTTCCTGTTTGTTTTTTTGTTGAATGTGTATTCGGGGGTTCTGTAGGTGACACCTCTCTGTCTGAACACGGTGATTGCCTTGGCAACGGGCAGTTGCAGGGGCAGTCTGTAAACACCATGTATTGTTCTATATGTATAAATGCGTAGGCTTCGAGGAGCTCCTGAACATTTACCTGACGAAGGAGGAAGCCTCCGAAAGCTTGTAGATTTCAAATAAAAATTGTTGGACTATAACTTGGTGTTGTAAAATTGTTTACAATTTACAAAATAGAAAACAGAGCGTAGGGGTTAAAGGTAGCTACTCAGACTGACAAAAGGTGGGAAGTGGTGTTCCACAAGGATCAGTGCTGGGACCACTGCTGTTCACCATTTACATAAACGATTTAGACTTGGGGATCAGAAGTACAATTTCAAAATTTGTGGACAACACCAAATTGGGGAGTACAGTTAATACTGCAGGGGACTGCGACAAAATACAGGAAAACTTTAATAAACTTGCAGAATGGGCGTGTAATTGGCAAATGAATTTCAATATAAATAAGTGTGAGGTGGTACATTCTGGTAGGAAGAATAAGGAGGCCACATACTCCTTGGAAAATAAGAGTCTAAATGGGGTAGAGGAGCAGAGGGATCTGGGGGTACAGATACACAAATCACTAAAAGTAGCGACGCAGGTTAATAAAAAAAGCAAACCAAGCACTGGGGTTCATGTCTAGAGGGATAGAATTGAAAAGCAGAAAAGTTATGTTAAACTTGTATAGAATCTTGGTTAGACCACACTTAAGAACATAAGAAATAGGAGCAGGAGTAGGCCATACGACCCCTCGAGCCTGCTCCGCCATTCAATAAGATCATGGCTAATCTTCAACCTCAACTCCACATTCCCGCCCTATCCCTATATCCCTTGATTCCCTTAGTGTCCAAAAATCTATCGATCTCAGTCTTGAATATACTCAACGAATGAGCATCGACAGCCCTCTGGGGTAGAGAATTCCAAAGATTCACAATCCTCTGAGTGAAGAAATCTTTCCTCATCTCAGTGCTAAATGGGTGACCCCTTATCTTGAGACTATGGCCCCTGGTTCTAGACTCTCCAGCCAGGGAAACAGACTCTCAGCATCCACCCTGTCAAGCCTTCTAAGAATTTTATACGTTTCCATACCTCTCATTCTTCTAAACTCCAGAGAATGTAGGCCAATTCTCCACAATCTCCCCTCATAGGACAACCCTCTCAACCCAGGAATCAATCTAGTGAACCTTTGTTGCACCGCCTCTAAGGCAAGTATATCCTTCCCTAGATAAGGAGACCAAAATTGCACGCAGTACTCCAGGTGAGGTCTCACCAAAGCCCTGTACAATTGTCGTAAGTCTTCCTTACTCTTGTACTCCAACCCCCTTGCAATAAAGGCCAACATGCCATTTGCTTTCCTAATTGCCTGTTATACCTGCATGCTACTTTTAGTGTTTCTTGTACCTGGACACCCAAGTCTCACCATTTAAAAGATATTTTGTTTTTCTATTCTTCCTACCAAAGTGAATAACCTCACATTTCCCCACATTATACTCCACCGGCCATCTCTTTGCCCACTCACTTAACCTGTCTATATCTGCAGACTCAGTGTCCTCCTCACAGCTTACTTTCCCACCTAGCTTTGTATCGTCAGCAAACTTGGATACATTACATTCGGTCCCTTCATCTAAGTCATTAATATATAGATTGTAAATAACTGAGGCCCAAGCACTGATCCTTGTGATACCCCACTAGTTTTGACCTGCCAACCTGAAAATGACCCGTATATCCTTACTCTCTGTTTTCTGTGTGTTAACCAATCCTCTATCCATGCTAATATGTTACCCCAACCCAATGAGCCCTTGTGTACCAACCTTTTATGTGGAAGTTTATCGAATGCCTTTCGAAAATCCAAATATACTACATTCACTGGATCCCCTTTATCTACCCTGCTAGTTACATCCTCAATAAACTCTAATAAATTTGTCAAACATGATTTCCCTTTCATAAAACTATGTTGACTCTGCCTAATCGTATTATGATGTTCTAAGTGTCCTGTTACCACTTCCTTAATAATGTATTCCAGCATTTTCCCGACGACTGATGTCAGGCTAACTGGTCATAGTTCCCTGTTTTCTCTCTCCCTCCTTTCTTGAATAGCCGGGTTACATTTGCTACCTTCCAATCCACTGGAACTGTTCTAGAATCTAGGGAATTTTGGAAGATCAGAACCAATGCATCCACTATCTCCGCAGTCACCTCTTTTAGAACCCTCGGATGTAGGCCATCAGATGCAGGGGATTTATCAGCTTTTAGTCCCATTAGTTTCTCAAGTACTTTTTCTCTACTGATAATAATTACTTTAAGTTCCTCACTCTCATTAGCCCCTTGGTTCCTCACTATTTCTGGTATGTTTTTTGCATCTTCTATTGCTTCAATGAGATCACCTCTCATTCTTCTAAACTCCAGAGAATATAGGCCCATTCTACACAATCTCTCCTCATAGGATAACCCTCTCATCCCGGAATCAATCTAGTGATCCATCATTGCACCACCTCTAAGGCAAGTATATCCTTCCTTAGGGAAGGAGACCAAAATTGTACACAGTATTCCAGGTATGGTCGCACCAGAGACTTATATAATTGCAGCAAGACCTTCTTAGTTATACTCGAACCCCCTTGCAATAAAGGCTAACATACCATTTGCCTTCCTAATTGCTTGTTGTACCTGCACGTTAACTTTCCATGATTTATATACAAAGACATTCAAATTCCTCTGAATACCAAAATTTCTGAAGTCTCTCACCTTTTAAAAAATATTCTGCTTTTCTATTCTTCCAACCAAAGTGGATAATTTCAAATTCCCCACATTATACTCCATCTGCCCACCTTCTCGCCCACTCACTTAACCTGTCTATATCCCTTTGCAGCCTTTTTGCATCCTCCTCACAGCTTACTTTCCCACCTAGCTTCATATCGTCAGCAAACTTGGATACATTACATCAAAACCAAAATTCTGTGGATGCTGGAAATCTGAAATAAAAACAGAAAATGCTGGAAAAGCTCAGCAAGTGGGGCAGCTCTGACGAAAGATCTTCAACCTGAAACGTTAACCCTGCTTCTTTCTCCACAGATGCTGCCTCACTTGCTGAGCTTTTCCAGCTTTTTCTGTTTTAATTTTGGATGGATACATTACACTTGGTCTCCTCATCTAAGTCATTGATATATATTCTAAACAGCTGAGGACTATGAACAGTTCTGGTCTCCATATTATAAAAAGGATGTGAAGACACTGGAGAAGGTGCAAAAAAGATTTACTAGGATATTACCAGAACTGAGAGGTTCTAGCTATCAGGAAAGATTAAACAGGCTGAGGTTCTTTTCGCTAGAAAAGAAAAGACTGAGGGGTGACATGATAAAGGTCTTTAAGATAGTGAAAGGGTTTGAAATGGTAGACTTAAAGAAGATGTTTCCACCAGAACTACGGGCCACATATATATATGAGTCACTAATAAATCCAATAGGGAATTCAGGAGAAACTTCTTTATCCAGAGAGTGGTTAATATGTGGAAATCGCAACCACAAGAAGTAGTTGAGCTGACTGGCATTGTTGCATTATTTAAGGGGAAGCTAGATAAACACAAGGGAGAAAGGAATAGAAGGATATGCTGATAGGGTTTAACAAAGGAGGGAGGAGGCGCATGTGGAACATAAATGCCGGCATGGACCCGTTGGGCCGAATGGCCTGTTTCTGTGCTGTACATTCTATGTAACCTATTCTTAAATGTTGACATGGTCTCTGCTTTAATCACTAACTCTGGTGGTGCATTCCAGCCTTACAATCCTCTTTGTAAAAACGTTTCTCCTGCTCTTTGTCCTAAAGCTCTTACATTTAATCTTATATCTTTGTTCACTCATTCTAGATCTCTCAATCACTGGAAACAGTCTGTTTCTATCTATGCTGCTGTATTCCTCCATAACTTTAATCACCTCTATCAAATAACCCCATAATCTCCTCTGTTCTAATGACCACGGCCCCAATTTTTCAAGTCTTTCTTTGTATTTGTATTTCCTCATACCAGGCAACATCCTAATGAATCTGTGTCGTACCCTCTCTATTGCTCAACACCTTCCTATAGTGTGGATCCCAAAACTGAACACGGTCTTCCAACTGTGGTCTTTGAACGATTCAGTATTACATTTTGACTGTTACAAAACTTGCCACAAACCCCAGTTTTCCATCAGCTTTTTTAATAGCCGTATCTACTTGAGGTGCTGCTTTTAATGTCTTGTGACCCTGAACCTCCAAATTCCTTTTCTCTTCCATATTGCCCAGCTTTTTCCCATTCAAAATATTACTTTTTTTAAAAACTAGCTCACATTTACTTCCATCTGCTACTTTTTTGTCCATTCCACCATCTTGTAAGAACACTGGGTTTGGTGTCCGACAAACACCTGCTAAGGAACCAGACAAATCCTTAACCCCTCAGCTTGGTGATATGAGCAGACTCATGGCAGATGCAATTTAATGCGGTTAAGTGTAAAGTGATGAACTTTGAGAGGAACAACATGGAGAGGCAATATAATCTAAATGGTACTGTTTTGAGTGGGGCTGCAAGAGCATAGGTACCTCGGTGAATATCAAATCTTCAATTTGTGAAGATTTGATATTCACAAATCTTTGAAGGTGGCAGGGTAAGTTGATAAGGCAGTTAAGAAAGGGTATGGGATACTTGGCTTTGGAAGTATCCCTACTATATCTGATTCCTTACTGCAAATTATTGCCTCCAGTTCCTCCGTTTTGTTTTGGATGCTGTGCACATTACTGTACACAATTTCATCCATTTTTATTAATAATTTCTCTATTTTATGAATCCAAATAATCATTAGTTGCCCCTTTTCATACATTTCTCTCAACCCAACAATGTGACAATTTGCAGTTTCTGCATTACATGATCACACAAAAAGTTAAAATACAACTCTACATAAGGAAAATTTAATTGAACTTGTCCCTTACCCATAACTTTAGTTAATAAACTAGTTTCCTTACCTAACAAGCTCTTTTTCCGTTGGGCTAATGAGATTGGTATAACTCCCTTACGTTGTTATCGTATCAATAGTTTCACTCGTTATAGATAATTGCTATTTCACCAAGTGAAAAATTGTAAGTGTCTTTTATTCTGTATCATTCAGTGACAACTACATTTGCATATGCTACAGAAACCCCAATTAAAATGAATGGCCCAGGTTTGCTTTGGGTGGGGACCGCAGGGTTTAATCCCCGTGCCAGAATGGTGAGGCCTGAAGCTCCGCAGATATTGGGTCTTGGGACTCATCATAACAGGATTGCCGTTGCGCAACAGCCTGCCGGCGAAGAGTTGGAAAGAATCCGAATTTTGAGTCCGGGAATCGTGATGCCAGGAAATGCGCAGCCAGGGTGCCTGGGAATCGGAGGGGAGGGGGGCGATGGAATACGGAGCCAGGGGAGGGGAGGGGAAGGGGGGGAGGGGAGGGGAAGGGGGGGAGGGGAGGGGAGGGGGGGAGGGGAGGGGAAGGGAAGGGGGGGAGGGGAAGGGAAGGGGGGGAGGGGATGTGCAGCCAGGGATCAGAGGTTTGAGAATCGGGAACGAGGAGCGAGAGATCGGGATAAGAGGCCTGGATTGGGGTCAGAGTCGGTGAGTGAACGCCTCCTTCCCTCCTCCCTCTCTTTAAATGCCGCCGGCCTCTCTCGCGAAGCTCTGGTGCCGGATGCTGCCGAGCGTCTTCTCCCGCCGAAGTGTTATCTTGATTGACAACAACTGTGACCAATGATGAGAGTCGGGGCGGGACTTCCGGTGCTGTGTGTGCGGGATTGTGACGGGAGAGAAACACAGTGCGAGACGCGAGAGAGGATAACGGCTGTCCGCGAGACGCGAGAGAGCGGGAGTGAGGAGAAGGGCTGTCCGCGAGACGCCAGAGAGCGGGAGTGAGGAGAAGGGCTGTCCGCGAGACGCCAGAGAGCGGGAGTGAGGAGAAGGGCTGTCCGCGAGAGAGCGGGAGTGAGGATAACGGCTGTCCGCGAGACGCGAGAGAGCGGGAGTGAGGATAACGGCTGTCCGCGAGACGCGAGAGAGCGGGAGTGAGGATAACGGCTGTCCGCGAGACGCCAGAGAGCGGGAGTGAGGAGAAGGGCTGTCCGCGAGACGCCAGAGAGCGGGAGTGAGGAGAAGGGCTGTCCGCGAGACGCCAGAGAGCGGGAGTGAGGAGAAGGGCTGTCCGTGAGCTGCCAGAGAACGCGCAACGGAAGCCTAGCCCAAGACTGGGGGGCAGATCGGCAGGGAACCCTCGATCCCAGAGAGATCTAGAGATCGGTACCGAGAAGAGACTGAGCTGGAGCGTGTTTGCAAGCTAGACCGCAGAGGGCAGGGAAATTAACCGTACGGCTGGATTGGGGAGGATTCTGTTGGCTTTGACCCACTCCTTCAGTTCTCAGCAGTTGCCGTGTGTGCGAGTGCTCCGAATGATCCGAAAGCTGTGTTCAGGGTCTGGGCTGGGGCTGGGTAGTCGCTCCGGGGGTGTTCGCCTCTCCCAGCGGTTCCTCCTCCTAATTCTGCTCAGTGCCTTGATCACCGTGTGCTTCGGGGCCATCTTCTTTCTACCGGATTCCGTGCGCCTCCGTCGCTTCTTCTTGTTGCCCACCGAGCCGCAGCGCACAGACATTGCAGGGAGTGGGCTGGTGCCCGGGCCCGCCGCGGGCTCCCCGCACAGACAGACAGAGGCGCACATTGGTTCAGTTCGGCGAGGACAGGAGGACCGATTCGGAAAATCGTCGGTGACAGAGCAGATGCTGCAGGAGGTGACGGAAGGAGAGCAAAGGCTCATCAGCGCTTCAGAGAGCGGGACAGAGGTGAATCGAGCCGAGGTGGAAGCAAGCAACAGCCGCTACCAGCCACCATTGGAAGCAAGAACGGAGCCTGTAGATCAGGACGTGAGGAGCCACCGGGAGAAAGTCAAGGAGGTAAGGATTAATCTAATCCCAAACGTAAATCGGAAATAAAAATGAAAAGGGCAGAATGGCTAACCAAAGTTACCAATCCACAATAAAACCCACTGAAATAGTAGCAGCTGCAAAGATACATCAGTGTTGGAGGCGGTTTAGCGCTGCCAGGAGATTGTAGGAACACAACGGAGTGGGCTCTCGTTGGATTGCGTTCACTATCGCTGAACAGGTTGGGGCTTTTTTCTCTAGAAAAGAGAAGGCTGAGGGGTGACCTGATAGAGGTCTTTAAGATAGTGAAAGGGTTGGATAGGATAGATGTAGAGAAAATGTTTTCACTTATGGGGTATCCAAAACTAGAGGTCATAAATATAAGATAGTCACTAATAAATCTAATAGGGAATTCAGGAGAAACTTCTTTCCCAGAGAGTGGTTAGAATGCAGAACGTGCTATCACAGGGAGTAGTTGAAGCGAATAGCATAGATGCGTTTACGGGGAAGCTAGACAACCGCACGAGGGAGAAAGGAATAGAAGGATATGCCGATAAGGTTAGATGAATAGGAGAAGGCTCGTGTGGAGCATAAATGCTGGCAAAGACAAGTTGGATTGAATGGCCTTTGTGCTGTAGACTCTATGTAATTGTTGGGCCAGTTGCATTGGTGCTAATTTGGAGCTCTGGATGCTGTAGTGTGGGAGTCCCTTATAGATAGCAGTGCAGTGGAAAATTATGTTTCCAACAATAGTTGGGAGACAAATAGCACGATGACAAACCGAAGAATATTAAAAATATGCAAAGCAGTGTGCCAACTTTTCTATTTATGTTCTTTCCTTTGTCATTATTTTTATTGTGAGGTGTAATATGTAGCTTTAGGAATAGCCCTGTTGGCTAGGAGTCAGCTACAACTCTGTGGATGGACTCCCATCTCTGGTCTCCAATGCTGCTCATAACTCTCACTTATGGCTCCTAATAGTTACTTGTATGTGGTGATGGCAACACCCTGGGCAACTGTGTCGGCTGGCAGGCTAAATTAGGTAGAGGGTAGCTCTTGGACGAATGTCCATGATGGGGAGACACCATCTCCCTTTCCAATGCACGTGCAGACCCAGCAGATATACCTTCACCAACTTGAGAGGGCACAGTCGCAGGATAGCAGAACAGTAGAGTGAATAGCTGAGGTCATGGGAATTGGTGCACCAGGTGCTGTGGGCCATCCACTGCAGATTGTTTAATATCCAGCTGTCTTGACTCTGTCCAGCCACTGGGTCTAGATGAAGGAAGCCGAGTGAGGCAGACTCTGCACAAATCTTCCTCAGTATAATCCAATTCACATACTGGTGCTATTTTCATCTACAACATTACACCACTCCCCAAAGTTCTATGATGATGGGCTAGCAGGGAAGCAGTGGTTGAGGAGTCACTGGAAGCTGTAGTTGCGAACCTGCACACAGGTGGCTCTGGATATAGGGTCACTCCCCGTTGGACCGAGGCAGCAGTGGAGTTCGGCAGCTCCCTAGGTGACTGAGCAGTCCTATTTAGGATCGCAATGCTCACCTCCATAGAAACATAGAAAATAGGAGCAAGAGTAGGCCATTCGGCCCTTCGGGCCTGCTCCGCCATTCAAAATGATCAGGCTGATCGTCTATCTCAGTATCCTGTTCCCGCTTTTTCCCCATATCCCTTGATCCTTTGATCCCTTGAATAGCTGGGGCCCAAGCACTGATCCCTGCAGTACCCCACTAGTCACTGCCTGCCACCTGGAAAAAGACATGTTTATTCCTACTCTCTGTTTCCTGTCTGTCAACCAATTCTTAATCCATGCCAGTATATTCCCCCCAATCCCATGTGATTTAATTTTGCACACTAACCTCTTGTGTGCGACCTTATCAAAAGCCTTCTAAAAATCCAAATACACCACATCCACTGGTTCTCCCCTATCTATTCTACTAGTTACATCCTCAAAAAACTCCAGTAGATTTGTTAAGCATGATTTCCCTTTCATAAACCCATACTGACTTTGTCCAATCCCGTTAATGCCCTCCATGTATTCTGTTATCACATCTTTTATAAATAGACTCTAGCATTTTCCCCACTACTGATGTTAGGCTAACTGGTCTGTAATTCTGTTTTTTCTCTCCCTCCTTTTTTAAATAGTGGAATTACATTTGCCATCCTCCAATCTGTAGGAACTGTTCGAGTCTATAGAATTTTGGAAGATGATCACCAATGCATCCACTATTTCCATAGTATGAGGAAGCGGCTAGAAAAGGTGCCCTAAACAATGCCTGCTTCATGAAATCCTTGTCAATTTACTGAAGCTGACGGGAATTCTATGTAAATGGTTGGAACAGTAAGACTCATAGTAGGTACAGCACAGGAGGAGGCCATTCGGCCCATCGTGTCAGTGCCGGTTCTTTGAAAGAGCTATCCAATTAGTCCCATTCCCCTGCTCTTTCCCCATAGCCCTGTAAATTTTTTCCTTTCAAGTATTTGTCCAATTCCCTTTTGAAAGTTACTATTGAATCTGCTTCCACCACCCTTTTCAGGCAGCGCATTCCAGATCATTACAACTGGCTGCGTAAAAAAATGCTTCCTCATGTCGCCGTTGGCTCTTTTGCCGATCACCTTAAATCTGTGTCCTCTGCTAACCGACCCTTCTGCCACTGGAAACGGTTTCTCTTTATTTACTGTATCAGAACTGTTCATAATTTTGAACACCTCTATCAAATCTCCCCTTAACCTTCCCTGCTCTAAGGAGAACAACCTCAGCTTCTCCAGTCTCTCCACATAATTTGAAGTCCCTCATCACTGGTACCATTCTAGGAAATCTCTTCTGCATCCTCTCTAAGACCTTGTCATCCTTTTTAAAGTGTGGTGCCCAGAATTGAACACAATACTCCAGCTGAGGCCTAACCAGTATTTATAAAGGTTTAGCATAATGTCCTTCTTTGTACTCTATGCCAATATTAATAAAGCCCATGATCCCATATGCTTTTTTAACAGCCGTTTCAACTTGTCCTGTCACCTTCAAAGATTTGTGTATCAGGTTTCTCTGTTTCTGCACTCCGTTTAAAATTGTACCATTTAGTTTATATTGCCTCTCCTCATTCTTTCCACCAAAATGTACCACTTCACACTTCTCGGCGTTAAATTTCATCTGCCATGTGTCTGCCCCTTTCACAAGTCTGCCTATGACCTCCTGAAGTCTGTTACTATCCTTCACATTGTTAACTACATTTCTGAGTTTCGTGTCATCTGCGAACTTTGAAATTACACCCTCTATACCCAAGTCCAGGTCATTAATATATATCAAAAAGAACAGTGGTCCTAATACTGATCCCTGGGAACACCACTGTATATTTCCTCCAGTCTGAGAAACAACTGTTCACCGCTACTCCCTGCTTTCTGTCCCTTTGCCACTTTTGTATCCACGCTGTCACTGTCCCTTTAAATCCATGGGCTTTAATTTTGCTAACAATTCTATTATGTGGTACCAAACACTTAAATATAGCACCTTGGAATGCGAGAACACTCCAGGGTACTGAGTCAACAAGTAGATCTGAAAAGCAACAATTTACATTTAGATAGTGCCTTTAACGTAGTAATATGTCCCAGGGCGCTTCACAGGAGCGATTATCAAACAAAAAATCTGACACTGAACTACATAAGGAGATATTAGGACAGGTGACCAAAAGATTGGTCAAAGAGGTGGGTTTTAAGGAGCATCTTAAAGGAGGAGAGAGTGTTGGAGAGGTTTAGGGAGGGAATTCCAGAGCTTAGGGCCTAGACAGCTGAAGGCAAGGATGCCAATGGTGGAGTGATTAAAATCGGGGATACGCAAGAAGCCAGAATTGGAGCAGTACAGAGATCTTGAAAGTTTGTAGGGCTGGAGGAGGTTACAGAAATAAGGAGGGCCGAAGCCAAATAGGGATTTGAAAACAAGGGTGGGAATTTTAAAATCAAGGCGTTGCCGGAACGGGAGCCAATGTAGAACAGCAAACACGGGGTGATGGGTGAATGGAACTTGGTGCATGTTAGGATATGGGCAGCAAAGTTTTTGATGTGCTCAAGTTTATGGAGGGTGGAAGATGGGAGGCCGGCCAGAGAGCATTGGAATAGTCGAGTTTGGAGGCAACAAAGGCACAGATAAGGGTTTCAGCAGCAGATGAGCTGAGGCAGAGGCGGTCTTGGTGATGGAGCATATATGTGGTCGGAAGCTCATCTCGGGGTCATATAGGATGCCAAAGTTGTGAATGGTCTGGTTCAGCCTCAGACAGTGGCTAGGGAACAGAGTTTGTGGCCGGGACCGAAGACAGTGGCTTTGGTCTTCCCAGTGTTTAGTTGGAGGAAAGTTTTGCTCATCCAGTACTGGATGTCGGACAAGCAGTGTGACAAATTGGAGGTGGTGGAGAGGTAGAGCTGGGTGTTGTCAGCTTTCAAGTGGAACTTGACGTTGTGTTTTCAGATGATGTTGCTGAGGGGAAGCATGTAGATGAGAAATAGGGACCAAGGATAGATGCTTGGGGAACTCCAGAGGTAACGCTAAAGGAGAAGTGCGCTAATCAGTAGGGAACAAAGAAGAGCCCAAATGAAATCAAGGAACGATCAGCCCGTGGGTCAATCTGACATCTGATGTCCTATGTTTGGGAAAACATTCCTCATGAAAATCTGTCTTTATAATCATATGAAATTTAATGCAGAGAAGTGTGAAGTGATGCATTTTGGAAGGAAGAAGAGATAATATAAACAAAATGGTACAATTTTAAATGGGGTGCAGGAACAGGGAGACCTGAAGGTTTATGTACACAAATCTTTGAAGGTGGCAGGACAAGTTGAAAAGGCTGTTAAAAAAAGCATACAGATTCCCATACTTTATAAATAGAAGCATAGAGTACAAAAACAAGGAAGTTATGCTAAACCTTTATAAATCACTGGTTAGGCCTCTGTTGGAGTATTGTGTCCAATTCTGGGATCCACACTTAGGAAGGATGTGAAGGCCTTAGAGAGGGTGCAGAAGAGATTTCCTAGAATGGTACCAGGGATGAGGGACTTCAGTTACGTGGAGAGATTAGAGAAGCTGGGATTGTTCTCCTTCGAGCAGAGAAGGTTAAAGGGAGATTTGATAGAGGTGTTCAAAATTGAGTGGTTTTGTTAGAGCAAATAAGGAGAAACTGTTTCCACTGGCAGGAGGGTTGGTAACCAGAGGACACAGATTTAGGATAATTGGCAAAAGAGCCAGAGGAGAGATTAGGAAATTTTTTTTTTACATAACTAGTTGTAATGATCTGGAATGCACTGCCTGAAAGGGTGGTGGAATCAGATTCAATAGTAACTTTCAAAAGGGAATTGGATATATACATGAAGGGGGAAAAAATTGCATGGCTATGTGGGAAGTGCAAGGTAGTGGGACTAATTGGATAGCTCTTTCAAAGAGCCAGCACTGACACGATGGGCTGAATGGCCTCCTTCTGTGGCCTGCTACAATGCTCCTCACTGTTTACTACATTTCCGAGCTTTGTGTCATCTGCAAACTTTGAAATTATTCCCCCGATATGCAAGTCCAGGTTATTAATATACATAAACTTTTTGTTATATATCAGTGGTCCTAATACCTATCCCTGGGGGCACCACGTATACTTCCCTCCAGTCTGATAAACAACCGTTCACCACTACACTCTGATTTCTATCTCTTAGCCACTTTCATATCCACGTTGCCACTGCCCCTTTAATCCCATGGGATTCAATTTTGCTCAAGTCTATTATGTGACAATTTATTAAATGCCTTCTGAAAGTCTGTATACACATCATAAACTGCACTACCTTCAGTTTACCTTCAAAACTGACGGTAAAAGCTTCTATAAATATGTCAAGAGAAAAAGATTAATGGAGGCAAATGTAGGTCCCTTACGGTCAGAAATGGGGAAAATTATAATGGGGAACAAAGAAATGGCAGAATAATTAAACAAATACTTTGGTTCTGTCTTCACAAAGGAGGACACAAATAACCTGCCAGAAATGTTAGGGAACCAAGGGTCTAGTGAGAGGGAGGAACTGAAGGAAACCAGTATTAGGAAAACAATAGTGCTAGGGAAATTAATGGGGCTAAAGGCTGACAAATCCCCAGGGCCTGCTAATCTACATCCCAGAGTACTAAAGGAAGTGGCCCTGGAAATAGTGGATGCATTGGTGATCATCTTCCAAAATTCTATGGACTCTGGAACAGTTCCTACAGATTGGAGGGTGGCAAATGTAACCCCACTATTTAAAAAAGGAGGGAGAGAAAAAACAGGGAATTACAGACCAGTTAGCCTAACATCAGTAATGGGGAAAATGCTAGAGTCTATTATAATAGATGTGATAACAGAACACTTGGAGGGCATTAATGGGATTGGACAAAGTCAGCATGGGTTTATGAAAGGGAAATCATGCTGAACAAATCTGCTGGAGTTTTTTGAGGATGTAACTAGTAGAATAGATAGGGGAGAACCAGTGGATGTGGTGTACTTGGATTTTTAGAAGGGTTTTGATAAGGTCCCACACAAGAGGTTAGTGTGCAAAATTAAAGTACATGGGATTGGGGGGAATATACTGGCATGGATTGAGAATTGGTTGACAGACAGGAAACAGAGAGTAGGAATAAACGGATCTTTTTCCAGGTGGCAGGCAGTGACTAGTGGGGTACCACAGGGATCAGTGCTTGGGCCCCAGCGATTCACAATATATATCAATGATTTGGATGAGGGAACTAAATGTAACATTTCAAAGTTTGCAGACGACACAAAGCTGGGGTGGAATGTGAGCTGTGAGGAGGATGCAAAGAGGCTCCAATGTGATTTAGACAAGTTGGGTGAGTGGGCAAGAACATGGCAGATGCAGTATAACGTGGATAAATGTGAGGTTATCCACTTTGGTTGTAAAAACAGAAAGGCAGATTATTATCTGAATGGTGAAAAATTGGGAAAAGGGGAAGTGCAACAAGACCTGGGTGTCCTTGTACAGCAGTCGCTGAAAGTGAGCATTCAGGTGCAGCAAGCAGTTAGGAAGGTGAATGGTATGTTGGCCTTCATTGCAAGAGGATTTGAGTACAGGAGCAGGGATGTCTTACTGCAGTTATACAGGGCCTTGGTGAGACTACATCTGGAGTATTGTGCGCAGTTTTGGTGTCCTTATCTGAGGAAGGATGTTCTTGCCATGGAGGGAGTGCAACGAAGGTTTACCAGACCGATTGCTGGGACGGCAGGACTGACGTATGAGGAGAGATTGGATCGACTAGGCCCATATTCACTGGAGTTTAGAAGAATGAGAGGCGATCTCATCGAAACATATAAAATTCTAACAGGACTAGATGCAGGGAGGATGTTCCTGATGGCTGGGGAGTCCAGAAGCAGGGGTCACAGTCTCAGGATATGGGGTATGCCATTTGGAACAGAGATGAGGAGAAATTTCTCCACTCAGAGGGTGGTGAACCTGTGGAATTCTCTACCACAGAAGGCAGTGGTGGCCAAGTCATTAGATGTATTCAAGAAGGAGATAGACATATTTCTTAATGCTAAAGGGATATGGGGAAAAAGCGGGAACAGGGTACTGAGTTAGACGATCAGCCATGATTATTTTGAATGGTGGAGCAGGCCCGAAGGGCCGAATGGCCTACTCTTGCTCCTATTTTCTATGTTTCTGTGTTTCATCAACCCTTTCCGTTATGTCATTAAATTAAGGTAAATGCGGTGAAAAATTTAGAGTAACAGGAGAGAACGTGGGGATATGACTATCTAACTGCATTCCAAATAGATAATACGTGGAATAAACTGTCAATTTGAACTCTGGAACTGGCCAGATGGGCTGCACTGGTCTTTAAGGTTCTATACATTCCTATGTTTTGTGCAGTGAATGCAAACGGTAGCAGTTCGAAAAGAAATGGGTATGATCCTGATTCATACTGTACAAATACATACTGTATTGGAATGGTCTGTAGTTCCTGATGCAAAATTAAACAAGGTGAATTAGATGGACTGAATTGCTTTTTCTCATTAGGAACATAGGAATTGCTGGACGAAAAAAGACCAAAGTCCATCTAGTTCGCCTTCTATCCTGGTCGTCGCATTATACAATGCTAATGGAGTTGTTGATTAATCATGGTAATGAATCTCTCTCAATTAGTGTACAGACCCAGAAATGACACGAGGAAAACCCTAGTGGTACAGAGCTTGGGAACATTAGGTTCAAAGTCACAGTTCTCCTCCCAAGCATGCTACATTTACCACATGTTATGTCTCAAATTACTCATATACTGTATCCCAAAATGTTATTCTCTGAAATAAATCAATCTAATTTGCATTTGAATGAATCAATACTAACTGCTTCCACCATCTCCCTAGGGAGCCTGTTCCATAGGTTGACCATTCGCTCGCTGAAATATTGTTTCCGCAGATTAGTTTTGATTTTGCCTTCTTTCAAATGCAGGCTGTGTCCTCTGGCTCTACTATTTTAGACAAGGTGAAAAAGCTTGTCATGGTCTACATTAACTAGTCCCAAGAACAATCATATTACCGCTCAACCTTCTTTTTTCCAGTGAGCACATACCCAAATTACATAATTGCTCCTCATAATCCAATCCTTCCATCCCCATAATCATTCTGGATGCTCTCTCTCATCCTTTTATATTCTTTTCTAGAAATTCAAGTATTAATACAATTATAACAGTTGAAACAATATGAAAAATTTGTAACCATGAAAGGTTTTCGGACAATCTGTACATCACAAGAGCAAAGTTCAAGGGACTTGTACGATATTATTAAAGACATGCGGGATTGTGAATCTAGGAACTTGGACTATCATATCTAGTTTCATGAGTGAAAAATTAGATTCAAGGAGTCAACAGAGAAAATGTTGTGTTCAGTATTGATAGCCTGTCTCGATGGTTTACTGTTTACTTTAAAATATATATCTATTCCCCCATATTCTATCTCTGCTAATCTCGACCATGAGATCCATCTCCTGCTCCTTCAACTCCATTCCCATTAAATTGGCCCCCAACTTCTCTTCCTGGCCTCCCTGCTAACTGATGTAAATGGTTGTGTCCTCAGGTACTATCTCTCTCACTTTCAAAATCACCATCATCACCTCCCCCACTGACCCCTCTTCCTTCTCAAACTACCCTTCTTATCCCACTCAATCTCTGTGCAGCCTTTGACAAAGTCTACCACACCCTCCTCCTCAGCGCCTCTCTGTTGTACAGCTCAGTGGGACTTCCCTAGCCTGGTTCCTCTCAGCCAAAATATCTCCAGCAGTAGCTTCTCTTCCCACTTCGAACTATTACGACTGGAGTCCTTGGATCGGTCCTTAGTTACATTCTACAACAACAACATGCATTTATATGGCGCCTTTAATGTAGTAAAACGTCCCAAGGCACTTGATTATCAAACAATATTTGATATCGAGCCACATAAGGAGATATTGGGACAGGTGACCAAAAGCTTGGTCAAGGAGGGAGGTTTTAAGGAGCGTCTTAAAGGAGGAGAGTGAGGCAGAGTGGTTTAGGGAGAGAATTCCCGAGCTTAGGGTCTAGCCAGCTGATGGCATGACCACCAGTGGTGGACGGAAGAAAATCGGAGATGCGCAAGAGGCCAGAACTGGTGGAGGGCAGAGATCTCGGAGGGTTGTCGGGTTGGAGGAGGTTACAGAGATATGGAGGGGCGAGGCCATAGAGTGATTTGAAAACGAGGATGAAAATTTTAAAATCGAGACGTTGCAGGAGTGGGAGCCAATGGGAATAGTAGAGTCTGGAGGTAACAAAGGCATGGATGAGGGTTTTAGCAGCAGATAAGCTGAGGCAGAGGTGGAGATGGGCGATGTTAGAGGTGGAAGTAGGCGATCATGGTGATGAAGGGGATATGGGGTCGGAAGCTCAGCTTGGGGTCAGATAGGATGCCAAGGTTGTGAAGTAGACTGGTTCAGCCTCAGACAGTAGCCAGGGAGAGGGATGGAGTTTGTGGCGTGGACCGAAGACAATGGCTTTGGTCTTCCCAATATTTAATTGGAGAAAACTTCTGTTCATCCAAAACTGGATGTCGGACAAGCAGTGTGATAACTCCAAGACGGTGGAGGGGCTGAGAGTGATAGTGGTGAGGTAGAGCTGGGTGTCGTCAGCATATATGTAATCAAAAACAAGGAGGTTACGATGCACCTTTATAAAACACTGGTTCGGCCACAACTGGAGTATTGTCGGAAAGATGTCAACGCCTTAGAGAGGATGCAGAAGAGATTTAGTAGAATGATTCCAGGGATGAGGGACTTCAGTTACGTGGTCAGACTGGAGAAGCTGGGGTTGTTCTTCATAGAGCAGAAAAGGTTGAGAGGAGATTTGATAGAGGTATTGAAAATCATGAAGGGTCTGGACAGAGTAGATAGAGAAACTGTTCCCATTGGCGGATAGGTCAAGAACCAGACAATATAGATTTAAGGTGATTGGCAAAAGAACCAAAGGCAACATGAGAGAAAACTTTTTTACACAGCGATTGATTGTGATCTGGAATGCACTGCCTGAGGGGGTGGTGGAAGCAGATTCAATCGTGGCTTTCAAAAGGGAATTGGTTAAGTATTTGACTGGGAAAAAAAATTGTGGGACTACGGGGATAGGGCGGGGAAGTGGGACTAGCTGGATTGTTCTTGCAGAGAGCCGGCACGGACTCGATGGGCCGAATAGCCTCCTTCCATGCTGTAATCATTCTATGATATGTGGAACCTGGCGTCGTGTTTTTGGATGATGTCAAGGAGGGGCAGCATGTAGATCAGAAATAGGAAGGGGTCAAGAATAGATCCTTTGGGGACTCCAGAGTTGATGTTGTGGGAGCAGGAAAAGAAGTCATTGCAGGTGATTCTCCGGCTACGCCTGGATCGATAGGAATGGAACCAGGCGAGGGCAAACTCAACCAGCAGGACAATGGAGGAGGCTGCAGATGGGTCGAGAAGGATGAAGAGGCATAGTTTACCACGCTCATAGTCACGTAGGATGTGACTGACAAGGGCTGTTTTAGTGCTGTGGCAGTGGTGGAAACCTGATTGGAGGGGTTCACAAGTGGAGTTGCGGGAAAGGTGGGCACAGATTTGGGAGGCGACAACATATTCAAGTACTTTTACTGACTATACGCTGCCCCTTGGAGACATCATCTGCAGACATGGGATCAGCCTCCCTATGCACGCTGATGGCACCCAGCTCTACCTCCCCACCACCTCTCTCAACCCCTACATTGTCTTGTTGATGTCAGGCTGTTGCTTGAGATCTAATCTTGGATGATCTGCAGTTTCCACCTGCTAAACAATGGTAAGACTGAAGTCATCTTCTTCGGCCTCGCCATAATCTCCATATCGTTGACACCAATTCCACCCTCCTCCCCAGCTACTGTCTTGGGCTGAACCAGATTATTATAACCTTGGCATTATATTCAAGCCTGAGCTGAGCCTCTGATCACAAAGACTGCCTACTTCCACGCCCGTGTTATTGTCTGACTCGTTTCCTACCTCAGCCCCATCTGCTGCTGAAACCCTTGTGCCTTTGTCACCCTTAGATTCGACTATTCCAATGGTCTCCTGGTCAATCTCCCATCCTTCGCCCTCTGCAAACTTCAGCTCATCCAAAACTCTGCTGCCTGTATCCTATTCACCCATCACCCTTGTCCTCGGTGATCCACGCTGACTTCTGGTCTCTTCCGGGTTCGTCTCTTCCTTTAATTCCCGCTTAAAATCCACCTCTTTGACCAAGCTTTTGGGCACCCCTCCTAATAGCTCCTTTTGGCTCGGCATCCATTAGGGAAGTGGAGGATGAAATATGTAGACAAATCTATGAGATGAGTTTTAAAAGAAAAACATCGAAGAATAATCATGGGCGATTTCAACTACCCCCAAATAAACTGGCAAGAAGAGGTTGGGAAAGGAGAAAGGGGAATAGAGTTTTTACAGTGTGTACATGACTCCTTTCTTACCCAGTATGTGTGAAACCTAACAAGAGAGGAATCACTGCTGGATCTAGTTATGGGAAATGAACCATAACAGATAAGAGAAGTAAGTGTAGAGGAACATCTAGGCAATAGTGATCATAACAAGATTTAAAATAATGATTGAGAAAGACACAAGTAAGTCAAAGACCAAAGTAATAGGTTGAGAAAAGCTAATTTCGAGGGGATGAGAATGGAACCAGGGCTGGTAAACTGGAAAAAAAATTTGATAGACAATGAAGTAGAGCAGCAGTGTGTAATATTTAAAATAGTGATCCATAGAGTTCAGGAGAAGTATATTCCTCTAAAAAGCAAGAACAAACTAGCCAACAATAAAACACCATGGATGAATAAAGAGCTAAGGGTAAAATTGAAACTAAAGAAAAAGGCATACTCTTAAGTACATAGACAATAAAGGAGAGCATGACAAAGGGGACTATGAAGAGGTTAGGAAAGAAATCAAAAAAACAATCAGGAAAGCAAAAGGAACTATGAGATTAAATTATCAAGGAATATAAAAAGAAATAGTAAAGTATTCTACCGATACATAAATAACAAAAGAAAAATCAGAATAGTGATAGGGCCGCTAAGAGATGCACACAATGAACTCCCAGGCAATGACAGTAAACTGGCAGAAATATTGAATACTTTGTATTTATCAGGGAGACTAACAAGGTAGGCAGGACATTAGAAGAAGAGATCGAAAAAGATATTAAAACATTTAAGATAGAAAGGTGGGGGAGATAATTGATAAACAAATCAAACTTAGGGAGGATAAGACCCCTGCATCTGTGAATATTAAAAGAAGTTAGGGAGGAGATAGCAGAGGCACTATTATATAAAAATTCAGTAGAAAACGGAATAGTGCCAGAGGACTGGTGGACAGCTAATGTTATTCCTATATTTAAAAAGATAGATAGAACAAGTCCAAGGAACTATAGACCAATTAGCTTAACGTTGGTGCAAGGAAAGATATTGCAATCTTTACTCAAAGATATGAGAGAGATATCTAGAGAACAAAAATATAATAAAGAATAGCTAGCATGGATTTTATAAGGGAAAGTCATGTATGACCAACCTTACTGAATTCTTTGAAGAAGTAACAGAAAGAGCAGACAAGGGAAATATAGTAGATGCAATATATTTGGATTTTCCAAAGACCTTTGATCAGGTACTGCATTGTAGACTCTTGGCTAAGGTCAGAGCATGTGGAGTCAGGTGACAGATAGCAGAATGGATAACAAGTTGGCTACAAAACAGAAAACAGTGGGGTTAAGGGTAGCTACTCAGACTGGCAAAAGGTGGGAAGTGGTGGTCCACAGGGATCGGTGCTGGGACCACTGTTGTGCACAATTTACATTAACGATTTGGATTCGGGAATCGGAGGTATATTTTCAAAATTTGCAGACGATACCAAATTGAGGGGTGTAGTTAATGCAAAGGCATAATGTGTCAAAATGTAAGAGGACGTTAATAAACTTGAAGAATGGGCGTGTAATTAATTGGCAAATGAATTTCAGTTTAGCTACTAAGTGTGAGGTGATGTATTTTGGTAGGAAGAATAAAAATGCTACATATTGCTTGGATAATAAAAGTCTAAACGGGATAGAGGAGCTAAGGGATCTTGGGGTACAAATCACTAAAAGTAGTGACGCAGGTTAATAAGGGCATAAAGGCAAATCAAGCAGCAGGATCCATTTCTAGAGGGATAGAATTGAAAAGCAAAGAAGTTATGTTAAACTTGTGTAGAACATTGGTTGGTTAGGCCACACTTGGAGTATTGTACACAGTTCTGGTCTCCATATTATAAAAAAGATAGAGGCATTGGAGAGTGCGCAAAAAAGATTTACAAGGATGATACCAGAACTGAGAGGATATCTTTATCAGGAAAGGCTGAACAGGCCTTCTCTAGAAAAGAGTAGGCTGAGGGGTGACCTAATAGAGGTCTTTAAGATAATAGGGTTTGATAGGGTAGGCATAGAGCAAATATTTCCACTTGTGGGGGAGTCTAAAACTAGAGGTCATAAATATAAAATAGTCGCTAAAAAATCCAATAGGGAATTCAGGAGAAACTTCTTTACCCAAAGAGTGGTAAGAATGTGGAATGGGCTACCACAAGGAGTAGTTGAGGCAAATAGCATAGATGCATTTAAGGGAAAGCTAGATAAGCACACGAGGGAGAAAGGAATAGAAGAGTATCCAGCTAGGGTTAGATGAAGTAGGGAGGGAGGAGGCTAGTGTGTAGCATAAACACTGACATTGATCAATTGGGCTGAATGGCCTGTTTCTGTACTGTAGTTTCAATGTAGATTTTGATTACGCCTCTGAAACGTTATGAGACATTTCTCTAAAGGTGCTATGTAATGTAGGTTGTTGTAAATATTTGGGTTCTAAAACTTTGAGGCAGGGTGGGGAAGAAGGAACGATTGAGATGTTAATGAGAGTCAATATTACAGCATAAGAATTTCAACAGGGAAGTGGGAGTATATTGTGAACTCCCAAACAGTGGGGAGGAAATTGAACGTGAAATTTGTAAGCAAATTACTGAGGTGTCAATCAAAAAGAGTCATAATTGTAGGAGATTTTAATTATCCAAAAATAAATTGTGACTGGGACAATTTTTGTGGTGAGAAGTTTTTTTTCTTCACCCAAGGTAGACTCACTACTTGATGCGGTTCGGTGTAATGAGGTGGACCGAGTTTAAGTGATGTAAAGGTAGATGTAAATTTGGAAAATAGTGACCACACTATAATTAGGTTCAATGTAAGAATAGGAAGATAGGAACATTAGTAGGCCACTCAGCCCCTTGAGCCTGTTCCGCCATTCAATTAGATCATGGCTGACCTGTATCTTAACTCCGTCTGCCCACTTTGGTTCAACATAAGTACATGTATGGATAGAAGAGGGAGAAAAAGGTCACGGGTAAGAGAAAAATTTGACTGGGAAAAAACAAATTATATAGCAAGGTGAAAAGGGCCGTGCCCAGATTAAGTGGACAAAAATGGGCAAGTATAATTTTAGAACAGTAGTGGGAAATATTTAAACAGGAGATGAAAATGGTGCAAGCCAAATAAATTCCAGGAAGGGGAAAAGAGAATGTATTGAAGGCTGGGGTTCCGTGGATGAATAGGAGACTCGATTAAATTAGCAACGTAAAAAAAAATATATGTAGCACTTAGAGCAGACAAAACTAGTCAGGACAAACATAAAGAATATATAGGATATATATTCCAAAAGGGAGATTATAAAAGCTAATGGGAGTATGATAGAAAATTAGCACAATTAGTCAATGTGGTTTAGGGATGCGAAGGGGTGAAGGAGGCAAGCTTATAGTGAGGGGTGGAGAATTGTAGAACAGTTAGTGAGGATAACTATTCAGAGAAGTTAAAAATTTATGCTATCACTGGGATCTGACTGTTTACATTTGAGGATCCTAAGGGAAGAAACAGTGGAGGCTTGGACTATAATTTTCAAAAATTTTGTGGAAAGGGAAATTGTGTCAGAGGCCTGGAGGCTGGCAAATATGACTCCCCTCATCAAGACAGGTAAGCTAGAACTTAATAGTCTTTTTTCATTTTAAACTAATAAAGTCTATAATGTGGATGAAATTGCTAAGCACTGGGAGAAACTGAACAGGTCAGCACAGATTTCTAAAAGGTATCTGGCCCTAGCCGTCGTCTTTTCACCATGGACGCTCAGTCCCTCTAGGTCTCCAATCCTCATCAGGACAGCCTGTGGGGCCCTCTGCTTCTTCCTTGAACGGTGACCCAACCAGTCCCCATCCACCACCACCCTCTTCCACCTGCTGAACTTGTTCTCACATTGAACAACTTTCCCATTAACTCTGCTCACTTCCTCTAAATGAAAGCTGTCACTATGGGAACCCATATTGGTCTGAGAATCGTCTGCTTTCTCGTGGGATACGTGGAACATCCTTTGTTCCAGTGCTACTAGGATCCCCTCCTTGACCTCTTTATCCGGTATGTCGATGACTGTCAGTGCTGCTTCCTGCTCTTGCCCCGAACTGAAAAATTTTATCAACTTTGTTTCTAACTTCCGATCCTCCCTTACTTTCACATGCTCCATCCCCGACTCTTCCCTTCTCTATCTCCATTTTTGGGGATAAGCTTTCCATCACTGTCCACTATAAGCCCACTGACTCCCATAGCCACCTTGATTATACTTCCTCCAACCCAGTTTCCTGCATGGACACTCTTTTTCATTCTGCCAGTTTCTCTGTCTCCGTTGCATCTGTTCCGATAATGCCTCCTTCCGCACCAGAGCTTCTGAAATGTCTGTCTTTTTCCCCAGCCGAGGACTCCCCTCCACTGTGGTTGATGGGGCCCCCGACCCTGTCCGTTCCATTTCCCGCACTTCCGCCCTCACCCCACTTCTCCCTACAGAATCATAATAGGATCCTCCTTTCACCCCACCAGCCTCTGCATTCAACAGATCATTCTCCGCCATCAAACACATCTTCCTCTCCTCTCCCCTCCCCTTTCATCATCCCGAAGGGACTGTTCTCTCCGTGGCATCTTGGTTCATGCTATAAATTGGATAGCCAGGTGGCGAAGAATAGAATACTAGAGCCTAGTCTTCAGTTGCTGCCAAGCCTTTATTCATCGAGCTCCACATTACACCCACACCACACCCTAGATCTGCTCTCTTGTAAATTGATACGATAGTTCCCAATTGATACGCACCACCTGAATACAATTAACACTAATTGATATCACATGGATATAATTAACAGTCCACTGTTCCATCACCCCCAACACCTGCTCTGCTTTCCTCAGCACCTTCCCATGCAAGTGTAGGAGATGCAACACCTGCCCTTTCACTTTCTTCCTTCCCACCATCCAGAGCCCCAAACACTCCTGCTGGGGGGAACAGCGATTTACTTGTACTTCTTCCAATTTAGTATAATGTATTCGCTGTTCACTATGCGGTCTCCTCAACATTGAGAAAACCAAAAACAGAGTGGGTGATCGCTTTGCTGAATACTTCGATGCATCCGCAAGTACAACCCTGAGCTTCCAGTCACTTGCCACTTTAATTCTCCATCCTATTCTCACTCTGACCCCTCTGCCCTTGGCCTCCTACACTTCCAATGAAGCTCAAGGAGCAGCACCTCCTTTTTCTACTAGGTACTTTACAGCCCTCTGCCCTCAACATTGATTTTAGCAACTTCAGACCTTAACCACAGCTCCCATTTTCTCTTGGACAGCAGGTGCTGGTAATAGAGGATGGATCCACCAATGCTTCCGGGAATGGGGGAGGGAGCGGTTGGTGCTTGGGATGGGGGATTCCCTTTCACTACGCGGCCGGGGGAATAGCAGAGGGAGCGGGTTGGTGTTTGTGGATGGGGATCCCCTTTCAGTGCTCGACCAGTGGGGTGGGTTGGTGTTTGGGATGATGATCCCCTATTGGTACACTGCCATTGGGGTGGATTGGGGCTTGGGATGGGGATCCCCTATCAGTACTCAGCCGGTGTGGGGGGTCGTCCGTACCCCTGGAATCCACCTGCCTCATCTCTGGTATTCAGCTCTTGGTCCATGTTTGGACCAAGGCTGGAATGAGGTCTGGAGCCGAGTGGTCCCGGTGGAACCCAAACTGAGCATCAGTGAGCAGGTTATTGACGAGAAAGTGCTGCCTGATGGCACTTTGCTGATGATTGAGAGTAGGTTGATAGGGCAGTAATTATTTGTGTTGAATTTGTCCTGCTTTTTTGTGGACAGGACATATCTGGGCAATTTTCCACATTGTTGGGTAAATGCCAGTGTTGTAGCTGTACTGAAATTTCTTGGCTTGAGGCATGGCTAGTTCTGGAGGACAGGTCTTCAGCACTGCAGCTGGGATGTCGTTGGGACCCGCAACCTTTGTTGTGTCCAGTGCACTTAGCCGTATCTTGATATTATGTGGAGTGACTCAAACTGGCTTAAAACTGGCATCTGTGATGGTGGGGATCTCAGGGAGGTGCCGAGAAGGATCTTCCGCTCGGCACTTCCAGCTGAAGATGGTTGCGAATGCTTCATCCTGGTGTTTTGCACTTGTGTTGGGTTCCACCATCATTGAGGATTGGGGCGTTCATGGAGCCGCCTCCTCCTGTTGGTTACTTAATTGTCCACCACCATTCATGACTGGATGTGGCAGGACTGCAGAGCTTTGACCTGATCGGTTGGTTGTGGGATGCAGCTTCCGCTGTTTAACTTGCATGTACTCCTGAGTTGTAGTTTCACCAGGTTGGCACCTCATTTCAGTTCGCCGGCGCGGACACGATGGGCCGAATGGCCTCCTTCTGTGCCGTAAATTTTCTATGCTTCTATGATTCAAGTACGTCTGGTGCTGCTTTTGGTCTGCTTTTCTACACTCCTCATTCAATGAAGGTTATCTAGCTTGATGGTGATGGAGGAGTGAGGGATTTGCTGGGCCATGAGGTTACAGATTGTGGTGAAATATAATTCTGCTGCTGTTGATGGCCCACAGCGCCTCATGGATGCTCAGTTTTGAATGGCGAGGTCTGTTCTTAATCTGTCCCGCTTAGCATGATGGTAGTGCCATACAACATGATGAAAGGGTATCCTCTGTGTGAAGACGGGACTTGGTATCCACAAGGACTGTGCGGTGGTCACTCCTATCAATGCCATTATGGACAGATGCATCTACAACAGGTAGATTGGTGAGGACGAGGTCAAATAAGTTATTCCCTTGTGTTGGTTCTCTCGTCACCTGTTGCAAGCCCAGCCTGGCAGTTATGTCCTTCAGGACTCAGCCAGCTCGGACAATGGTGATACTACCGAGCAACTCTTGGTGATGGACATTGAGGTCCCCCACCCAGACTACATGTTGTTCCCTTGCTATCCTCAGTGCTTCCTCCAAGTGGTGTTCAACGTGGTGGAGGACTGATTCTTCAGCTGAGGGTGGGCGGTAGGTGGTAATCAGCAGGAGGTTTACTTGCCCATGTTTGACCTGAAGCCATGAGACTTCATGGGGTCCAGCGTCAATGTTGAGGACTCCCAGGGTCACTCCCACCCAACTATACCACTGTGCCCCCATCTCTGATAGGTCTGTCCTGCCGGTGGGACGGGACAGGAAATACACAAGAAAGGTGATGGAGGAGTCTAGGATGTTGGCCCAATGATTCTGTGAGTATGACCATGTCAGGCTATTGCTTGATTAGTCTGCGGGATAGCGCTCCCAACTTTAGCACCAGTTAGTGAGGAAGACTTTGCAGGATCGACTTGGCTGGGTGTGCCTTTGTCGTGTCTGAATTCGATGCCTAAGTCGTAGCCGAGTGGTCTGTCCAATTTTGTGCTTTTGTAGCAACTTGTCACTCCACATTTTAGCACGTCATTCTGCTTTTTAAGAAAGGAGAGAGGGAAACCAGGGAATTATAGACCAGTTAGCCTAACATCTGTTATGGGGAAAATGCTGGAGTCTATAATTAAGGATAGGGTGACTGAACACCTCGAGAATTTTCAGTTAATCAGAGAGAGCCAGCATGGATTTGTGAAAGGTAGGTCATGCCTGACAAACCTGGTTGAATTTTTTGAAGAGGTGACTGAAGTAGTGGACAGGAGAATGTCAATGGATGTTATTTATATGGACTTCCAGAAGGCATTTGATCAGGTCCCACATAAGAGACTGTTAGCTAAGATAGAAGCCCATGGAATCGAGGGAAAAGTACGGACTTGGTTAGGAAGTTGGCTGAGCGAAAGGCACAGAGAGTAGGGATAAAGGGTAGGTACTCACATTGGCAGGATGTGACTAGTGGAGTCCCGCAGGGATCTGTCTTGGGGCCTCAATTATTCACAATATTAACGACTTAGATGAAGGCATAGAAAGTCTCATATCTAAGTTTGCCGATGACACAAAGATTGGTGGCATTGTAAGCAGTGTAGATGAAAACATAAAATTACAAAGTGATATTGATAGATTAGGTGAATGGGCAAAACTGTGGCAAATAGAATTCAATGTAAACAAATGTGAGATCATCCACTTTGGATCAAAAAAGGATAGACCATGGTACTGTCTAAATGGTAAAAAGTTTAAAAACAGTGGGTGTCCAAAGGGACTTTGGGGTTCAGGTGCATAGATCATTGAAGTGTCATGAACAGGTGCAGAAAATAATCAATAAGGCTAATGGAATGCTGGCCTTTATATCGAGAGGACTAGAGTGCAAGGGGGCAGAAGTTATGCTGCAGCTATACAAAACCCTGGTTAGACCGCACCTGGAGTGCTGTGAGCAGTTCTGGGCACCGCACCTTCGGAAGGACATATTGGCCTTGGAGGGAGTGCAGCGAAGGTTTACTCGAATGATACCTGGACTTCAAGGGTTAAATTACGAGGAGAGATTACACAAATTGGGGTTGTATTCTCTGGAGTTTTGAAGGTTAAGGGGTGATCTGATCGAAGTTTATAAGATATTAAGGGGAACGGATAGGGTGGATAGAGAGAAACTATTTCCGCTGGCTGGGGATTCTAGGAGTAGGGGGCACAGTCTAAAAATTGGAGCCAGACCTTTCAGGAGTGAGATTAGAAAACATTTCTACACACAAAGGGTGGTAGAAGTTTGGAACACTCTTCCACAAACGGCAATTGATACTAGCTCAATTGCTAAATTTAAATCTGAGATAGATAGCTTTTTGGCAACCAAAGGTATTAATGGATATGGGCCAAAGGCGGGTATATGGAGTTAGATCATAGATCAGCCATGATCTTATCAAATGGCGGAGCGGGCATGAGGGGCTGAATGGCCTACTCCTGTTCCTATGATACCATGGAGTGGTTGCTAGGTCATTTCAGTGGGCAGTTAGGAGTCAACCCCATCGGTGTGGGACTGGAGTCACATTTAGGCCAGACTAGGTAAGGACGGCAGGTTCTCTCCATTTGGGTTTTTACGATAATTTGACAGCTTCATAGTCACTTTTACTGATACTAGCTTTTTACTCCCCATTTTATTTAGTTGTTTTTTTAAACTGAATTCAATTTCACAAACTGCCATGGTGGGATTTGAATTTGCGATCTCTGGATTATTAATCCCGGCATCTGGATTACTAGTTCAGTATCATAACCACTACGCTACTGTACCTGTTTCAGTTAACCTGAAACGTTAACTCTGTTTCTTTCTCCGCAGATGCTGCCAGGCCTGCTGAGTGTTTCCAGCATTTTCTGTTTTCATCACACATCCTCTAGGTCTTGGATGCATCTTTCATTTCACTTATTTCTTTCATTATTGCTTCCTTTTGTCTTACACCATTACCACTACTGTCATAGGATCATAGTAGGTACAGCATAGGAGGGGGCCATTCGGCCCATCGTGCCTGTGTCGGCTCTTTGAAAGAGCTATTCAATAAGTCCCATTTCCCTGTTCTTTCCCCAAAACTCTAAATTTTTTCCCTTCAAGTATTTATCGAATTCCCTTTTTGAAAATTGCTATTGCATCTGCTTCCACCACCCTTTCAGGCAGCGCATTCCATATCATTACAACTTGCTGCGTAAAAAAAAAATGTTTCCACATGTCGCCGCTGGTTCTTTTGCTGACCACCTTAAATCTGTATCCTCTAGTTAACGACCTTTCTGCCACTGGAAACAGTTTCTCCTTATTTACTCTTTCAAAACCATTCATGAAATTGAACACCTCTTTCAAATCTCCCTTTAACCTTCTCTGTTCTAAGGAGAACAACCCCAGCTTCTTCAGTCTCTCCATATAACTGAAGTCCCTCATCCCTGGTACCATTCTAGTAAATCTCTTCTGTACCCTCTCTAAGGCCTTGACACCCTTCCTAAAGTGTGGTGCCCAGAATTGAACACAACTCCAGCTGAGGCCTAACCAGTATTTTATAAAGGTTTAGTATAACTTCCTTGCTTTTGTACTCTATGCCTCTATTAATAATGTCCAGGATCCCATATGCTTTTTCAACAGCCTTCTCAACTTGTCCTGGCACCTTCAAAGATTTGTGTATGTGCACCCCCAGGTTGCTCTGTTCCTGCACCCCCTTTAAAATTGTACCATTTAATTTATATTGCCTCTCCTCATTCTTTCTACCAAAATGCATCACTTCACACTTCTCGGCATTAAATATCATCTGCCATGTGTCTGCCCATTTCTCCAGATTGCCTATGTCCTCCTGAAGTCTGTTGCTATCCCCCCACATTGATTACTACATTTCTGAGTTTCTTGTCGTCTGCGAACTTTGAAATTATACCCTCTATACCCAAGTCATTTAATCATCTCCTGTCCTCCACCTAATTACAGGTCACTTTTTTTTTTCTCCTGTCCCCTTTTCCCTGGCTCTGTTCCTTCTTACGAGCTGTTCATCTATAACATCTCCTATCCCAGTTCTGATGAACGGTCCTCTCTCCACAGATACTACCTGACCTGCTGAGTGTTTCTAGCATTTTCTGTTTTTATTTCAGATCTCCAGCATCTGCAGTATTTTGCTTTCTGCCATCTTTGATCTAATTGCATGCTTCGGCCATCAGGCATTGCTCTGAACAAGTGATCTCTGTATGAGCCCAGTGTTCACTTAACAGCAATTAACCTTAAAGGGACACACGTGCTTGATGTAGGCAAAGCAGTGCACATGAGCTGCAGACATTGTGATGCATCAGGGAGAGGGAGAGTTATTTGGACACCTTGATCCAGGAGGCAGTCACACCCCTTACGTTAAGGAGTGGTTTAGATTTGGTCATGGGTCAGGGACAGGAAGAAGTGACTGTGAGCCAGCCAGATATGGGGACCCAGAATGCAGTGATGGAGGAGCCTCAGCCCATGATCTTGTCCAACAAGTACGAGGTACTTGCGACCTGTATGGATGGGATCAAAGACTGCAGGGAGGATGGGCAAACTGACCACGGCACTGATGTACAGGAGGCCATTCAAGTTGGGGGGAGGAGTAAAAATGAATGTGGTGGGGGACAGTATAGTTAGGGGGGCAGACACTGTTTTCTGCAGCTGCGACCGAGTGTCCCGAAGGCTGTGTTGCCTGCCCGGTGCCAGGGTTGAGGATATCTCCTCCTAGCTGGAAAAGAACTTAGAGCACGAGGGGGAGGATCCAGTTGTCGTGGTCCACGTAAGAACCAACGACATAAGTAGAACTAAGAATGAGGTTCTGCTGAGACAGTTTGAGGAACTAGGGTCTAAATTAATAAACAGAACCTTAAAGATGATACCCTCTGGATTACTATCTAACCACCCGCAACTTGGCATGGGGTCAAGCAGATCAGAGAGTTAAATGCATGGCTCAAAGAGTGGTACGGGAGACGGAGTTTTGATTCATAGGGCACTGGCACCAATACTGGGGAAGGAGGGAGCTGTTCGGTTGGGATGGGCTCCATTTAAATAAACCGGGCTGGGATCAGTGTCCTGGCGAATCGAATAATTAAGGCTGTAGATAGGGCTTTAAACTAAAAAGGAGGGGGGTGGGGTCAGGTGAGGGGAAATTTAGAAACCTAAAGAGAAAAGTCAAGGCAACATAGCAGTGTAATGATTTGTGTAAAGATAAGCAGAGTGTGGCAGGAAGGGAAAAAGAGTTTAACGGTAATAGTGCATCGGCCGATAAGGTGAAAGCAGGGAAAAATAGTAAAAAGTTAAAATTGAAGGCTCTTTATCTGACTGCACAGAGCATTCGTAACAAGATAGACGAATTACTGGTACAAATAGTGTTAAATGGGGTTAGTCTATTACAGAGACATGGTTGCAAGGTGACCACGGTTGTGAACTAAATATCCCAGAGTACTTGACGTTTTGAAAAGACAGGCAGAATGGAAAAGGAGTGGCGGTAGCCCTGATAATAAACGATGACATAAGGATCTTGGCTCGGAAGATTCAGAAGTAGAATCAGTCTGGGTGAAAATAAGAAATAACAAGGGGCAGAAAGCACTGGTGGGAGTAGTTTATAGGCCCCCCAATAGTAGCTATACTGTTGGACAGAGTATTAATCAAGAAATAACAGGAGCTTGTAACAAAGGGGTAATGCAATAATCGTGGGGGACTTTAATCTTCATATAGACTGGACAAATCAAATTGGCAAAGGAAGTCTGAAGGACGAGTTCATGGAATGCATTGGAGACAGTTTCCACAACAATACATCATAAAACCAACCAGGGAACAGGCTATTTTAGATCTTGAATCATGTAATGAGACAAGGTTAATAAGTAATCTCATAGTAAAGAATCCCCTGGGGAAGAGTGATCATAATATGATAGAATTTCACAATGAGTTTGAGAGTGACGTACTTAAGTCTGAAACTAGAATCTTAAACTTAAATAAAGCCAATTACATGGGTATGAGGGGAGAGTTGGCTAAGGTATATTGGGAAATTAGATTAAAATGTATGACGGTAGATAAGCAATGGCAAACATTTAAGGAAATATCTCAATATTCTCAACGAATATGCATTCCATTGAGACATTTAAAAATTCCACGGGAAAAGTGATCCATCAGTGGCTAACTAAAGAAATTAAGGATGGTATTAGATTAAAAGAAGAGGCGTATAATTTTGCGAAGAGTTGCAAGCCTGAGGATGGGAGAGTTTTAGAAACCAGCAAAGGATGACCAAAATATTGATCAAAATGGAGAAAATAGAATATGAGAATAAACTAGCAAGAAATATAAAAGCGGATTGTAAGAGCTTCTACAAATATGTGAAAAGGAAGAGATTAGCATAAGTAAACGTTGGTCCCTTAGAGGCTGAGACAGGAGAAATTATAATGGGGAATAAGGAAATGGCAGAGACGTTACACAAATATTTTGTATCTGTCTTCACAGTAGAAGGCACAAAAAGCATACCAGAAATAGTGGGGAACCTAGGGCCTAATGAGAGTGGAACGTAAAGTAATTAATATCAGTAGAGAAAAAATACTAGAGAAACTAATGGGACTAAAAGCCAATAAATCCCCTGGACCCGATGGCCTACATCCTAGGGTTCTAAAAGGTGGCTGCAGAGATAGTGGATGTGATTGGTTGTGATCTTCCAAAATTCCCTAGATTCTACAACGGTCCCAGCGGATTGGTAGGAAATGTAACACTGCTATTCAAGAAAGGAGAGAGAGAGAGAGAAAACAGGGAACTACAGGCTAGTTAGCCTGACGTCAGTTGTCGAGAAAATGCTGGAATCCATTTTAAGGAAGTGGTAACAGGGCACTTAGAAAATCATAATATGATTAGGCAGAGTCAACATGGTTTTATGAAAGGGAAATCGTGTTGGACAAATTTCGTAGAGTTTTTTGAGGATGTAACTAGCAGGGTAGATAAAAGGGAACCAGTGGATATAGTATATTTGGATTTTCAAAAGGCATTCGTTAAGGTGCCACATAAAAGGTTGATACGCAAGGGCTCATGGGGTTGGGAGTAATACATTAGCATGGATAAGGGATTGGTTAAAGGACAGAAAACAGAGAGTAGGGATAAAGGGGTCATTTTCAGGTTGGCAGGCTGTAAATAGAGGGGTGCCACAAGGATCAGTGCTTGAGCCTCAGCTATTTACAATCTATATTAATGACTTGGATGAAGGGACCAAGTGTAATGTATCCAAGTTTGCTGACTATACAAAGCTAGGTGGGAAAATAAGCTGTGAGGAAGACACAAAGGGTCTGCAAAGGAATATAGGCAGGTTAAGTGAGTGGGCAAGCAGGAGTATAATGTGGGGAAATGTGAAGTTATTCACTTTGGTAGGAAGAATAGAAAAACACAATATTTTTTAAATGTCGAGCAACTACTAAATGTTGGTGTTCAGAGAGGTTTGGGTGTCCTCGTATAAGAAACACAAACAGTTAGCATGCAGGGTATAAACTAGCTTGGCAGGGGGATGGGAACCTGAGTGTAGATTCAGATGGGCCAGAATCAGAACTGGAGATAGAAGGCAGAAAATTAGTTAGTGACTTAGGAAGGCAGAGGAAACAAAGGTTAGAAAATAAACAAGAAGGGAGTTTGGCAGTGCTTAAAGGTATATACCTCAATCCAAGGTGTATAGTGAATAAGGCAGATGAGCTGAGGGCACAGATAGACACGTGGCAGTACGATATCTTAGCTATTACAGAAACATGTTTTAAAGAGGGGCAGGCATGGCAGCTCAACGTTCCTGGTTACAGGGTTTTCAGACGAGATAGAGATCGGGATAAAAAAAGGAGGTGGGGGGAGGTGGCAATTTTGGTTAAAGAAACAATTACAGCTGTGAGGTCGGATGATATGTTAGAAGGATCGTCAAATGAGGCCATTTGGGTTGGGCTAAGGAACAAAAAAGGGGCAGTCACACTACTGGGAGTGTACTATAGACCCCTAAACAGTCAGAGGGAGATAGAAGAGCAAATATGTAGGCAAATTTCTGAGAAGTGCAAAAACCATAGGGTAGTAATGGTAGGGGATTTCAACTACCCTAATATTAACTGGGACACAAACAGTGTGAAGGATATAGAGGGCGCAAAATTCTTAAATTGCATTCAGGAGAACTTTTTTAGCCAGTACGTAGCAAGCCCAATAAGAGAGGGGGCAGTTCTGGATTTAGTTTTAGGAAATGAGACTGAGCAGATGGAAGGAGTATCAGTGGGAGAGCATTTTGGTGGTAGTGATAATGATTCAATTAGTTTTAGCATAGTTATGGAAAAGGACAAAGATAGAACAGGAGTTAAAATTCTCAATTGGGGAAAGGCCAATTTTACTAAGCTAAGAAGTGATTTAGCAAAAGTGGACTGGAAACAGCTACTTGAAGGTTAAATCAATGTCAGAGCAGTGGAAGGCATTCAAGGGGAGGATTCAAGGGGTGCAGAGTAAACATGTTCCCACAAAGTGAAAGGGTGGGGCTGCTAAATCTAAAGCCCCCCACCCCGGATGTCAAGGAACATACAGGGTAAGATAAAGCAAAAAAGGAAAGCTTATGTCAGACACTGAGAACTCAATACTACAGAAAGCCTAGAGGAGTAGAAAAAGTGCAGGGGTGAAATTAAAAAGGAAATTAGGAAAGCAAAGAGAGGGCATGATAAAATATTGGCAAGTAAAATCAAGGAAAACCCAAAGATGTTTTATAAATACATTAAGAGCAAGAGGATAAGTAAGGAAAGAGTAGGGCCTATTGGAGACCAAAAAGGTAACCTATGTGTGGAGGTGGAAGATGTTGGTATGGTTCTTAATGAATACTTTGTGTCTGTCTTCACAAAAGAGAGGGACGATGCAGACATTGTAGTTAAGGAGGAGGAGTGTGAAATATTGGATGGGCTAAACTTAGTGAGAGAGGAAGTATTAAGGGGATTAGCATCTTTGAAAGTAGATAAATCACCAGGGCTGGATGAAATGTATCCCAGGCTGTTAAAAGAAGCAAGGGAGGAAATAGCGGAGGCTCTGACCATCGTTTTCCAATCCTCACTGGATGCAGGCTTGGTGCCGGAGGACTGCTAACGTTGTACCATTGTTTTAAAAAGGGAGTGAGGGATCGACCAAGTAATTACAGGCCAGTCAGTCTAACCTCGGTGGTGGGCAAATTATTGGAATCAATTGTGAGGGACAGGATAAACTGTCACTTAAAAGGCCCAGAGTAATCAAAGATAATCAGCATGGATTTGTTATGGGAAGGTCATGTCTGACTAACTTGATTGAATTTTTTGAGGAGGTAACAAGGAGGGTCGCTGAGGGTGGTGTATTTGATGTAGTCTGAATGGATATTAGCAAGGCTTTTGACAAGGTCCCAAGTGGCAGACTGGTCAAAAAAAGTACAAGCCCATGGGATCCAAGGGAGAGTGGTGAGTTGGATCCAAAATTGGCTCAGTGGCATGAAGCAAAGAGTAATGGTCGGATGTTTTTGTGACTGAAAGGCTGTTTCCAGTAGGGTTCCGCAGGGCTCAGTACTAGGTCCCGTGCTTTTTGTGATATATATTAATGATTTGGCCTGAAATGTAGGGGGCACGATTATGAAGTTTGCAGATGATACAAAAATTGGCCGTGTGGTTGATCGTGAAGAGGAAAGCTGTAGACTGCAGGAAGATATCAATGGACTGGTCAGGTGGGCAGAAAAGTGGCAAATGGAATTCAATCCGCAGAAGTGTGAGGTAATGCGTTTGGGGAGGGCAAACAAGGCAAGGGAGTACACAATAAATGGGAGGATAGTGAAAGGTGTAGAGAAACTGAGGGACCTTGGAGTGCATGTCCACAGATCCTTGATGGTAGCAGGACAGGTAGATAAGGTGGTTAAGAAGGCATATGGAATACTTTCCTTTATTAGCAGAGGCATAGAATATAAAAGCAGGGAGGTCATGCTGGAACTGTATAAAACACTGGTTAGGTCACAGCTTGAGTACTGTGTACAGTTCTGGTCACTACATTATAGGAAGGATGTAATTGCACTGGAGAGGGCACAGAGAAGATTTACGAGGATGGTGCCAGGTCTGGAGAGTTTTAGCTATGAGAAAAGATTGGACAGGCTGGGATTGTTCTCTTTGGAACAGAGGAGACTGAGAGGTGATTTAATTGAGGTGTACAAAATCATGAGGGGCCTAGATAGAGTGGATAGGAAGGACCTATTTCCCTTAGCAGAGAGATCAATAACTAGGGCGCATAGATTTCAAGTGATTGGTAGAAGGATTAGAGGGGAGCTGAGGAAATTTTTTTTCACCCAGAAGGTGGTGGGGGTCTGGAACTCACTGCCTGAAAGGGTGGTAGAGGAAGAAACCCACAACTCATTTAAAAAGTACCTGGATGTGTACCTGGATGTGATCGATAAGCTATGGACCAAGTGCTGGAAAGTGGGTTTAGGCTGGGCGGCACGTTTTTGGCCGACGCAGACTCGATGGGCCGAATGGCCTCCTTCTGTGCTGTACCTTTCTCTGATTCTATGATCTTGCTTTTTGATGATTCTAAAATGTTGCCCCTAAGTATTAAAAGTAAATAAAAGGTAAAATTTGAAAAGTGTTTTTTTAAGGTATGTATGGAATCTGTATGAAATGGCAGATACTGTTATTCTGTTGTGATTAGGGAGATGTTTTCAGTACCATGTTATGGTTCTTTGTTTGCTTCAAGCCCGCTTGCTACTTCATAATGTCTTTGATTAAATCAGCTACTTGTATGCTTTTTACAGTGATAAAATTTTAATGATGTAACTATTACTGATAAAAGTTCAAATCAAAATGGGGAATTTTATTCCATATGACTTAATGATGGATGAAGGCATAATGCAGCTGAAAGATTTTGCTTTGCCATGTTAATTTTCTCCTCCTGAGCTCTATGCAACATGGGCAATTTTCAATTTTCAGATTGACAGTAAGTAGCACAACAATACAACCCTGATTTCTGTCAGCTTTATTTTCTAGTTGGTTTACGAGAGCCGATGCCAAAAACCCTACTCCGTATGAATTTCATTGACTTTCTCTCTTCAATGGCCACTTCCTGGATTTGCAGCATTTCCTGCTTTTCTCTGGGAACGATGGATTTGTTACCTAGCACTCTGGGGTAGGCAACATAAACATGGTACTTCCTGCCTCATATGATTGTTTATAAATGCGAAAGAGCAACTACTATAAACACTATGCAACCAATAAACAGGAACTTGATTACTTTTACTTCCTTCGTTGTGATCTGTTGGGCCATCACGGACAGTATTGTGGATTTTTCAGTTTCTCAGTCAACATTGTTTGGGGTAAGACAGTGAGAATCTGAGACATGCTAGAGTGAGATGAACAAAATCAGTGTTCTGCTCCTCCAGCTACTATAGGATTCTGCCTATTGACCTGGCCAGAGGAGATAAAACTAGGTTGAGACTTCAGATAGGAATGTCAAGCAACCCAAGGACACCTAAATGGCTGCATCAGTGTCTGAACTTAAAGTATATGGTGTATAATTTTCTCAACTTCACTGGGTTATGGGTCCATGATTTCTGGTTGTCCTCTGTACTATTTCACGCAAGTGCAGATGTTCATGTTTGAACTTAGACAATATGTTAGGCTATTTGACTGTGGGGTTGAGGAGGGCATCACAGCCAAGGACCTAAATGAAGTCTATGACTGGTAAGACAATACACCTAAAACATAATTAAAATCATATGGCATGTTGCAAACTCCTTTGTAGATTCTTCCACCATAGATGATACAGCACAGAAGGAGGCCATTTGGCCCATCGTGCCTGTGCTGGCTCTTTGAAAGAACTATCCAATTAGTCCCATTCCCCTGCTCTTTTCCCCTGGTGCCCAGAATTGAACACAATATTCCAGCTGAGGTGTAACCAGTGTTTTATAAAGGTTTAACATAACATCCTTGCTTTTGTACTCTATGCCTCTATTAATAAAGCCAAGGATCCCATATGCTTTTTTAACAACCTTCTCAACTTATCCTGCCAGCTTCAAGGATTTGTGTGCATACACCCCCAGATCTCTCTGTTCCTGCACTCCCTTTAAAATTGTACCATTTAGTTTATATTGCCTCTCCTCATTCTTCCTACCAAAATGTATCACTTCACACTTCTCTGCGTTAAATTTTATCTGCCACATGTCTGCCTATTCACCAGTCTGTCTGTGTCCTCGTGAAGTCTGTTATTATCCTCCACATTGTTTATTACATTTCAGAATTTTGTGTCATCTGCAAACATTGAAATTGTACACTGTATATCCAAGTCAAGGTCATTACTATATATCAAAAACAGCAGTGGTCTTAATACCGACCCCTGGGGAACAACACTGTATACTTCCCTTTAGTCTGAAAAAAAACGTTAATCCACTACTCTCTGCTTTCTGTCCCTTAGCCAATTTTGTATCCACACTGCCACTGTCCGTTTAATCCCATGGCTTTAATTTTACTAACAAGTCTATTATGTGGTACTTTACCAAATGCCTTTTGAAAGTCCATATACACATCAACTACACTACCCTCATCAACCCTCTCCATTACTCCATCAAAGAACTCAATCAAGTTAGTCAAATATGATTTTCCTTTAACAAATCTGGGCTGACTTTCATTTATTAGCCTATACTTTTCCAAATGCCAATTAATTTTGTCCCAGATTATTGTGTCTCAAAGTTTCCCCACCACCGATGTTAGGCTGACTGGCCTGTAACTGCCAGGTTTATCCCTCTCCCCTTTTCTCAACAGGGGTGTAGCATTTGTAATGCTCCAGTCCTCTGACACCACTCCCATATCTAAGGAGGATTGGAAGATTGTGGCCAGAGTCTCTGCAATTTCCACCCTTACTTCCTTCGGTAACCTAGGATGCATCCCATCTGGACCCAGTGACTTTTCAACTTTCTAAATATTTTAAAGTTTATGATTGTCAGAACTAATTGTGAAAAACTGCACTGAGCATTTCACTCTGTGAATCCCTTACTACATTATTGAAGCAAATTAATGTCCCGTAGTTTAGGATTCCTGTGCCTAGGATATCACAGCACTAGCAATACAGCATTTGTTGCTAATTGTTTATACAGATGGGTTTGTTAAGATAACCAAGTAAAACCTGGCAGTTTCCAAGTACTTATGTATCAGAGTCCTGGCTACTTTCAGAACTTGGCTCCTTTATATTCATAAGGCATAGAAAGACAAGCCAGCTGTTTCATTTCCATTGAAATCGAATTCTCATATAAGCAATTATCAAACCTCTAGTAATGTCCTTTGTTTTATTCTGGTGAATGGTAATCCTTCTGTGGGAATGTATTCTTACAAAGAACTTTTCTGTTTGCCCGCTGTCCTGCACATAATACCAACAAATGTAATTAATGCACCAGAACAGGCTGCAGAGGCAGGAGTGGGGGCACTGAGTTGTGCAACCGAAAATGGGCTATTCAAAGTTGAATCGGTGGCAGTGGAGAGGCAGAGCAATGGGAGTGGGAGCGGGGGAGGAACCAGAGTAAAGCTAAGGATGCCAAAGTCAGGCAAAAGAGCGTGGGGGGAGGGGAGCAGAGCAGGGCCCAGCAGAGCGATGTCAGTGGAATTCATAATTATGAACAAAAATTATTTAGGGATTAAAAATCCCCCAAAAACTTTTCAAAATAAAAACTTGTGGCAGATTATCAAGAAACAAAAAAAAATAGTGAAGACAAATGTAGGTCCCTTACAGTCAGAAACGGGAGAATTCATAATGGGGGACAAGGAAATGGCAGAGCAATTAAACAAATACTTTGCTGTCTTCACGGAAGAGGACACAAATAACTTCCCAGAAATGCTAGGGAACCAAGGGTCTCGAGAGAAGGAGGAATTAAAGGAAATTAGTATTAGTAAAAAAATAGTGCTGGAGAAATTAATGGGACTGAAAGCTGATAAATCCCCAGGACCTGATAATCTGCATCCCAGAGTACTAAAAAAGGTAGCCATGGAAATAGTGGATGCATTAGTTGTCATCTTCCAAAATTCTATAGATTATGGAACAGTTCCTGCAGATTGGAGGGTGGCAAATGTAACCCCACTATTTAAAAAAGGAGGGAGAGAGAAAAGAGGGAACTACAGACCGGTTAGCCTAACATCAGTAGAAGGGAAAATGCTAGAGTCTATTATAAAGGAAGTGATAACAGGACATTTAGAAAATATCAAAGGGATTGGACAAAGTCAACATGGATTTATGAAAGGGAAATCATGTTTGGCAAACCCACTTGGAGTGTTTTGAGGATGTAACTGGTAGACCAGATAAGGGAGAACCAGTGGATGTGGTTTATTTGGATTTTCAGAAGGCCTTTGATAAAGTCCCACATAAGAGGATGGGACTTTATTGCAAGATTAAAGCACATAGGATTGGTGGTAATATACTGGCATGGATTGAAAATTGGTTAACAGACAGGAAACAGAGAGTAGGAATGAATGGGTCTTTTTCGGGGTGGCAGGCAGTGACTGGTGGGGTACCGCAGGGATCAGTGCTTGGGCCCCAGCTATTCACAATAGATATCAATGATTTGGATGAGGGAACCAAATGTAATATTTCCAAGTTTGTCGACGACACAAAACTAGGTGGGATTGTGAGTTGTGAGGAGGATGCAAAGAGGCTTCAAGGCAATTTAGACAAGATGAGTGAGTGGGCAAATGCAGTATAATGTGGATAAATGTGAAGTTATCCATTTCGGAAGGAAAAACAGAAAGGCAGAGTATTATTTAAATGGTGATAGATTGGGGAATGTTGATGTACAAAGGGACCTGGGTGTCCTTGTACACCAGTCACTGAAAGCAAACATGCAGGTGCAGCAAGCAATTAGGAAGGCAAATGATATGTTGGCCTTCAATGCAAGAGGATTTGAGTACAGGAGCAAGGATGTCTAACTGCAGTTATACAGGTCCTTGGTGAGACCACACCTGGAGTATTGTGTGCAGTTTTGGTCTCCTTACGTAAGAAAGGATATACTTGCCATAGAGTGAGTGCAGTGAAGGTTCACCAGACTGATCCCTGGGATGGCAGGACTGTCGTATGAGGAGAGATTGGGTTGACTCGGCCTGTATTCACTCGGGTTTAGAAGATCTCGTTGAAACATATAAAATTCTGACAGGGCTAGACAGACTGGATGCAGGGAAGTTGTTTCCCCTGACTGGGGGGTCCAAAACGAGGGGTCACAGTCTCAGGATACGGGGTAGGACATTTAGGACTGAGATGAGGAGAAATTTCTTCACTCAGAGGGTGGTGAACCTGTGGAATTCTCCACCACAGAAGGCTGTGGAGGCCAAGTCACTGAATATATTTAAGAAGGAGCTAGATAGATTTCTAGACACAAAAGGCATCAAGGGGTATGGGGAGTGAGCAGGGATCTGTGGACATGCACTCCAAGGTCCCTCAGTTTCTCTACACCTCTCAGTATCCTCCCATTTATTGTGTACTCCCTTGCCTTATTTGCCCTCCCCAAATGCATTACCTCACACTTCTGCGGATTGAATTCCATTTGCCACTTTTCTGTCCACCTGACCAGTCCATTGATATCTTCCTGCAGTCTACAGCTTTCCTCCTCACCATCAATCACGCGGCCAATTTTTGTATCGTCTGCAAACTTCTTAATCGTGTCCCCTACATTTCAGTCCAAATCATTAATATATATCACAAAAAGCATGGGACCTGAAAGGCCTAGGTCTGATTTTAAGGTTATGTGCCCTTGTCCTAGACTCCCCCACCAGTGGAAAAAGTTTCTCTCTACCCTATTAATTCCTTCCAAAGTCCTAAAAACCTCAATCAAATCACCCCTTAACCTATATTCCAATGACTACATGCCTAGTTTATGTAATCTATCCTCCTAATTGAACCCGTGGAGCCCTGGTAACATTCTGGTGAATCTGCGCTGAACTCCTTCCAAAGCCAATATATCCTTTCTAAGGTGCAGTGCCCAGAACTGTGTACACTACTCCAGATGTGGTCCAACCAGGGCTTTGTATAGCTGTAGCAAAACTTCCTCCCCTTTATATTCTAGCCCTCTAGTTATGAAGGCTAATGTTCCATCAGCCTTTTTTATTTTTTTGTACCTACTACATTTTAGTGATCTCTGTACATGGATCCCTAAATCTCTCTGGACCTCCACTGTTCCTAGCTTTTTACCATTTAAAAAAATACTCTGATCTATTTTGGCCCGAAATGGATGACCTCACACTTGCCTGCATTAAAATCCATCTGCCACAGTGTTAAAATGTTGCATGTAATGTGCACTTCCTGTCTACAAGTGTTAATTCCTGAAGCACATGTCAACATTTACAATGGAAACTGCCTATTGTAAACATGTATATGTAATCATGTTTTATAATGTGGAAAATCATGGGGGTGATTTTAAACCCCAAGAACAGGTGGGTTGGGAGCGGGTGGAAAATTTTTGGACTTGGCATTCCCAGTGGGAAGCCTGTACTTTTCCGCGCCGACATTAAACCCGGAAATAAAGCCAGGTTGCGGACGTGGCCCAAAAAACAACTGTGTTCAACTCCCACCCGCCCCCAACCCACCCGTTCTTGGGGTTTAAAATCACCCCCCCATATGTAAACATTTCACCATAGTAGTTTGTTGATGAACCAATAAAATCATTTAAAATGCTTTTTGAAAAAAGAACGTATCTGCTATTTTGTTCCTGCTGCAATTGAAACTTCTAATGGCCAAATTAAGGATTTAAACAAAATAAAAATTCAAAATATTACATATTTCACAATAATATGATTAAATTAAACCATAATTTGGAGCAGCTGGAGGCTCTGCTTCCAACCCTGTATTTTGGAGATTATTTTGAACTACCAGAAATTGCTGGCCTCTGATAGTGGAGAGTTGGGAAGTATACATTTGAAGGATGTACATAACCTACAGCTTTATAATTCACAGGCCTTTTGCAATACTAAAATTAGTCTTGGGCTTATTTTCAGACTGTCGTATGTTTTTAGAAAAGTTGCAGGGTAACTGGTATGTTCCCAAAATGATTGCATCCATTTTTTGGGTTCCAACAGGCTTCAATTTAAAACAGCCAATCAGAACCTAATTGAAATTACTCAATTTACTGTCTTTGCCTTAGGAAATAAACCATTTGACCTGTGGAAATGATGTGGAGATGCTGATCTAGCAAAGGGTGGTGGACACTAAAACAGATGGCATTGGTTCTCTAAAATGGAACTTTCATTGTTGCCAAGTAATACCGTGAAAGTCAGTCAAGTTCACTCAGGGCAAAATAATGAAAAAGTCAATCAATATTCCGAAGTGTATGAAATTGCAGAGGATTGTTACAAAAGAGTAAACAATCTGAAAAGATTTGCAAAATGCTAATTCAACATAACAGATAAACACAAAATAGGAGAGTCAAAAATACCTTAGAGAAAAAAAAATGATTGCACAATTGTTCAAGTTCAGGGACAGTGGCGACACCAACTTTTACATAATGATTTGTTACACTGAATCTGGTAAATAGCATTAGCTGCTGTATGTGATCAGTGGTTAGGATTACTCCTCTAGCAGGTATGCAAATAGTATTTAATAAATCTTGTGATCCTCAAGAAATAATGTCTTTGTTCACAATTTGTTTTGCTTCAAATAAATGATGTTGTGGCCCTCTGTCTTCTGCTGTACTTCGTGCATTAGTTCAAAGTCCAACAAACTGTCTTTTCATGTCTCCAGAAATAAATCTGCAAAATTCAAGTTGCTGCCTGAGGCCATTACTTTTGCTAAGAATATGAGAATATGCAACCAGATGATGTTTGTAATCAAGAGAACAGCACAGTTCAACGACAGAGCTGCAGCATCTGCGGTCTGCATGGGCAACTTTGCTGTAGGGTGGTGGGAAGACTTGACACAAGTGACTGAATCCTTCAGAGGGACTTCTCTGGACTGTGCAGTAAAAGCCAGGGGGTCTTAAGAAATAGGAGCAGGAGTAGGCCATTTTCCTGTACCATCCCCATATCCCTTGATGCCTTTAATATCTAGAAATCTATCAATCTCTGTTTTGAGTGTACTCAATGAGCCTCCGCAGCCCTCTGGGGTAGAGGATTCCAAGGACTTACCACCCTCTGAGTGAAGAAATTTCTCCTCATCTCAGTCCTAAATGGCCCACCCCTTATTTTGAGACTGTGACCCCTGGTTCTAGATTCCCCAGCCAAGGGAAACATCCTCCTTGCATCTACCTTGTGGAGCCCTGTAAGAATTTTGTATGTTTCAATGAGATCACCTCTCATTCTTCTAAACTTGAGAGAATACAGGCCCAGTCTACTCAATCTCTCCTGATACGACAATCCCATCACCCCAGGAATCAGTCTGGTGAACCTTCGTTGCACTCCCTGTATTGCAAGTATATCCTTTTTTAGGTAAGGAGACCAAAATTGTATACAATACTCCAGGTGCGGCCTCACCAAGGCCCTATATAATTGCAGTAAGACATCTTTATTCCTGTACTCAAATCCTCTTGTAATAAAGGCCAACATGCCTTCCTAATTGCTTGCTGAACCTGCATGTTAGTTTTCAGTGACTCATGTACAAGGACACCCAGGTCCCTTTTGAACATCAACATTTCCCAATCTCTCACCATTTAAAAAAAATATACTGCATTTCTGTTTTTCTTACCAAAGTGGTTAACTTCACATTTTTCCACATTATATTCCATCTGCCATGTTCTTGCCCACTCAGCCTGTCCATATCCCCTTGAAGCCTCTTTGCATCCTCCTTACAACTCACATTCCCACCGAGTTTTGTGTCATCAGCAAACTTGGAAATATTACATTTGATCCCCTCATCCAAATCATTAATATAGATTGTGAATAGCTGGGGCCCAAGCACCGATTCCTGTGGTACCCCACTAATCACAGTCTGCCAACCTGAAAATGACCCGTTTATTCCTACTCTCTGTTTTCTGTCTGTTAACCAATTCTCAATTCATGCCAGTATATTACCCCCCATTTCCATGTGCTCTAACTTTGTTCACCAACCTCCTGTGTGGATCCTTTATTGAAAGCCTTCTGAATATCCAAATACATCACATCCACTGGTTCCCCCCCCCCCCCCCCCCCGCCTTATCTATTCGACTCGTTACATCCGGTCTGGCCTATATGTGACTCCAGACCCACAGCAATGTGGTTGATTCTTAATTGCCCTCTGAAATGGCCTAGCAAGCCACTCAGTTGTAAAATCTCGCTACGAAAAGTCATAAGAATAAAACCGGACGGACCACCCGGTATCGGACCACTAGGCACCGGACACGACAACGGCAAAACACCAAGCCCAGTCGACCCTGCAAGGTCCTCCTGACCAACATCTGGGGACTTGTGCCAAAATTGGGAGAGCTGTCCCACAGACTAGTCAAGCAACAGCCTGACATAGCCATACTTACAGAATCATATCTTTCAGCCAACGTCCCAGACTCTTCCATCACCATCCCTGGGTATGTCCTGTCCCACCGGCAGGACAGACCCACCAGAGGTGGCGGTACAGTGATATACAGTCAGGAGGGAGTGGCCCTGGGCGTCCTCAACATTGACTCTGGACCCCATAAAATCTCATGGCATCAGGTCAAACATGGGCAAGGAAACCTCCTGCTGATAACCACCTACTGCCCTCCCTCAGCTGATGAATCAGTCCTCCTCCATGTTGAGCACCACTTGGAGGAAGCACTGAGGGTAGCAAGGGCACAGAATGTACTCTGGGTGGGGGACTTCAATGTCCATCACCAAGAGTGGCTCGGTAGCACCACTACTGACCGAGCTGGCCGAGTCCTGAAGGACATAGCTGCTAGACTGAGCCTGCGGCAGGTGGTGAGCGAACCAACACGAGGGAAAAACTTACTTGACCTCGTCCTCAGCAATCTACCTGTCGCAAATGCATCTGTCCATGACAGTATTGGTAGGAGTGACCACCGCACAGTCCTTCTGGAGATGAAGTCCCGTCTTCGCACTGAGGACACCATCCAACGTGTTGTGTGGCACTACCACCGTGCTAAATGGGATAGATTCAGAACGGATCTAGCAGCTCAAAATTGGGCATCCATGAGGCGCTGTGGGCCATCAGCAGCAGCAGAATTGTATTCCAGCACAATCTGTAACCTCATGGCCCGGCATATTCCTCACTCTAACATTACCAACAAGCCAGGGGTTCAACCCTGGTTCAATGAGGAGTGTAGAAGGGCATGCCAGGAGCAGCACCAGGAGTACCTAAAAATGAGGTACCAACCTGGTGAAGCTACAACTCAGGACTACATGCATGCTAAACAGCGGAAGCAACATGCTATAGACAGAGCTAAGCGATTCCACAACCAACGGATCAGATCAAAGCTCTGCAGTCCTGCCACATCCAGTCGTGAATGGTCGTGGACAATTAAACAACTAACGGGAGGAGGAGGCTCTGCAAACATCCCCATTCTCAATGATGGCGGAGTCCAGCACGTGAGTGCAAAAGACAAGGCTGAAGCGTTTGCAACCATCTTCAGCCAGAAGTGCCGAGTGGATAATCCATCTCAGCCTCCTCCCGATATCCCCACCATCACGGAATCCAGTCTTCGGCCAATTCGATTCACTCCACGTGATATCAAGAAACGGCTGAGTGCACTGGATACAGCAAAGGCTATGGGACCCGACAACATCCCAGCTGTGGTGCTGAAGACTTGTGCTCCAGAACTAGCTGCGCCTCCAGCCAAGCTGTTCCAGTACAGCTACAACACTGGCATCTACCCGACAATGTGGAAAATTGCCCATGTATGTCCTGTCCACAAAAAGCAGGACAAATCCAATCCGGCCAATTACCGCCCCATCAGTCTACTCTCAATCATCAGCAAAGTGATGGAAGGTGTCGTCGACAGTGGTATCAAGCGGCACTTACTCACCAATAACCTGCTCACCGATGCTCAGTTTGGGTTCCGCCAGGACCACTCGGCTCCAGACCTCATTACAGCCTTGGTCCAAACATGGACAAAAGAGCTGAATTCCAGAGGTGAGGTGAGAGTGACTGCCCTTGACATCAAGGCAGCATTTGACTGAGTGTGGCACCAAGGAGCCCTAGTAAAATTGAAGTCAATGGGAATCGGGGGGAAAACTCTCCAGTGGCTGGAGTCATACCTAGCACAAAGGAAGATGGTAGTGGTTGTTGGAGGCCAATCATCTCAGCCCCAGGGCATTGCTGCAGGAGTTCCTCAGGGCAGTGTCCTAGGCCCAACCATCTTCAGCTGCTTCATCAATGACCTTCCCTCCATCATAAGGTCAGAAATGGGGATGTTCGCTGATGACTGCACGGTGTTCAGTTCCACTCGCAACCCCTCAGATAATGAAGCAGTCCATGCCCACATGCAGCAAGACCTGGACAACATCCAGGCTTGGGCTGATAAGTGGCAAGTAACATTCGCGCCAGACAACTGCCAGGCAGTGACCATCTCCAACAAGAGAGAGTCTAACCACCTCCCCTTGACATTCAACAGCATTACCATCGCCAAATCCCCCACCATCAACATCCTGTGGGTCACCATTGACCAGAAACTTAACTGGACCAGCCATATAAATACTGTGGCTACAAGAGCAGGTCAGAGGCTGGGTATTCTGCAGCGAGTAACTCACCTCCTGACTCCCCAAAGCCTTTCCACCATCTGCAAGGTACAAGTCAGGAGTGTGATGGAATACTCTCCACTTGCCTGGATGAGTGCAACTCCAACAACACTCAAGAAGCTCGACACCATCCAGGACAAAGCAGCCCGCTTGATTGGCACCCCATCCACCACCCTAAACATTCACTCCCTTCACCACCGGCACACTGTGGCTGCAGTGTGTACCATCCACAGGATGCACTGCGGCAACTTGCCAAGGCTTCTTCGACAGCACCTCCCAAACCCGCGACCTCTACCACCTAGAAGGACAAGGGCAGCAGGCACATGGGAACAACACCACCTGCACGTTCCCCTCCAAGTCACACACCACCCCGACTTGGAAATATATTGCCGTTCCTTCATAATCGCTGGGTCAAAATCCTGGAACTCCCTTCCTAACAGCACTGTGGGAGAACCTTCACCACATGGACTGCAGCGGTTCAAGAAGGCAGCTCACCACCACCTTCTCAAGGGCAATTAGGGATGGGCAATAAATGCTGGCCTCGCTAGTGACTCCCACATCCCATGAACGAATACAAAAAAAAGGGATTTATCCTTTCTAAGTTTGATTAGTTTATCAATACCCCCCGCCCTTTCTATCTTAAATGTCTTTACATCTTTTTTGATGTCTTCTTCTAATGTCATGCCCACCATGTAAGTCTCCCTGGTAAATACTGAGACAAAGTAATTATTTGATATTTCTGCCATTTTGCTGTCATTACCTGTGAGTTTATCGTGTGTATCCCTTAGTGGCTCTATCCCTTTCCTGATTTTTCTTTTGATACTTGTATCTGTAGAAACCATTTCTTTTTATATTCCTTGATAGTTTAATTTTGTAGTTTCTCGTTGGCTTCCTAATTTTTTAAAATTTCTTTCCTAAGCTTTTCGTATTCCCTTTTGTCATCCTCTCCTTTATTGTCTATGTACTTAGTGTATGCCTTTTTCTTTCATTTCAATTTTGCCCGTACTTCTTTATTCATTCATGGTGTTTCATTATTGGCTAATTTGTTCTTGCTTTTTAGAGGGATCTATTTCTTCTGGACACTAGTGATCACCGTTTTAAATGTTTCCCACTCCTGTTCAATTTCTTTGTTTATCATTAAATCTTTCCCGTTTATTTTCCCTAGTTCCATTCTCATCCCCTGAAAATCAGCTTTTTTTTCCAATTTATTACTTTGGTCTTTGTCTTACTTATGTCCTTCTCAATCCTTATACTAAACCTTATTCTGTTGTTATCACTATTGCCTAGATTTCCCCCATATGCTTACTTCTTTTATCTGTTCTGGTTCATTTCCCATTACTAGATCCAGTGGTGCTTCCTCTCTTGAACTTTTTACACACTGGGTAAGAAAGGAGTCCTGTACACATTGTAAAAACTCCATTCCCTGTACCCCTTTACCTACTCTTCCTGCCAGTTTATTTGAGGATAGTTAAAATCTCCCATGATTATTATTCTATGTCCTTTACTCATTTCACATATTTGCTTACATATTTCTTCCCCCAACTTCTTTCCACTTGTTAGGTGGTCTGTGGTATACTTTCTATGCAGTCTTTGCACTGATGAACATATTTTCTTTAGAATAGAGGAGATGCAATGGTGATTTGATAGAGATGTTTAAATATTATGAAGAGACAGAGTAGATCGAAACAGACTGTAGTGAGAACAGTAGTGAGAAAGAATCTTGGTTTGGGAGACCAGGAAGTAGAATCAGTATGGGTGGAGATAAGAAATAACAAGGGGCAGAAAACACTGGTGGGAGTAGTTTATAGGCCCCCTAACAGTAGCTATACTGTTGGACAGAACATTAATCAAGAAGTAATAGGAGCTTTTAACAAAGGTAATGCGATAATCATGGGGGACTTTAATCTTCATATGGACTAGACCATCAAATTGGCAAAGATAGTTTGGAGGACAAGTTCTTGGACTGTATTCGAGACAGTTTCCTAGAGCAATATGTTGTGGAACCACCCAGGGAACAGGCTATTTTAGATAATGTCTTGAGTAATGAGGGTTAATTAGTAATCTCATAGTAAAGGATCCTCTGGGGAAGAGTGATCATAATATGATAGAATTTCACATTGAGTTTGAGAGTGACATACTTAAGTCCGAAACGAGAGTCTTAAACTTAAATAATGCCAATTACATAGGTATGAGGGGCGAATTGGCTACGGTAGATTGGGAAATTAGATTACAAGGTATGACATTAGATAAGCAATGGCAAACATTTAAAGAAATATTTCAAAATTATCAACGAACATACATTCCATTGAGAAATAAAAACTCCATGGGAAATGTGATTCATCTGTGGCTAACTAAAGAAGTTAAGGATAGTATTAGATTAAAAGAAGAGGCTTATAATGTTGCAAAGAAGAGTAGTAAGTCTGAGGATTGGGAGAGTTTTAGAAACCAGCAAAGGATGACCAAAAAATTTATAAAAAGGGGGAAAATAGAATATGAGAGTAAACTGGCAAGAAATATAAAAACAGATTGTAAGAGCTTCTATAAGTATGTAAAAAGGAAGAGAGTAGCGAAAGTAAATATGGGCCCGTTAGAGGCTGAGACAGGAGGAATAGGGAAATGGCAGAGTCATTAAACAAATATTTTGTATCACAGTCGAAGACACAAAAAATATACCAGTAATAGTGGGGAACCAAGGGCCTAATGAGAGTGAGGAACTTAAAGTAATTAATATCAGTAGGGGAAAAGTACTGGAGAAATTAACAGGATTAAAAGCCAACAAATCGCCTGGACCTGATGGGCTACGTGTTGGGGTTCTAAAAGTGGTGGTTGCAGAGATAGTGGATGCATTGGTTGTGATCTTCCAAAATTCCCTAGATTCCAGAGCGGTCCCAGTGGATTGGAAGGTCGCAAATTATTCAAGAAAGGAGGGAGAGAGAAAACAGGGATCTACAGGCCAGTAAGCCTGACGTCGATCGTCGGAAAAATGCTGGAATCCATTATTAAGGCAGTGGGACAGGGCACTTACAAAATCATAATGTGATTAGGCAGAGTCAGCATGGTTTTATGAAAGGGAAATCATGTTTGACAAATCTATTAGAGTTTTTTGAGGATGTAACTAGCAGGGTAGATAAAGTGGAACAAATTGATGTCATATATTTGGATTTTCAAAAGGCATTCAATAACATAAGAAACATATAAAATTTACGGCACAGAAGGAGGTCATTCAGCCCATTGTGTCTGTGCCGGTCGAAATAGAGATACCCAGCCTAATCCCACTTTCCAGCACTTGGTCCGTGGCCTTGTAGGTTATGGCACTTCGAGTGCATATCTAAGTACCTTTGAAATGTGATGAGGGTTTCTGCCTCTACCACCCTTTCAGGCATTGAGTTCCAGACCCCCACCACCCTCTGGGTGAAAAAAAATTTCCTCAGCTCCCCTCTAATCCTTCTACCAATTACTTTAAATCTATGCCCCCTGGTTATTGACCTCTCTGCTAAGGGATATAGGTCCTTCCTGTCCACTCTGTCGAGGTCCCTCATAATTTTATACACCTCAATTAAATCACCCCTCAGCCTCCTTTGTTCCAAAGAAAACAACCCGAGCCTATTCAATCTTTCCTCATAGCTAAAAATTCTCCAGTCCTGACAACATCCTCGTCAATCTCCTCTATACCCTCTCTATTGCCATCACATCTTTCCTGTAATGTGACCAGAACTGTACCAGTACTCAAGGTGTGGCCAACTAGTTTTATACAGTTCTAGCCTAACCTCCCTGCTCTTATATTCTGTGCCGCGGCTAATAATGGAAAGTATCCCGTATGCATTCTTAACCACCTTATCGACCTGTCCTGCTATCTTCAGGGATCTGTGGACATGCACTCCAAGGTCCCTCTCTTCCTCTACATCTCTCAGTATCCTCCCATTTATTGTGTAGTCACTTAACTTGTTTGACCTCCCCAAATGTGTAGGGGGTGGTGGTGTGTGTCAGCTTCACCTCTGACTTCTGAGCGGTCCGAATCGCTCCCACTCCCTGGGTTCTGGACCTTGGACTTATTTGGGGGTTGTGACAAAGTGCAGCAGACAACTGATTTTGGTGCAAGAAACTTTGACCTTTATTCAAGAGAGGAAATACAACACAACAATCTTAACACTCTAATAAAATGGGGAACACTTCAGTACACGCGAGGGAAATTACAGTAGAAAGATACCTCACCCCTCCCAAATCCCACTGTACTAGTTAGGTTGGACTCTAAAGGACCAGGGATAATGCTCACCAAACGAAACCTTGACAGTAATTCACCCAGAGGTAAGTCAGAAATAGATTGTAGAGTGGAAACTTTGCGGATCTTGGGTTTTCTCCCGAGTTGGTTTTCTTTGGTCGCGGTGGCTCAATATTACCCGGTTGGTTGGTGGTAATATTCGGTTGGTTGTTTCGTAAGGCCCTTGTTGCCGCGAGGTGTCGGATGGTCACTGGGACTGTTGCTCTGGTTTCTTCTTGTGTGTCGGCCTGCTTCTAGAGCTGCTGTCCTTCCCTGTCGAACTGCTTTCCTTGTTGTCTGCTGGAAACTGCTCTTCTTTCCAGACACAGCCTGAACCAAGACAAGCAGCCCAGCAAAGCCAGCAAGCCAGAGAGAGAGAGAGAGAGCTTACGCCTTGAGGCTGTCTCTCTTACAATGGTCTGTTTAAAACAGTTCTTGCAAAGTTCTTTGATGGCCTTTTGATGGTCCCAATCATATTGCAAATTGCTTCTCCCAATGTGTCATTGTTTTAATTCTGATTTAGAGCTTGTCACATAAGGCTTCCTTTTGTATCCAACGTCCTAGGTGTTGATGGTAAGGCATGGCCCCACCATGTCTGGAAAAAGTTGCCTCTTTCAATGGGAGTGATTGTCGACCCCCTGCGGTCAGTTTTGCATTAAAACAGAGACGTGTATGAAGCTCCACGGTGTGTGTGTTGTTGATTTCGTCTGGTGACCTCTCACCTATCCTTCCATCTTAGGATTTTAGTCAGGGTCGAAAGTTTTTCCATACTCAGGGAAAGGTGAATTTCTTTAGGGTTTTTCTCTGAGTTTATTGGGGGATCTGTGAATTTTGAGAATCTTACAAATGCACTACCTCACGCTTCTCCAGATTGAATTCCATTAGCCACCTTTCTGCCCATCCGACCAGTCCATTGATATCTTCCTGCAGTCTACAGCTTTCCTCCTCACGATCAACCACACGGCCAATTTTTGTATCATCTGCAAACTTCTTAATCTACATTTAAGTCTAAATCATTGATATATACCACAAAAAGCAAGGGACCTAGTACTGATCCCTGTGGAACCCCACTGGAAACAGCCCTCCAGTCACAAAAACACCCGTCGACCGTTACTCGTTGCTTCCTGCCACAGCAAATTTTGATTCCCCTAGAGTCCCAAAATGGAGTCCAAAATCCCCTGGCTGGAGAGTCTAGAACTAGGGGACGTAATCTCAGGATAAGGGGTCGAAGATTTAGGACTGAGATGAGGAGGAATTTCTTCACTGAGGATGGTGAATATTTTGGAATTTTCTACCCCCAGGGAGTGTGGATGCTCAGTTGTTGAGTATATTCAAGACTGAGATCGATAGATTTTTGGACTCTAAGGCAATCGAAGGCTATGGGGATCGGGGAGGAAAGTGGAGATGAGGTTGAAGATCAGCCATGATCTTATGGAATAGCGGAGCAGGCTCGAGGGGCCGTATGGCCTACTCCTGCTCCTATTTCTTATGTCCTTATGTTCCAATAGTTGAGTCTTGAACAAGGGGACATGGATATGGACATGGACACAGCGGATTGTAAGGATGTCAACATTTAAGTATAGGTTGGAAGGTGAGGGGGAATATCTAGTTGTCGTGGTCCAGTGCCATAGGGAAGAAATGGGAGGAGGTCCTGCTATAGGGGATATCAGAAGCTAGGAACTTAATTAAGAAAGCAGGACTTCACTGATGGTAATCTCAGGATTACTACTCTCCGTGTGCTAATTGGCTTGGGGTGGACAGATCAGGAAGGTGAATACGAAGCTGAAAGAGTGATGTGGTAGGAGGGGTTCCATTTCATGGGACACTGGCACCAGTACTGGGACAGGAAGGAGCTGTATCGCTGGACGGGCTCCACCTGAACTGGAATGGGACCAGTGTCCTAGCAGAAAGGATAATTGGGGCCGTCAATAGGACTTTAAACTAGTAAGATGGGGGAAGGGATCTGAGGAAGATAACATAAGTCTGAGGAAAAAAGAAATAGGAAATGAGAGTAAAGGTCAAAATAAGTTAAGGAATAAGGGTAACATAAATGGTCAGGGAACAAATTGGTTATGGAACCTAAGTACAAAATGACTGTTAAAAACAAAGGGAGTTGAGCAATTGCTAAAAACAAATTAAATTGCCTGTACAGCAATGTGCACAGCATCTGAAACAAAACTGGGGATCTGGAGGCAATAATTGATAGCGAGGAGCCAGATGTGGTACAGATAACTGAAACATGGTTACATAAGGTACACGACTGGTCATTAAGTATTGGGGGAATCATAGAATGGTTACAGCACAGAAGGAGGCTACATTTTCTAATTTCCTTTTTAATTACACCCCTGCACTTTCGATACTCCTCTAGGCTTTCTGTAGTATTGAGCTCTTGGTATCTGACATAAGCGTCCCTTTTTTGCCTTATCCTACCCTGTATGCTCCTTGACATCCGGGGGGGGGGGTTCTAGATTTGGGAGTCCCACCCTTTTTCTTTGTGGGAATATATTTGCTCTGAACCCTCATTATCTCCTCCTTGAATGCCTTCCACTGCTCTGACATTGGTTTACCTTCAAGTAGCTGTTTCCAGTCCACTTTTGCTAAATCACATCTCAGTTTAGTAAAATTGGCCTTTGCCCAATTGAGAACTTTTACTCCTGGTCTATCTTTGTCATTTTCCATAACTCTGCTAAATCTAACTGAATTATGATCACTAACACCAAAATGCTCTCCCACTGATACCCGTTTTACCTTCCCAGCTTTATTCCCTAAAACTAAGTCCAGAACTGCCCCCTCTCTTATTGGGCTTCTCCTGAATGCACTTATGAATTTTGCACCCTCTCTACCTCTTACACTGATTCTATCCCAGTTAATATTAGGGTAGTTGAAATCCCCTACTATTACTGCCCTATTGTTTTTGTACTTCTCAGAAATTTGCCTACATATTTGCTGTTCTATCTCCCTCTGACTGTTTGGGGGCCTATAGTACACTCCCAGCAGTGTGATTGCCCCTTTTTTGTTTAGCTCAACCCATATGGCCTCATTGGATGATCCTTCTAACATATCATCCCTCCTCACAACTGTAATTGTTTCCTTAACCAATATTATAAACCCCCCCACCTTTTTTTTATCCCCCTCTCTATCTCGTTTGAAAACCCTGTAACCAGGAATGTTAAGCTGCCATTCCTGCCCTTTTTTAAGCTATGTTTCAGTAATAGTTATATATCATATTCCCACAGGTCTATCTGTGCCCTCAGCTCATCTGCCTTATTTACTATACGCCATGCATTGAAGTATATACCATGAAGCACTGCCAAACTCCTTTGTCTATTTTCTAGCATTTGTTTCGTGTGCCTTCCAAACTCGCTCACTAATTTTCTGCCTTCCATTTCCAGCTCTTCTTCTCTCCCTCCTGAATCTACGCTCAGGTTCCCATACTCCTGCCAAGCTAGTTTATACCCTCCCCAACAGCACTAGCAAACCTCCCTGCGACGATTTTGGTCTCAGTCCTGTTGAGGTGGAGCCTGCTCAGCTTGTACAGGTCCCACCTCCCCCAGAACTGGACCCAATGCCTCAGGAATCTAAAGCCCTCCCTCCTGCACCATCTCTCCAGCCACGCATTCATCTGTACTATCCTCCTATTTCTGTACTCACTAGCGCGTGGCACCGGGAGTAATCCGGAGATTTCTACCTTTGAGGTCCTGCTCATTAATTTCTTTACTAGCTCCTGAAAATCTGCCTGCATGACCTCATCCCTCTTTCTACATATTTCATTGGTACTGACATGGACCACGATCTTTGGCTTTTCACCCTCCTGCACCCCCCCCCCCCCCCCACCACAAAATGTTCTGCAGCCGTTCAGTGACATCCTTGACCGTGGCACCATAGAGGCGACCTGGAATTACGTCTTCGGCCGCAAAAACAGCTGCCTGTTCCCCTAACTGTTGAATCTCCTGTCACTATTGCTTTCCTGACCTTCCTCCACCCCCCCGCCCCGTATAGCTGAGCCACCATAGTGCTGTGGACTTAGCTCTGGCTGTACACCCCAGAGGAACCATTGCCCTCACCATACTGGTTCGAGAGCAAGGGGCACTCAGGGGACTTCTGAACTACCTGCCTGGTCCTCCTTGTTTGTCTTGCGGTCACCCATTCCCTCTGTGCCTGCACACTCTTAAGCTGCGGGGTGACCACCTCCTGACACGTGCTATCCACGTAGCTCTCAGCGTCGCAGATGCACTGCAGTGAGACCAGCGGCTGCTCAAGCTCAGAAACCCAGAGTTTGAGCTCCTCCAGCTGACGACACTTCCTAAACATGTGATTGTCCTGGAGTTCCCACATAGGAACAGGAGTAGGCCATTCAGCCCCTCGTGCCTGCTCCGCCATTTCATAAGATCATGGCTGATCTGTGATCTAACTCCATATACCTGCCTTTGTCCCATATCCCTTAATACCTTTGATTGCCAAAAAGCTATCTATCTCAGATTTAAATTTAGCAATTGAGCTAGTATCAATTGCCGTTTGAGGAAGAGAGTTCCAAACTTCTACCACCCTTTGTGTGTAGAAATGTTTTCTAATCTCGCTCCTGTGCCCCCTACTCCTAAAATCCCCAACCAGCGGAAATAGTTTCTCTCTTTCCACCCTATCCGTTCCCCTTAATATCTTATAAACTTCGATCAGATCACCCCTTAACCTTCGAAACCCGAGAGAATACAACCCCAATTTGTGTAATCTCTCCTCATAACTTAACCCTTGAAGTCCGGGTATCATTTTAGTAAACCTATGCTGCACTCCCTCCAAGGCCAATATGTCCTTCTGAAGGTGTGGTGCCCAGAACTGCTCACAGTACTCCAGGTGAGGTCTAATCCATGCTGGCTCTCTCTGATTAACTGAAAATTCTCGAGGTGTTCAGTCACCCTATCCTTAATTATAGACTCCAGCATTTTCCCCACAATAGATGTTCGGCTAACTGGTCTATAATTCCCTGGTTTCCCTCTCTCTCCTTTCTTAAAAAGCGGAGTGATATGTGCAGTTTTCCAATCCAGAGGGACAGTTCTTGAATCTAGAGAACTTTGAAAGATTATAGTTAGGGCATCTGCAATGTGCTCACCTACTTCCTTTAAAACCCTGGGATGGAAACCATCTGGTCCTGGGGATTTGTCACTCTTTAGTGCTATTATTTTCTTCATTACTGTTGCTTTACTTATGTTAATTTTATCGAGTCCCTGTCCCCAATTCAATATTAGTTTTCTTGGGATTTCCAGCATGCTATCCTCTTTTTCTACTGTAAATACTGATGCAAAGTAATCGTTCAACATGTCCGCCATTTCCCCATTGTCAATGAGAATATCCTCACTTTCAGTTTTTAAGGGGCCAACATTGTTCCTGACCACCCTCTTTTTCCTAATATAACTATAAAAGTTCTTCGTATTGGTTTTGGTATCCCTTGAAAGTTTCTTTTCATACTCTCTTTTTGTAGCTCTTACTATCTGTTTTGTGAGCCTTTGTTGATCTTTGTATCTTTCCCATTCGCCAGGATCTGTGCCATTTTTTGCCTTTTGTATGCCCTTTCGCAGGATGTGCATTCGATGGAACTGAGGTGCCCTGCCATGCCTCTCTTTATTAAACTAAACTTACACAAATTGCTGGAGGTGGGGTGCCCATCACAAACTGCATAATGAGGGGTGCCCATCACAGACCACTGGAGGAGGGGCATGATGCTGCTCCTACTGCAGAGAGCAGGCCGTGCGAGGTCCTGAAGAAAAGTGTCCTTTTCTGTTCTTCTGGAGCAAGCGGGCCTTCTAGGGAAGGGAATTGACATCCCTTCCCAACCACCCACCCCACGACGGGATCAATTATCTTTCTCTAGTAAAGGTCTGGGGTCTTTTTACAGGCCTTATTGGAACTGTCAGCTCTGTTGGTGTGAGCCCTGCTGAGGGCTGCGGAGGGTGTAAAGTGTGGAATTCCCAGGGTAATCTGGGAACTCTGTCAGATACGCCCACTTTATGTTGCGGTACAGGCAAAGGATTTGCCCAAGAATCCCCACTGGAACATGGCACAATATAAAACAGTGGCAGAATCGAGGCAGAACTGAGTTACAACCCATTTTCTAATCTCTGATTCAGAGGTCCTCTCGGATTCCACTTTGACCCTGATTTTGATTTCAGTGCTGATCACTGTCTATATATTATTGAACTTTCAGATATAACATTTTCTATATTTATTAAACTTTCTTTTACTCTACCCTTTGCTTTCAGTTCTTCAATCATCTGTATCCATGTTGCCACATTCACATTTACCATATACACACAGGAAATAATTTTTGGTTGTTTTTCCTGGTCCCTAGATGATGAAGTTTGCCTGGAATAACTACAAACAATATGCTTGGGGAACCAATGAACTCAAGCCATTGTCGAAGAATGGACATGCAAGTGGCTTGTTTGGTGAGTGATTACGCAAAACAATTACTTCTTACGCAGAAGTTATTTTGGATAGGGACACTTTATAACCCAGCTCTCTTAATAGAGAAAATTGCAGTCAAATCAAAAAAGGCTGAATATGCATCTTTGATTAAGTGTCCTTTAACATGAAGTTTTGCTAATTATAGATTAATAGTCCATCACCTGCGAATTTTTCAGGTCAAGCAGGTTTAGAGGTGGGGAAAAATGGAATCAGTGGGGGATAATGGATCCAGTGAACCAGTAGGGGATAATTGAACCAGTAGGGGGTAATGAAACCGGCGAACCGGGGTGGGTAATGGAACCAGTGAACCAGTGGGGGGGGGTAATGGATCAGTGAACCAGTAGGGGATAATTGAACCAGTAGGGGGTAATGAAAACAACAAATCAGTGGGGGATAATCGAACCAGTGGGGGATAATGGAACCAGTGAACCAGTGGGGGCAGGGGGGGGGTAATGGAACCAGTGAACCAGTGGGGGATAATGGATCCAGTGATCCAGTCGGCGTAATGGAACCAGTGAACCAGTGGGGGATAATGGAATCAGTGAACCAGTAGGGGATAATTGAACCAGTAGGGATTAATGAAACCAGCGAACCAGTGGGGGATAATAGAACCAGCGAATCAGTGGGGGATAATGGAACCAGCGAACCAGTGGGGGATAATGGAACCAGTGAACCAGTGGGGGATAATGGAACCAGTGAACCAGTGGGGGATAATGGAACCAGCGAACCAGTGGGGGATAATGGAACCAGTGAACCAGTGGGGGATAATGGATCCAGTGAACCAGTCGGCGTAATGGAACCAGTGAACCAGTGGGGGATAATGGAATCAGTGAACCAGTAGGGGATAATTGAACCAGTAGGGATTAATGAAACCAGCGAACCAGTGGGGGATAATGGAACCAGCGAACCAGTGGGGGATAATGGAACCAGCGAACCAGTGGGGGATAATGGAATCAGTGAACCAGTGGGGGATAATTGAACCAGCGAACCAGTGGGAGATAATGGAACCAGTGAACCAGGTGGGGGGTAATGGAACTAGAGAACCAATGGGGGATAATGGAACCAGTGAACTAGTGGGGGATAATGGAACCAGTAGGGGGTAATGAAACCAGCGAACCAGTGGGGGATAATCGAACCAGTGGGGGATAATGGATCCAGTGAACCAGTTGGCGTAATGGAATCAGTGAACCAGTGGGGGATAATGGAATCAGTAGGGGTTAATGAAACCAGCGAACCAGTGGGGGATAATGGAACCAGCGAACCAGTGGGGGATAATGGAACCAGCGAACCAGTGGGGGATAATGGAACCAGTGAACCAATGGGGAATAATGGAACCAGTGAACCAGTGGGGGATAATTGAACCAGTAGGAGGGAATGAAATCAGCGAACCAGTGGGGGATAATGGAATCAGTGAACCAGTGGGGGCATAATGGAACTAGTGAACCAATGGGGGATAATGGAACCAGTGAACTAGTGGGGGATAATTGAACCAGTAGGGATTAATGAAACCAGCGAACCAGTGGGGGATAATGGAACCGGCGAACCTGTGGGAGATAATGGAACCAGTGAACCAGTGGGGGCATAATGGAACTAATGAACCAATGGGGGATAATGGAACCAGTGAACTAGTGGGGGATAATTGAACCAGTAGGGGGTAATGGAACCAGTGGGGGATAATGGAACCAGCGAACCAGTGGGTGGGGGGGGGGGGTAATGGAACCCGTGAACCAATGGGGGATAATGGAATCAATCAGGGATAATGGATCTAGTGAACCAGTGGGCGTAATGAAACCAGTGAACCAGTGGGGGATAATGGAACCAGCGAACCAGTGGGGGATAATGGAACCAGTGAACCAGTGGGGGGGGGGGGGCGGTAATGGAACCAGTGAATCATTGGGGGATAATGGAACCAGTGGGGGTTAAAGGGGGATCATTGAACCATTGGGGGCTACTGGACCCAGTGGGGGGACAATGGCAGCGTGGATGCAAAGTCGGCTAGAGGGACAGAAAGCAGAGAGTTGGAACAGGAGTAGGCCAATTAGCTCCTTGAGCCTGTTCCGCCATTCTGTGAGATCATGGCTGATCTGTGACCTAAGTCCATATCCCTTAATACCTTTGGTTAACAAAAATCAATCAATCTCAGATTTAAAATTAATAATTGAGCTAGCATCAACTACTGTTTGCAGAAGAGAGTTCCAAACTTCTACCACCCTTTGCATGTAGAGTGTTTCCTAACTTCACTCCTGAAAGTCCTGGCTCTAATTTTTAGGCTATGTACCCTAGTCCTAGACTCCCCAAACAGCAGAAATAGTTGCTCTCTATCTAACCTATCAGTTCCCCTTAATATCTTAAACTTCGATCAAATCACCCCATAATCTTCCAAATTCCAGGGAATACAACCCTAGTTTGTGTAATCTCTCCTCGGAATTTAACCCTTGGAGTCCAGGCATCATTTTAGTAAATCTATGATGCATTCCCTCCAAGGCCAATATATTCTTCCTAAGGTGCGGTGCCCAGAACCGAACACAGGTGTGGTCTAACCAGGGCTTTGTATAGCTTTGTAGCGTAACTTCTACCCCCTCGTATCCTAGTCCTCTAGACATAAAGGCCAGCATTCCATTAGCCTTTTTGATTATTTTCTGTACCTATCCACGACATTTTGATGATTTAATGGTAAATGGTTGTTTTTCAGACTGAAGGGAAATATTACATAGAATGTACAGCCCAGAAACAGGCCATTCGGCCTAACTGGTCCATGCCGGTGTTTATGCTCCACATGAGCCTTCTCCCTCCCTACTTCATCTAACTCTATCAGCATATCCTTCTATTCCTTTCTCCCTCATGTGCTTATCTAGCTTCCCCTTAAATGCATCAATGCTCGTCGCCTCAACTACACCTTGTGGTAGCAAGTTCCACATTCTAACCACTCTCTGGGTAAAGAAGTTTTTTCCTGAATTCCATCCGGACCAGGGGTCTTATCCTCTCTAAGTTTGATTAGTTTATCAATTATCTCCCCCCTTTCTATCTTAAATGTCTTTCTATCTTTTTTGATCTTTTCTTCTCATGTCATGCCCACCATGTTGGCCTCCCTGGTAAATACTGAGGCAAAGTAATTATGTAATATTTCTGCCATTTTGCTGTCATTATCTGTGAGTTTATCACGTGTATCCCTTAGTGGCCCTATCCATAACCTGATTTTTCTTTGTTATTTATGTGTCTGTGGAATACTTTATTTCTTTTTATGTTCATTGATAATTAATTTACATTATAATTTACTATATATAGTGTTGTTCCTCAGGGTTTGGTATTAGGACCACTACTCTTTTTGATATATATTTATGACCTGGACTTGGGTATACTGGGCATAATTTCAAAGTTTGCAGATGACACGAAACTCTGTAATGTAGTAAACAGTGAGGACAGGATTTAGGCGGACATAGACTGGTGAAGTGGGCAGACGCATCACAGGTGAAATTTAACGCAGAGAAGGGTGAAGTGATACATTTTGGTAAGAAAACTGAGGAGAGACAATATAAACTATATAGTACAATTTTAAAGGGGGTGCAGGATCAGAGAGACCTGGGGGTGTATGTACACAAATCTTTGAAGGTGGCAGGACAGGTTGAGAAGGCTGTTAAAAAACATATGGGATCCTTGGCATTGTTAATAGTGGCATAGAGTTCAAAAGCAAGGACGATATGCTAAACCTTCATAAAACACTGGTTAGGCCTCAGCTGGACTATTGTGTTCAATTCTGGGCAGCACACTTTAGGAAGGATGTCAAGGCCTTAGAGAGATTGAGAAGAGATTTACTAAAATGGTACCAGGGATGAGGGACTTCAGTTATGTGGAGAGACTGGAGAAGCTGAAGTTGTTCTCCTTAGAGCAGGGAAGGTTAAGAGGAGATTTGATAGAGGTGTTCAAAGTCATGAATGGTTTTGATAGAGTAAATAAGGAGAAACTGTTTCCAGTGGCAGAAGGGTGGTAACCAGAAGACACAGATTTAAGGTGATTTGTAAAAGAACCTGTAATTTTGCATCCATTGGGATAGAAAATCATTGACTGTGCGCACATGATTTCTAGTTTCTCTCCTATCTCCCCTCATGCCCTCTCTGAGCTCATCTTGCCCAAGACACCCAGCCCCTGGCCCCTTGACCTTATTTCCACCAAACTGTGACCACCCAACTTCTCTTCCTGGCCCCCATGTTCGCTGATAGTGTTAACTCTCCTCAGGTACTGTCCCCCTCCCCTTCAAATCTGCTGTCCCCCTCAAAAAAAACACCCTTGACCCCTCTGACCTTGCAGAGGCTATATGAGGAAACATTTTTTTGCACAACGAGTTGTTATGATCTGGAATGCACTGCCTGAAAGGATGGTGGAAGCAGATTTAACAATAACTTTCAAAAGGGAATTACAGGGTTATGAGGAAAGATTGAGGGGAGAGGATAGCTCTTTCAAAAAGCCAGCACAGGCATGATGGGCAGGATGGCCTCCTTCTGTGCTGTATCATACTATGAAACTATAAACCAGTAGGAAATAATGGAACCAGTGAACCAGTGGGGGATAGTGAAACCAGTGAACCAGTGGGAGATAATGGAACTAATGGGGAATAATGGAACCAGTGGGGAGAAGGGGGAGGTGAGGAAGCAAATAGAGTTGGGGAGGTGTGCGAGACGATAATGGGGGAGGGGGGAGGGAGAGGGACATAAGAGAGGAGGGAGAAGACAGTGGGAAAGGAGGGAGATGAGAGTGGGATAGGGGAGGATAGAGGGGTAAGGGAGTGGGGGGAGAAAGGAAGGGAGTGCACCCCCTCTAAGGCCAATATTTCCTTCCTGAGGTGCTGACAAGTATACAGTATTAGATAACCAGTAAGAGATAGCCAGTCTATTAAACAAGTCTGTATGCTTGCAGTGTTTCCGGAACTTATATGACCTTATCCTTATGAGCTGGTGTGGATGAAATGGTTCACTTGCCTTCCTCTGGGAGAATGATGTTAACCTTCTGAGATCTCAGAGTGATGAACCTCCGTCTGTAGAAGGGTGCTATATGTTCCTCCTGGATTCTCTGCTCCTGGATAAATTCGCCTTCCGTGCTGGTAACTATATCTGGACTAGGTGGCTTAAGTGTCACCTGCCTTGATCTCAGGGAAACTTATACGTCTAAGTATCACACTTATCTCTGCCTGTATCTGGCTGGTGTAGTCATAAAATCTTAACTTCTGTATCCTTTCTATCTGCTGGAGATGCACTTTCTGTTTTTACAGAGACACCTTTCTACATATATTAGACACGAAACTCCTATACCTTCCACTACAAAGACTACTAAAAGAACTAGAATTAGAGTAAGGGTTGAAGACTGAAAGCTGAATTCCTTAATTTCCAAAGAAACCTACTCAATTCTATTGACCAATCTGAGTGACACGCGTTAGAGGAATTCAGCCCTTCTGGTGTCAGTCACCTCACACAGACCTGTTGGTGGCCAAGGGTAGTAAGGGATATGGAGCCAAGGCGGGTAAATGGAGTTAGGATACAGATCAGCAATGATCTCATTGAATGGCGGAACAGGCTCCAGGGGCTGAATGGCCTACTCCTGTTCCTATGTTCCTATGGTATCCTTGAAGTACTGGCACTGAGACATGCCAGGTGGCTCGTTTACTCACTAGCTTTTCAGGTCAGGGGTCTCACACAGATCCAGAAATAAGCAGGGCATCTTTATGACCCTCTTAACAAGCTGTCTCTGGGCCTGTGATCTTGATGGCTTGTGTTCTATCTCGGGTAAGGAACATTTTGTTTGTATAAGCCTTCGTGGTTTAACTAGCATTAGCCCTCTCTTTTCCTACTGTTCAGTCTGACCACTGACATCCTGAGGACACATTTAAATAAATTCTATGGGCATTTCTCCTACCATTGGGAACCCTCATCCTCTGGCACAATTTCCATATCCAGGGATGTTTAAAAGATTGTGATCAGAGCCTCTGCTAGTTCCTCTCTGACTTCTCTCAGCATTCTAGCATGAACATCATCAGGGCCTAGTGCCGATCGATGTGGAAAAATATGAAGTAATACATTTGGGAAGCAAGAATAGGGAAAGAAAATCGATCCTAAATGGTCAGATTTTAAATGGTGCAGAGGGAAGGTAAGACCTTGGTATGCAGTTATAGAAGTCATTAAAGGTGGTTGTGCAAGTAGATAAGGAAATAAAAAAGGTAAGTGGAAACCTTGCTTCTATACCTAGGGGCATAGAACACAAAAGCAAGGAGGTAATGTTGAATTTGTTCAAGTCCTTAGAACGATGGCATCTCTGACAATGCAGCACTCCCACAGTACTGGAATGAAGTGTCATAGGAACAGGAGTAGGCCATTCAGCCCCTCGTGCCTGCTCCGCCATTTGATAAGATCGTGGCTGATCTGTGATCTAACTCCATATACCCGCGTTTGGCCCATATCCCTTAATACCTTTGATTGTCAAAAAGCTATCTATCTCAGATTTAAATTTAGCAATTGAGCTAGTATCAATTGCCGTTTGCGGAAGAGAGTTCCAAACTTCTACCACCCTTTGTGTGTAGAAATGTTTTCTAATCTCGCTTCTGAAAGGTCTGGCTCTAATTTTTAGACTGTGCCCCCTACTCCTAGAATCCCCAACCAGCGGAAATAGTTTCTCTCTATCCACCCTATCCGTTCCCCTTAATATCTTATAAACTTCGATCAGATCACCCCTTAACCTTCTAAACTCTAGAGAATACAACCCCAATTTGTGTAATCTCTCCTGGTAACTTAACCCTTGAAGTCCGGGTATCATTCTAGTAAACCTACGCTGCACTCCCTCCAAGGCCAATATGTCCTTCTGAAGGTACGGTGCCCAGAACTGCTCACAGTACTCCAAGTGCGGTCTAACCAGGGTTTTGTATAGCTGCAGCATTATTTCTGCCCCCTTGCACTCTAGTCCTCTAGATATAAAGGCCAGCATTCCATTAGCCTTATTGATTATTTTCTGCACCTGTTCATGACTCTTCAATGATCTATGCACCTGAACCCCTAAGTCCCTTTGGACATCCACTGTTTTTAACTTTTTACCATTTAGAAAGTACCCTGTTCTATCCTTTCTTGATCCAAAGTGGATGACCTCACATTTGTCTACATTGAATTCCATTTGCCACAGTTTTGCCCATTCACCTAATCCATCAATGATGCTTTGTAATTTTATGTTTTCATCTACACGCTTACAATGCCACCAATCTTTGTGTCATCGGCAAACTTAGATATGAGACTTTCTATGCCTTCATCTAAGTCGTTAATAAATATTGTGAATAATTGAGGCCCCAAGACAGATCGCTGTGGGACTCCACTAGTCACATCCTGCCAATGTGAGTACCTACCCATTATCCCTACTCTCTGTCGCCTTTTGCTCAGCCAACTTCCGAACCAAGTCCGTACTTTTCCCTCGATTCCATGGGCTTCTATCTTAGCTAACAGTCTCTTATGTGGGACCTTATTAAATGCCTTCTGGAAGTCCATATAAATAACATCCATTGACATTCCCCTGTCCACTACTTTAGTCACCTCTATAAAAAAATTCAATCAGGTTTGTCAGGCACGACCTACCTTTCACAAATCCATGCTGGCTCTCTCTGATTAACTGAAAATTCTCGAGTTGTTCTGTCACCCTATCCTTAATTATAGACTCCAGCATTTTCCCCACAACAGATGTTAGGCTAACTGGTCTATAATTCCCTGGTTTCCCTCTCCTTTCTTAAAAAGCAGAGTGACATGTGCAATTTTCCAATCCAGAGGGACAGTTCCTGAATCTAGAGAATTTTGAAAGATTATAGTTAGGGCATCTGCAATGTGCTCACCTACTTCCTTTAAAACCCTGGGAAACCATCTGGTCCTGGGGATTTGTCACTCTTTAGTGCTATTATTTTCTTCATTACTGTTGCTTTACTTATATTAATTTTATCGAGTCCCTGTTCCCGACTCAATATTAGTTTACTTGGGATTTCCGGCATGCTTTCCTCTTTTTCTACTGTAAATACTGTAAATCGTTCAACATGTCCGCCATTTCCCCGAGATTATGTGCTCAAGTCCTGAAGTTGGCTTTAACCCATGACCTCACTTAGAGAAGAGAGCACTTCCACTAAGCCAAGCTGACAGCAGTGCAGACTTGATGGGCCGAATGGACTGTTTCCATGCTGTAACGTTCGATGGTTCTACTGCTGACTAACTGTTAGTTCTAATAGGGCTAGCTGTACATAAAGGGTGCTGGACTGGCACATGCACAGAATTTCAGACACCACACAAAAGTAGAGCAAGAGTCTTCGACCAATTTCTTTATTTTTTTGTCATGCCATTGTGCACTTAGATAAATTGAAGATGATTATTTTTAATTTGCTGAAGGCATTGAGGCATGTTCTATTGCACTAATTGTATTTTGCTCCGTGTACCATATTTTTCAGGTCATTGACATTCTGACTCTAAGGGAAGGATATAGAGGAGCAAATTTGCAGGGAAATTACAGAAAGGTGCAAAAGGGAGATTTCAACTATCCTAATATAGACTGGGATAACAATAACATAAGGGGCAAAGAAGGGGAAGAATTTTTGAAATGTGTTCAGGGTAACTTTCTCGACCAATACATTTCTGGCCCAATGAGGAAGGAGGTATGCTGGACTTTGTTCTAGGGAATGTGATGGGCCAAGTCAAGCAAGTGTCAGTGGGGGAGCATTTAGGGAGCAGCGATCATAGTATCATAAGGTTTAGAATAGCTATGGAAAAGGACTCTGACCACTCTAAAGTAAAAATACTCAATTGGAGGAGGGCCAATTTCAGTGGAATGAGAACAGATCCGGCCCGGGTAAATTTGAATCAATCATTGGCAGGCAAAACTATAATTGAAGAGGAGATGATTCGGGTTTAAACAAGTACATTCCAACGAGGGAGAAAGGTAGGGCAACTAGCTCCCTGGATGACAATGGAGATAGAGAGTAAGATGAAGCGGAAAAAAGTGGTGTATGACAGGTTGATAACACAAGTGAGAACCAGGCAGAATGTAGAAAGTTCAGAGGGGAAGTGAAAAAGGAGATAAGAGGGACAAGGAGAGAGTATGAGAATAGACTAGCGGACAACATAAAAGAGAATCCAAAAGTTTTCGACATACAAGTTAACAGTAAACGGGTTGTAAGAGGAGGGGTGGGGCCGATTAGGAACCACAAAGGAGATCTTCTCATGGAGGCAGTGAGCATGGCTGAGGTACTAAATGAGTACTTTGCATCGGTCTTTACCAAGGAAGAAGATGCTTCCAGAGTCTCGGTAAAGGAAGATATAGTTAAGATCCTGGATGGGCTAAAAATTGAGAAAGAGGTACTAGAAAGGTTAGCTGTACTTAAAGTAGATGTCACCTGGTCCGGATGGGATGCACCCTAGGATGCTGAGGGAAGTAAAGGTAGCGATTGCAGAGGTGCTGGCCATAATCTTCCAGACATCCTTAGATACAGGGTTGGTGTCAGTGGACTGGAGATTTGCAAATGTTACACCCTTGTTCAAAAAAGGGTGTAAAGATAAACCCAGCAACTGTAGGCCAATCAGTTTAACCTCGGTGGTGGGGAAACTTTTGGAAACGATAATCCAGGACAGAATTAACAGTCACTTGTACGAGTGTGGATTGATTAGGGAAAGCCAGCACGGATTTGTTAAAGGCAAATCGTCTTTAACCAACTTGATAGAGTTTCTTGATGAGGTAACAGAGGGTAGATGAGGGCAATTCAGTTGATGTGGTGTATATGGATTTTCAAAAAGTGCTTGATGAAGTGCCACATGGAAGGCTTGCTATTAAGATTGCGGCCCATGGAATAAAGGGGGCAGTAGCAACATGGATACAGAATTGGCTAATTGACAGGAAACAGAGAGTAGCGGTGAATGGTTGTTTTTCGGACTGGAGGGAGGTGTGCAGCGGTGTTCCTCAGGGGTCGGTGCTGCGACCACTGCTTTTCTTGATATATATTAATGACTTGGACTTGGGAGTACAGCGCACAATTTCAAAATTTGCAGATGACACAAAACTTGGAAGTGTAGTGGAAGGTGAGGAGGATAGTGGTAGACTTCAAGAGGATATAGACACTCTGGTGGCATGGGTGGACAGGTGGCGGATGAAGTTTAACGCGGAAAAATGCAAGGTGATGCATTTCGGTAGGAAAAATGAGGAGAGGCAATATGAACCAAAGGGCACAATTCTAAAAGGGGCAGAGGAACAGAGGGATCTGGGGGTATATGTGCACAAATCATTGAAGGTGGCAGGGCAGGTTGAGAAAGCGGTTAAAAAAGCATATGTGGTCCTGGGCTTTATAAATAAACATTTGCCTGAGGAAGGAGAAAATCTCCGAAAGCTTGTGAATTTAAAATAAAATTGCTGGACTATAACTTGGTGTTGTAAAATTGTTTACAATTTATAAATAGAGGCATTGGGGTGATTTTAAACCCCAGGAACAGGTGGGTTGGGGGCGGGTGGGAGTTGAAAATAGTTGGGTTTTTTTTGGTCGCAACCACAAAATTTTCGGACTTTGCATTCCCAGTGGGAAGCCTGTATTTTATGCGCCGACGTTAAACCCGGAAATAAAGTCGGGTTGCGGTTGCGACCCACTAAACAACTATTTTCAACTCCCACTCGCCCCCAACCCACCCATTCTTGGGGTTTTAAATCACCTCCATGGAGTACAAAAGCAAGGAAGTCATGATGAACCTTTATAAAACACTGGTTCGGCCACAATTGGAGTATTGTGTCCAGTTCTGGGCACCGCACTTTAGGAAGGATATGAAGGCCTTAGAGAGGATGCAGAGGAGATTTACTAGAATGATTCCAGGGATGTGGGACTTAAATTACGTGGATAGACTGGAGAAGCTGGGATTGTTCTTCTTGGAACACAGAAGGTTGAGAGGAGATTTAATAGAGGTATTCAAAATCATGAAGGGTCTAGACAGAGTAGATAGAGAGAAACTGTTCCCATTGGCGGAAGGATCAAGAACCAGAGGACGTAGATTTAAGGTGACCATAAGACCATAAGAGATAGGAGCAGGAGTAAGCCATTCGGCCCCTCGAGCCTGCTCTGCCATTCAATGAGATCATGGCTGATCTGATTTTTACCTCAACTCCACTTTCCCGCCTTTTCCCCATATCCTTTCACTCCCTTGCTGATCAAAAATTTGTCCAACTCAGCCTTGAATGTATTCAATGACTTAGCCTCCACAGCTTTTTGGGGTAAAGAATTCCAAAGATTCACGACTCTCTGGAAGAAGAAATTCCTCCTCATTTCCGTCTTAAACGGGCGACCCCTTATTCTGAGACTGTGCCCCTAGTTTTAGATTCCCCCTTGAGGGGTAACATCCTCTCAGCATCTACCCTATCAAGTCCCCTCAGAATCTTTTATGTTTCAATAAGATCTCCTCTCATTCTTCTAAACGCCAATGAGTATAGACCCAACCTGTTCAATCTTTCCTCATAAGACAATCCTCCCATACCCGGAATCAACCAAGTGAACCTTCTCTGAACTGCCTCCAATGCAAATATGTACTTCCTTAAATAAGGGCACCAGAACTGTATGCAGTACTCCAGGTGTGGTCTCACCAGCACCCTGTACAGTTGTTGCATGATTTCTCTGCTTTTATACTCCATCCCCCTGGAAATAAAGGCCAATATTCCGTTTGCCTTCCGGATTACCTGCTGCACCAGTATGTTGACTTTTTGTGTTTCATGTACGAGGACACCCAGATCCCTCTGTACCGCAGCATTTTGTAGTATTTCTCCATTCAAATAATATTTTGCTTTTTTATTTTTCCTCCCAAGGTGGATGACTTCACATTTTCCCACATTATATTCCATCTGCCAAATTTTTGCCCATTCGCTTAACCTGTCAGTATCCCATTGCAGACACTTTGTATCCTCATCGCAACTTGCTTTTCCACCTATCTTTGTATCATCAGCAAATTTGGCCACAAGACATTCTGTTCCTTCATCCAGGTCATTGATATATATTATAAATAGTGGAGGCCCCAGCACTGATCCCTGCGGCACCCCACTAGTTACAGATTTCCATTTTGAAAATGACCCTTTTATCCCGACTCTTTGTTTTCTCTTAGTTAGCCAATCCACTATCCATGCCAGTATATTACCCCCAACACCATGAGCTCTTATCTTGTGCAGTAATCTTTTATGTGGCACCTTATCGAATGCCTTTTGGAAATCCAAATATACTGCATCCATTGGTTCCCCTTTATCCGCCCTTCCCGTTACTTCCTCAAAGAACTCTAATAAATTTGTCAGACACGATTTCCCCTTCATAAAACCATGTTGACTCTCCTTGATTGTATTATGAGTCTCCAAATGTCCTGCTACTACTTCCTGAATAATGGATTCGAGCATTTTCCCAATGACAGATGTTAGGCTAACTGGTCTATAGTTACCTGCTTTCTGGCTCACACCTTTCTTGAATAGGGGTGTTACGTTTGCGGTTTTCCAATCCGCTGGGACCTTTCCAGAATCTAGTGAATTCTGGAAGATTACAACCAATGCATTCACTATCTCTGTAGCCACTTCCTTTAAGACCCTCAGATGCAAGCCATCAGGTCCAGGGGAGTTGTCAGCCTTTAGACCCATTAGTTTACCTAGTACTTTTTCTCCAGTGATAGTGATTGTTTTTAGTTCCTCCCTCCCCTTTGCCCCTTGATTTTCTACTATTATTGGTATGTTATTAGTGTCTTCTACTGTGAAGACAGATACAAAATATCTGTTCAATTCCTCTGCCATTTCCTTGTTTTTCATTATTATTTCCCCAGTCACATCTTCTAAGGGACCAATGTTTACTTTATCTACCCTCTTCCTTTTTATATACTTGTGGAAGCTTTTACTGTCAGTTTTTATATTTCTTGCTAGTTTACTCTCATAATTTATTTTCTCCCTCTATTATTCTTTTAGTCATCCTTTGCTGGTTTTTAAAGTTTTCCCAATCTTCGGGCTTACCAGTAATCTTTGCCATGTTGTATGCTTTTTCTTTTAACCTGATACCATCCTTGACTTCCTTAGTTAGCCATGGTTGGTTCACCCTTTTTGTGGAGTCTTTCCTCCTCACAGGGATATATTTTTGTTGCGAGTCATAAAATATATTTTTAAATGTTTGCCACTGCTTATCCACCATCATCCCATCTAATTTGTTTACCCAGTCCACTTTAGCCAATTCGCCCTCATTCCTTTATAATTGCCCTTATTTAAGTTTAATACAGTAGTTTCAGACCCAAGATCCTTGCTCTCAAACTGGATGTGAAATTCTATCATGTTATGATCACTGCTTCCCAAGGGATCCTTTACTTTGAGATCATTAATTAATCCTATTTCATTACCCATTACCAGATCCAAAATGGCCTGCTCCCTGGTTGGTTCCCCGACGTATTGGTCTAAGAAACAGTCCCTAATACACTCAATGAACAACTCCTCAGGGCTACTTTTGCCAATTTGATTTGTCCAATCTATGTGCAAGTTAAAATCGCCCATGATTATTGCATTACCTTTTTTACACCCCCCCCCTTATTTCCTGATTTATATTTTGCCCTACAGTGTAGCTACTGTTAGGGGGGCCTATATACTATTCCCACCAGTGATTTCTTTCCCATGCTATTTCTTACCTCCACCCAAATTGATTCGACATCTTGATCTTCTGAGCCAAGATCATTTCTCACTATTATACCAATTTCATCCTTTATTAACAGAGCTACCCCACCACCACCAGGTGATTGGCAAAAGAACCAAAGGTGATATGGGGAAAAACTTTTTTGCACAATGAGTGGTTAGGATCTGGAATGCACTGCCTGAGGGAGTGGTGAAAGCAGATTCAATCCTGGCCTTCAAAAGGGAACTGGATAAGTACTTGAATCGAAAATATATGCAGGGCTACGGCGATAGGGCGGGGCAGTGGGACTAGCTGGATTGCTCGTGCATGGAGCCGACGTGGACTCGATGGGCCGAATGGCCTCCTTCTGTGCTATAACCTTTCTATGATTCTATAAGGGAATCGAGGAATATAGAGATCGGGCAGGAAAGTGGAGTTGAGGTCGAAGATCAGCCATGATCTGATTGAATGGCGGAGCAGGCATGAGGGGCCGTATGGCCTGCCCCTGCTGCTATTTCTTATGTTCTTATGTTTGACTTGCAGGGTGGATTACGTAGGAATACATTTTAGTAATGCTGAGATCATAGTTATCAAAGCTGAAACGAAATTCAGAGTATAAAGCACCATTTTGTCTTGTCTCTCATTCCCCCCAGTATTTACAAGGGTGTGTTTTAGAATGGGAAGCTATAGTCAGTACAATATAGGGAATCCTGGGGGTCACCATTGACCAGAAACTTAACTGGACCAGCCACATAAATACTGTAGCTACAAGAGCAGGTCAGAAGCTGGGTATTCTGCGGTCAGTGACTCACCTCCTGACTCCCCAAAGCCTTTCCACCATCTACAAGGCACAAGTCAGGAGTGTGATGGAATACTCTCCACTTGCCTGGATGAGTGCAGCTTCAACAACACTCAAGAAGCTCGACACCATCCAGCACAAAGCAGCCTGCTTGATTGGCACCCCATCCACCACCCTAAGCATTCACTCTCTTCACCACCGGCGCACTGTGGCTGCAGTGTGTACCATCCACAGGATGCACTGCAGCAACTCGCCAAGGCTTCTTCGACAGCACCTCCCAAACCCGCGACCTCTACCACCTAGAAGGACAAGAGCAGCAGGCACATGGGAACAACACCACCTGCACGTTCCCCTCCAAGTCACACACCGCCCCGACTTGGAAATATATCGCCGTTCCTTCATCGTCGCTGGGTCAAAACCCTGGAACTCCCTTCCTAACAGCAGTGTGGGAGAACCTTCATCACACGGACTGCAGCAGTTCAAGAAGGTGGCTCACCACCATCTTCTCAAGGGCAATTAGGGATGGGCAATAAATGCTGGCCTCGCCAGTGATGCCCACATCCCATGAACGAATAAAAAAAATATGTAGAATATTCTGTGCTCAGACTAAGTAGCTGGAGAAAACATTTTTCACAGTAAGATAGTAGGTACAGGAGAACGTTCGGCTCATCGTGCCTGTGCTGGCTCTTTGAAAGAGCTGTCCAGCTATCCAATTAGTCCCATTCCTCTGCTCTTTCCCCATTGCCCTGTAAATTTTTTCACTTCAAGTATTTATCCGATTCCCTTTTGAAAGTTACTATTGAACCTGCTTCCACCACCCTTTCAGGCAGTGCATTACAACTCGCTGCGTAAAATAAATGTTTCCTCATGTCGCCTCTAGCTCTTTTGCCCATCACCGTAAATCTGTGTCCTCTGCTTTTTTTTTATTCGCTCTTGGGATGTGGGCATCGCTGGCAAGGCCAGCATTTATTGCCCATCCCTAATTGCCCTTGAGAAGCTGGCAATTAGGGTGTGGTGAAGGTTCTCCCACAGTGCTGTTAGGAAGGGAGTTCCAGGATTTTGACCCAGCAACGAAGGAACAGCGATGTATTTCCAAGTTGGGATGGTGTGTGACTTGGAGGGGAACGTGCAGGTGGTGTTGTTCCCATGTGCCCGCTGCCCTTGTCCTCCCAAGTGGTAGAGGTCGCGGGTTTGGGAGGTGCTGTCGAAGAAGCCTTGTCGAGTTGCTGCAGTGCATCCTGTGAATGGTACACACTGCAGCCACAGTGCGCCGGTGGTGAAGGGAGTGAATGTTTAGGGTGGTGGATGGGGTGCCAATCAAGCGGGCTGCTTTGTCCTGGATGGTGTCGAGCTTCTTGAGTGTTGTTGGAGCTGCACTTGTCCAAGCAAGTGGCGAGGATTCCATCACACTCCTGACTTGTGCCTTGTAGATGGTGGAAAGGCTTTGGGGAGTCAGGAGGTGAGTCACTCGCCGCAGAATACCCAGCCTCTGACCTGCTCTTGTATTTATGTGGCTGGTCCAATTAAGTTTCTGGTCAACGGTGACCCACAGGATGTTGATTGTGGGGGATTCGCCGATGATAATGCTGTTGAATGTCAAGGGGAGGTGGTTAGATTCTCTCTTGTTGGAGATGGTCATTGCCTGGCACTTGTCTGGCGCAAATGTTACTTGCCACTTTTCAGCCCAAGCCTGGATGTTGTCCAGTTTTTGCTGCATGCGGGCACGGACTGCTTTATTATCTGAGGGCTTGCAAATGGAACTGTACACTGTGCAATCATCAGTGAACATCCCCATTTCTGACCTTATGATGGAGGGAAGGTCATTGATGAAGCAGCTGAAGATGGTTGGGCCTAGGACACTGCCCTGAGGAACTCCTGCAGCAATGCCCTGGGGCTGAGATGATTGGCCTCCAACAACGACTACCGTCTTCCTTTGTGCTAGGTATGACTCCAGCCACTGGAGAGCTTTCCCCCTGATTCCCATTGACTTCAATTTTACTGGGGCTCCTTGGTGCCACACTCGGTCAAATGCTGCCTTGATGTCAAGGGCAGCTTATCGACCCTTCTGCCACTAGACACAGTTTCTCCTTATTTAATCTATCAAAACCGTTCATGATTTTGAACACTTCTAATAAATGTCCCCTTAACCTTCTCTGCTCTAAGGAGAACAACTCCAGCTTCTCCAGTCTCTCCACATAACTGAAGTCCCTCATCCCTGGTACCATCCTAGTAAATCTCATCTGCACCCTCTCTAAGGCCTTGACATCCTTCCTAAAATGTAGTACCCAGAATTGGACACAATATTCCAGTTGAGGCCTAACCAGTGTTTTATAAAGGTTTAGCATAACTTCCTTGCTTTTGCACTCTAAGCCTCTATTAATAAAGCCCAGGATCCCATATGCTTTTTTAATAGCCTTCTCAACTTGTCCTGCCACCTTCAAAGATTTGTGTATGTGCACCCCCAGGTTTCTCTTTTCCTGCACCCTTTTTAAAATTGTACTATTTAGTTTATATTACCTTTCCTCGTTCTTCCTGCCAAAATGAACCTTTTCACTCTTGTCTGCGTTAAATTTCATCTGCCCATGTGTCTGCCCATTTCACCAGTCTGTCTGTGGCCTCCTGAAGTCTGTTACTATCCTCCATATTGTTTACTACGTTTCCTTCATTCAAGAATGCTGAAATATGACTTGTACTGAGCTAATAATACAATAGGAATATGCAGATTGATGAGCTCAATAGGTCTCTGATTTTCCTATTTATTTTCAGTATGCATGCTGGAGTTCATAACCTCCATACATGCACATCTTGTCTATGTGTATTGTGGGGATTGTCACAGCAGAGACTTCTATCCCATCCAACATCCGCATGGAGTATTTGGATAGTAATCCGATTGTGAATTCTGGTACAGTTTTCCCCTCCTTAATCCAGGACACATGAAATGAATACTACTGCTCCCTAGCTGAGATGATCAAACTCAGCACAGATGAGGATTGAACCTGGCATGTTCCAAATCTCTGTGAAAGAAAGGGCAAGCTTACATTTGTATAGCACCTTTCACATCTTCAGGACGTCCCAAAACACCTCAGAGCCAATAAAGTACTTTTGAAGTGTAGTCATATGTTATGTAGGGAATCATGGCATCCAACTTAAAGCACCAGCAAGATTCCACAAACGACAGTGAGATAAATGATCAGAAAATCTGTTTTTAGTGATGTTGGTTGAGGGATAAATGTTGGCCAGGACACCAGGAAATTACCCTGCTCTTCGACCATGCCGTGGGATCTTTAACATCCACCTTAGAGGGCAGACGGGGGTCTCGGTTTGACATCTCAAACAACATCTCCAAGAGAACAGCCCCCCCCCCCCCCACCCGAGTGCAGCCCCCCCCCTCAGTACTACACTGCATAGTACAAATCTGAACAGGTGGAATTGTTACTATACAAGGTATCGGTCAACACTCATCTTATCAAAGCAAAGTAAGAAACAACAATCAGCTATGAACGGATCTGATAAATCACAAGTTGCAACATTTATAGAAGTTTCCTTCACAATTAAGTAGCCAATTGCTTTGGAAGAAAGCCTGAAAGGAAGTTTATTGCCATCTGATGCTGTGAAGATAGAATGGTTTATTTCAAAATGAAATAATCCCTATAGCAGGAGTGCATAACACAGCTTAAATTTGAAGATGATGAAAGATTGACCAATGTTTAAACTGGGCCTTTAATTTTCTTTTTGAAATTAATTGATATTCTATTCAGGCTTTTATTTCCTACCTTGTTTGTAGATGCCCTCTCTATTATTCTTTGGTAGTTTGGCCCTATTTTGTTATTTTGTTTTTATAAAGTTCTGCGTGCACTGGGCGTCATCTCTAGATGCCTGTTGAACCTTGTCTCTTCCCCTACCTAGATAGTTGATAAGGAGCAGCCCCTTCACACTTTGGCTGCTCCCCTCTTTCCCTTTGAGTGTCAATCTGCTGGCTTTCCCTGATATCTTGGGTGCTCCAAAGCCTAGTTCAAAGGGTCTATCTTTCTCCTACAGTGTCCAGTTTACTGCATTGTCAATTTTATTATCTTTTTGAGGAATTGTTCATTGTTTATTCCTGCTATTTTTATATTTGCTTTAATCATAAAGTAAAGCTAATATCATAAAAATGAGAAATTGTGCTATAAAAATTATCAGTCAAAGGGTTAGAGGTGGAACAGTTTGCATTTGGTTGATGAAGCTCCATTATTGTCTTACTACAGGAGGGCTTCTGGGAGCTACAATTGTGGACTCTTTGGATACACTCTTCATTATGGGTCTTCAGGAGGAATTTAGAGAAGCCAAAGAATGGGTAGAAAACAACCTGGACTTTAATGTGGTGAGTTTACTGTCTTGAAGTAGATCACCGAGAGGAAACTACTGCAGGTTTCACTCTAGGTTTTATTCAGATATGGAAGTCATAGAATCATAGAATGGTTACAGCACGGAAGGGGGCCATTCGTGCCAACGAGTTCGCGCCAGCTCAATGCAGGAGCAATCCAGCTAGTCCCACTCCCCTGCCCTTTTCCCGTAACCCTGCAAATTTTTTGCCTTCAAGTAGTTATCCAATTCCCTTTTGAAAGCTACGATTGAATCTGCCTACGCCACCGTCTCAGGAAGTGCATTCCAGATCATTACCACTCACTGTGTAAAAAAATTTTTCCTCATGTTGCCTTTGTTTCTTTTGCCAATCACCTAAAATGTGTGTCCTCTGGTTCATGACGTTTCTGCCAATGGGAACAGTTTCTCTCTATCTACTCTGTCTAGACCCCTCATGATCTTGAATACATCTATCAAATATCCTCTCAACCTTCTCTGTTCTGAGAGGAGAACAACCCCAGCTTTTCCAGTCTATCTATGTAACTGAAGGCCTTCATCCCTGGAACCATTCTAATAAATTTTTTCCACACCTTCTCTAAGGCCTTCACATCCTTCTTAAAGTGCGGAGCCCAGAATTGGATACGATACTCCAGCTGTGGCCGAACCAGTGTTTTATAAAGGTTCATCATAACTTCCTTGCTTTTGTACGCTATGCCTTTATTTATAAAGCCCAGGCTCCCCGTATGCTTTTTTAACCGCTTTCTCAACCTGCCCCCCCACCTTCAACGATTTGTGCACATATACCCCAGGTCTTTCTGTTCCTGCACCCCCTTCAGAATTGTACTCTTCAGTTTATATTGCCTCTCCTCGTTCTTCCTATCAAAATGTATCACTTCGTACTTCTCTGCGTTAAATTTCATGTGCCACGTGTCCACCCATTCCACCAGCCTTTCTGTGTCCTCTTGAAGTCTATCGTTATCCTCCTCACTGTTGACTACACTTCCAAGTTTTGTGGCATCTTCAAAATTTGAAGTTGTGCCCTGTACACCTAAGTCCAAGTCATTAATATATATCAAGAAAAGCAGTGGTCCTAGTACTGACCCCTGGGGAACATCACTGTATACCTTACTCCAGTTCCGAAAAACAACCATTCACCACTACTCTCTGTTTCCTATCAATTAGCCAATTTCGTATCCATGCTGCCACTGCCCCTTTTACTCCATGGGCTTCAATTTTACTGACAAGCCGATTACATGGCACTTTATCAAATGCCTTTTGGAAGTCCATATACACCTCATCAACCTCCTCTGTCACCTCATCAAAAAACTCAATCAAGTTACTTAAGCACGATTTGCCTTTAACAAATCTGTGCTGGCTTTCCCTAATTAATCTACACTTGGCCAAGTGACAGTTAATTTTGTCCCAGAATATCGTTTCTAAAAGTTTCCCCAACACAGAGATTAAACTGACTGGCTTGTAGTTGCTGGGTTTATCCTTACACCCTTTTTTGAACAAGGGTGTAACATTTGCAATTCTCCAGTCCTCTGGCACCACCCCCGTATCTAAGGATGATTGGAAGTAGTGGAAATAGATTGCAAATGTAATACTTCAAAAGGGAGAAGGGGATAAACCAGAGGACAATAGACAAGTGAGACTGACATCAGGGGCATGATTTAGACCTCGAGCCGGGAAGGGAGCTGGGCATGAAAGATTTTTTGGTGCAAAACCAGATGAGGTCAACAAATTTTTACTTCCGGGCTTTGTGTCCGGCAGCCAGCCTTATTGGCAGGCTGGCTGGCTTTAGGGCGGGCAGGCCTACAGTAGCAGGCCGCTGCTGGGGATCGGAGGGAGGGTGGGTTCATGGGCTGGGAAGGACATTAGGGGGGGAACCGGGAGGCAGCGATCCGGGTCGGGGGGGATGCCGGGGAGGACATCAGAGGACCGGGGAGAAGATCACGGGCTGGGAGGTGGCTGGAGGAGGGGGCGGGGAGGAGATCATGGGGGCCATGAGGTGGCGATTAGGGTGGGGGGAGGGCCGGGAGGTGGCAATTTGGGGGGTGGGGGGAGGTGCCGATCAGGGGTTGGGGGGGGGAGGTGGAGGACACATGGGCCAGGAGGTAGCTAGAGGGGCCGGGGGCTGGTTAGCCGGGGTGGGGGGGGGGGGGGCAGGAGGTGGTGATCGTTAGGGGGGGGTGTGGGAAGGACATCGGAGGACAGGGGATAAGATCACGGGCTGGGAGGTGGCTAGATTGGGGGGGCGGGGGGGAGGAGATCATGGGGGCCGGGAGGGGCGGGGTGGGGTGTGGAGGCCGGGTTGGGGGGTGGAGATCAGGGGACAAGATCGGGGGGGCCAGGAAGTGGAGATCAGGGGGCCAGGGAGGTGATCCGGGGCCGGGGAGAAGATCATAGGCCTGGAGGTGGATATCAGCGGGTGTGTGTGGGGGTGCAGGGTAGATCGCGGGCTGGGAGGTGGACATCTGGGGGTCTGATGCCGGGACTTGGAGATCGGAGGTCGCTCGAAGAAGTTAGAGATTGGAAGACAAGATCAGAGGTCAGGTGAAGAGTTGGAGTTAGGCGGGGCTGGGCGGTGGCTGATCATGGGGTCTTGTCGGCCAGGTGAGCTCGTGGGCCTGGAAGAAGCACTCCTGCTCCTCCGGGCCCACAAGCAGAGCAATAGAGGCACTCACCTCATGGATACGGCCTTTCCCGCCTGCTTTCACCTGACATGAATCAGAAGCGATGGGAAATCTGAACGGGTAAAGTTAAATTCATTTAAGCTTTCCAGTAGACAAAGAATTAAGTACCTCAGCTATTTCAATGAGGTACATTGCCCCTTTAAGTATCGGCCCACCAGCTTTAAGTGGGGGTGGGACTTCCTGGTGTCTGTTGTGCACACGCATACAAACCTGCCTAGGTTAAACTCAGAAATGGGCGCGTTGGAACCGGGATGCAGTCCCACTCTAAAAAGCTGTTATTTTAACCTCCCAACCTACCCAGTGGGAAATGTTTAAAGAAACATTTAACGTGATAACAGAATCTGTTTATACCCCTGAGGGGCAAGAACTCTATTTGCTAAAAAAAACAGCCATGGACAACTAAAGAGGTAAGGGACAGTATAAGACATAAGGAAAGGGCATACAAAAAGGCAAAAAATGACACAGATCCTGGCGAATGGGAAAGATACAAAGATCAACAAAGGGTCACAAAACAGATAGTAAGGGCTACAAAAAGAGAGTATGAAAAGAAACTCGCAAGGGATATCCAAACCAATACGAAGAACTTTTATAGTTACATTAGGAAAAATAGGGTGGTCAGGAACAATGTTGGCCCCTTAAAAACTGAAAGTGGGGATATTGTCATTGACAATGGGGAAATGGCGGACATGGTGAACAATTACTTTGCGTCAGTATTTACAGTAGAAAAAGAGGATAGCATGCCGGAAATCCCAAGAAAACTTATATTGAATCGGGGACAGGGACTTGATAAAGTTAACATAAGTAAAGCAACAGTAATGAAAATAATAGCACTAAAGAATGACAAATCCCCAGGACCAGATGGTTTCCATCCCAGGGTTTTAAAGGAAGTAGGTGAGCACATTGCGGATGCCCTAACTATAATCTTTCAAAGTTCTCTAGATTGGAAAATTGCACATATCACTCCGCTTTTTAAGAAAGGAGAGAGGGAAACCGGGGAATTATAGGCCAGTTAGCCTAACATCTGTTGTGGGGAAAATGCTGGAGTCTATAATTAAGGATAGGGTGACTGAACACTGAGAATTTTCAGTTAACGAGGGAGAGCCAACATGGATTTGTGAAAGGTAGGTCGTGCCTGACAAACCTGATTGAATTTTTTGAAGAGGTGACTAAAGTAGTGGACAGGGGATGTTATTTATATGGACTTCCAGAAGGCATTTGATCAGGTCCCACATAAGAGACTGTTAGCTAAGATAGAAGCCCATGGAATTGAGGGAAAAGTACGGACTTGGTTAGGAAGTTGGCTGAGCGAAAGGCGACAGAGAGTAGGGATAATGGGAAGGTACTCACATTGGCAGGATGTGACTAGTGGAGTCCCGCAGGGATCTGTCTTGGGGCCTCAATTATTCACAATATTTATTAACAACTTAGATGAAGGCATAGAAAGTCTCATATCTAAGTTTGCCGATGACACAAAGATTGGTGGCATTGTAAGCAGTGTAGATGAAAACATAAAATTACAAAGCGATATTGATAGATTAGGTGAATGGGCAAAACTGTGGCAAATGGAATTCAATGTAAACAAATGTGAGGTCATCCACTTTGGATCAAAAAAGGATAGAACAGGGTACTTTCTAAATGGTAAAAAGTTAAAAACAGTGGATGTCCAAAGGGACTTAGGGGTTCAGGTACATAGATCATTGAAGTGTCATGAACAGGTGCAAAAAATAATCAAGAAGGCCAATGGAATGCTGGCCTTTATATCTAGAGGACTAGAGTACAAGGGGGCAGAAGTTATGCTGCAGCTATACAAAACCCTGGTTAGACCGCACCTGGAGTACTGTGAGCAGTTCTGGGCACCGCACCATCGGAAGGACATATTGGCCTTGGAGGGAGTGCAGCGTAGGTTTACTAGAATGATACCCGGACTTCAAAGGTTAAGTTATGAGGAGAGATTACACAAATTGGGGTTGTATTCTCTGGAGTTTCGAAGGTTAAGGGGTGATCTGATCGAAGTTTATAAGATATTAAGGGGATCAGATAGGGTGGATAGAGAGAAACTATTTCCGCTGGTTGGGGATTTTAGGAGTAGGGGGCACAGTCTAAAAATTAGAGCCAGACCTTTCAGGACCGAGATTAGAAAACATTTCTACACACAAAGGGTTGTAGAAGTTTGGAACTCTCTTCCTCAAACGGCAGTTGATACTAGCTCAATTGCTAAATTTAAATCTGAGATAGATAGCTTTTTGGCAACCAAAGGTATTAAGGGATATGGGCCTACGGCAGGTATATGGAGTTAGATCACAGATCAGCCATGATCTTATCAAATGGCGGAGCAGGTACGAGGGGCTGAATGGCCTACTCTTGTTCCTATGTTCCTATGTACCCATTCTTGGGGGTTAAAATTACTCCAAAGTGGTGGGTAAGCTTCCTGAGGCTATAATACAGGATAAAATACTTGCCTTGAAAGCCATGGATTAATTAAGGAGAGCCAGTCTGGCAAATGTCATGACTGGAAATTTTTTATGGAGTTCTTTGAGGAAATAACAGAATGTATTGACAAAAGAAATACAGTAAATGTGTATAGATTTTCACACAATTTAGAAAATGTGATTAATTTTAGTGTGCCAGTGATGAAGAAGGTTGATAATGAGTCCAATAATAGAAGCACTGGTCAAGCAAACTGCTCTGGCCTGGATGATGTTGAGCTACTTGAGTGTTGTGGGGCTGCACCCGTGCAGGTAGGTGGTGAGTATTCAATCACATTCCTGACTTGAGCCTTGTAGATGTTGGAGAGGCTTTGAGGGATCAGGAGATGAGCCACTTGTCGCAGAATACCCAGCCTTTGCCCTGTTGTTTTAGCCACGGTGTTGATATGACTGCTCTCGCTCAGCTTCTGGTCAGTGAAGACATCCAATATGTTGATAGTTGGGAACTTGGCTATGGTAGTGCTGTTGAAGGTCATGGGGAGATGGCTGAGTGTTCTCTTGTTTGAGATGGTCATTACCTTGCACTTATGTGGTGCGGATATTACTTGCCACATGTCAGTCCAAGTCTGGATGTTATCCAAGTCTTGCTGAAGGCAGGCATGGGCTGATCCTTTGTCAGAGGAGTTGTGAATGAATCTGAACACTGTGGAATCATCAGCAAATGGCCCCACCTATGATGAAGGGAATGTCATTGATGAAGCAACTGATGATGGTTGAGCCGAGGATGCTTCCCAGAGAAACTTCTGCATTGATGTCCTGCGGCTGTGCTGACTGGCTTCTGACAACCACAACTGTCTTTCTTTCCATCAGGTATGACTCCAGCCTCTGGACTGTGTTCCCTTTGACTCCCATTGATTTTAGATTTGCTAGGGCTCCTTAGTGTCATATTTGGTCAAATGCTGCCTTGATGTTGAGGGCAGCAACTGTCACCTCTCCTTTGACATTCAGCTCTTGCGTCCATGTTTGGATCAAGGCTGTGATGAGGTCTGCATCCGAGTGGTTCTGGCGGAACCTGGACTGGATGTTGGTGTGCGGGTTTTGGTGAGTAGATATTGCTTAGTGGCACTATTTTTGACTTGTCCTATCATTTTAGTGATGATTGAGAAGAGGCTGAACGGACGTTAATTGATCTGGTTAGATTTATCTTGTGTTTTGTGGATAGGACATATCTAGGCAATCATCCACCGTGTTAGCTAGATTACCAGTGTTATATCTGTACTTGGAACAGCTTGGCTGGAGAAGTAGCTGGCTCTGGTGCACAGTTCCTCAGCACTACACCCGGAATGTGGTCAGGGCACATGACCTTTGCTGCGTCCATTGCACTTAGCTGCTTCTTAATGTCACGTGAAGTGAACTGAATGTGCTAGATACTGGTACCTATGATGATGGGGACCTTGGGTAAAGGCCCAGTAGGATCACTCAGCACTTTTGGCTGAAGACACTAGCAAACACATCAGCCTCATCTGTTGCACACACGTGCTGGGATCCACCATCTTCACACATGGGGATGTTCATGGTGCAACCTCCTCCGGTTAGTTGCCTGGTTGTCAACCACCGTTCTCGACGATGTGACAGGACTACAGAGCTTTGTTCTGATGTATTTGTTATGTCATCATTTAGCTTTTTTTATAGCCTGCTGTTTTTGGTGTTTAGCATGCAGGTAGCCCTGTGTAGTAGCTTCATTAGGTTCAGAACTCATCCTAAGGTATGTCTGGTACTGCTTCTGGCATGCCTTTCTGCATTTCGCATTGAACCAGAATTGGTCTCCTGCCTTGATGATGATCAAGAAGCGAGGAATGTGCTAGGCAACGAGGTTACAGATTGGTTTGCAGTTTTGTTACTGGCCTACATCTTCTCATAGATGTCCAGTTTTGGGCTGCTGTTTCTGTCCTTAATCTGTCCCATTAGCATGGCGGTAATGCCACACTACAAGAGAAAGCCAATCACCTCCCTGACCTTCAGCGGCACAATATTGACAAATTCCCCACCTTCAACATCGAGGGGGTCACTGTTGATCAGAAGTTTAACTGGACCAACAATATCAACACATGGCTACAAGAGCAGGGCAGACTCTGGGTACTCTGACTCCTCAAAAACCTCTCCACCATCTACCAGACTCAAGTCAGGTGTGCATTGAAATACTCACCACTCGCCTGAATGGATGCATTCACACTCAAGAAGATCAACATCATCCATGAGAGAAGTCTGCTTGATCTCCAGCCATGCCACAAGACTATCCACTACAGGTGCATTGTGGCTGCAGCATGTACTATCCACAGGATGCAATGCAGCAACTCACCAAGTTTGCTTTAACAGCATCTCCCAGCCCTATGACCTCAACCACCAAGAAGGACAAGAGCAGCAATATCACAGGAGCACCATCATCTCCAAGTTCCCCTCAAGTCACGCACCAACCTGACATTGACGTATATCACACAGTTCCTTCATCGTCGCGAGGTCAGTATCCTGAAATTCCCCACCTGACATCATCATGAGGCCACTGTCACCATATGGACTGCAGCGGTTAAAGAAGAGTCAGCATCACCTCAGGGCAAGATGCGATGAACAATAAATGCAGATTTGCCAGCGTCACCTGCATCCTGTGAGTGAATTTAAAAAAGAGATGTTTGTTTTGCAACTGTAGTGAACCCAGTTTGCAACATAGTTGAGGATGCAAGTGACTGGTGCACCTGATTGTGCTCCTGAAGTATTCTTTGTTTCATAGTTTTCCCCATAAGATTGCAACCATGAAGTGATACTAGCTCAATTGCTAAATTTAAATCTGAGATAGATAGCTTTTTGGCAATCAAAGGTATTAAGGGATATGGGCCAAAGGCGGGTATATGGAGTTAGATCACAGATCAACCATGATCTTATCAAATGGCGGAGCAGGCACGAGGGGCTGAATGGCCTACTCCTGTTCCTATGTTTCTAATATTACATAGAATTACATAGAATTTACAACTCAGAAACAGGCCATCCAGCTCAACTGGTCCATGTCGGTGTTAATGCTCCACATGAGCCTTCTCCCACCATACTTCATCTAACCCTATCTTTAGATCAATCTAAAGGATTTGGGTTCCTTGTACATGAATCACAGAGTCAACATGCAGGTACAGCAAGCAAGTAGGAAGGCAAATGGTATGTTAGCCTTTATTGCAAGGTGGTTGGAGTATAAGAGTAAGGACGTCTTGCTGCAATTATATAGGGCTGTGGTGAGACCACACCTGGAGTACTGCGTACAGTTTTGGTCTCCTTACCTAAGGAAGGATATACTTGCCTTGGAGGGGGTGCAACGAAGATTTAACTAGATTGATTCCTGGAATGAGAGCGTTGTCCGACGAGGAGAGATTGAGTAGAATGGGCCTGTATTCTCTGGAATTTAGAAGAATGAGAGGTGATCTCATTGAAACATATAAAATTCTTAGAGGGCTTGACAGGGTAGATGCTGAGAGGTTGTTTCCCATGGCTGGAGAGCCCAGAACTGGAGGCCATAGTCTCAAGATAAGGGACCGGCCATTTAGGACCGAGGAGAGGAAAGATTTCTTCACTCAGAAGGTTGTGAATCTTGGAATTCTCTACCATAGAGGGCAGTAGATGCTCAGTTGTTGAGTGTATTCAAGACTGAGATCGATGGATAGTTGGACACTAAGGGAATCAAGGGATATGGGGATCGGGCATGAAAGTGGAGTTGAGGTCGAAGATCACCCATGATCTGATTGAATGGCGGAGCAGGCTTGAGGGGCCACATGGCCGACACCTGCTTCAATTTCTTATGTTTTTTCTAATGTTCTAATCATAGAAGCATAGAAGTTTACAACATGGAAACAGGCCCTTCGGCCCAACATGTCCATTTCGCCCAGTTTATACCACTAAGCTAGTCCCAATTGCCTGCACTTGGCCCATATCCCTCTATACCCATCTTACCCATGTAACTGTCCAAATGCTTTTTAAAAGACAAAATTGTATCCGCCTCTACTACTGCCTCTGGCAGCTCGTTCCAGACACTCACCACCCTTTGAGTGAAAAAATTGCCCCTCTGGACCCTTTTGTATCTCTCCCCTCTCACCTTAAATCTATGTCCCCTCGTTATAGACTCCCCCACCTTTGGGAAAAGATTTTGACTATCTACCTTATCTATGCCCCTCATTATTTTATAGACTTCTATAAGATCACCCCTTAACCTCCTACTCTCCAGGGAAAAAAGTCTCAGTCTATCCAACCTCTCCCTATAAGTCAAACCATCAAGTCCAGGTAGCATCCTAGTAAATCTTTTCTGCACTCTTTCTAGTTTAATAATATCCTTTCTATAATAGGGTGACCAGAACTGTACACAGTATTCCAAGTGTGGCCTTACTAATGTCTTGTACAACTTCAACAAGACATCCCAACTCCTGTATTCAATGTTCTGACCAATGAAACCAAGCATGCTGAATGCCTTCTTCACCACCCTATCCACCTGTGACTCCACTTTCAAGGAGCTATGAACCTGTACTCCTAGATCTCTTTGTTCTATAACTCTCCCCAACGCCCTACCATTAACGGAGTAGGTCCTGGCCCGATTTGATCTACCAAAATGCATCACCTCACATTTATCTAAATTAAACTCCACCTGCCTTAAATCTATGCCCCCTCGTTTCCCGCCGCTCCAGTGAACTCCCGCTCTCGCTGTGCGCTGTTTTTATCCTCGCTCCGCTCTCACTGTTTCCCGCCGCTCCGGTGAACTCCCGCTCTCGCTGTGCGCTGTTTTTATCCTCGCTCCGCTCTCACTGTTTCCCGCTGCTCCGGTGAACTCCCGCTCTCGCTGTGCGCTGTTTTTATCCTCGCTCCGCTCTCACTGTTTCCCGCCGCTCCGGTGAACTCCCGCTCTCGCTGTGCGCTGTTTTTATCCTCGCTCCACTCTCACTGTTTAGCGAGTTGGTCACACCGCAGGTAAAGGGAGTACAGACTCGATTGTAAGGGGAATAGACAGGCGTTTCTGCGGACGCAACCGAGACTCCAGGATGGTATGTTGCCTCCCTGGTGCAAGGGTCAGGGATGTCTCGGAGCGGCTGCAGGACATTCTGGAGGGGGAGGGTAAACAGCCAGTTGTCGTGGTGCATATAGGTACCAACGATATAGGTAAAAAACAGGATGAGGTCCTACAAGCTGAATTTAGGGAGTTAGGAGTTAAACTAAAAAGGAGGACCTCAAAGGTAGTAATCTCAGGATTGCTACCAGTGCCACGGGCTAGTCAGAGTAGGAATGACAGGATAGCTAGGATGAATACGTGGCTTGAGAAATGGTGCAAGAGGGAGGGATTCAAATTCCTGGGCCATTGGAACCGGTTCTGGGGGAGGTGGGACCAGTACAAATTGGACGGTCTGCATCTGGGCAGGACTGGAACCAATGTCCTCGGGGGAGTGTTTGCTAGTGCTGTTGGGGAGGGTTTAAACTAGTGTGGCAGGGGGATGGGAACCGATGCAGGAAGTCAGTGGGAAGTAAAGTGGTGACAGAAACAAAAGGCAGTAAGGGAGAGTGTACAAAACATGACCGGACAGATGGTCTGAGAAAGCAGGGCAAAGACCAAGGGAAGTCTAGATTAAATTGCATTTATTTCAATGCAAGAAGTCTGATGGGCAAGGCAGATGAACTCAGGGCATGGATGGGTACATGGGACTGGGATGTTATAGCTATTACTGAAACATGGCTAAGGGAGGGGCAGGACTGGCAGCTCAATGTTCCAGGGTACAGATGCTATAGGAAAGATAGAGCAGGAGGTAAGAGAGGAGGGGGAGTTGCGTTCTTGATTAGGGAGAACATCACGGCAGTAGTGAGAGGGGATATATCCGAGGGTTCGCCCACGGAGTCTATATGGGTAGAACTGAAAAATAAGAAGGGAGAGATCACTTTGATAGGATTGTACTACAGACCCCCAAATAGTCAACGGGAAATTGAGGAGCAAATATGTAAGGAGATTACAGACAGCTGCAAGTAAAATAGGGTGGTAATAGTAGGGGACTTTAACTTTCCCAACATTGACTGGGACAGCCATAGCATTAGGGGCTTGGATGGAGAGAAATTTGTTGAGTGTATTCAGGAGGAATTTCTCATTCAGTATGTGGATGGCCCGACTAGAGAGGGGGCAAAACTTGACCTCCTCTTGGGAAATAAGGAAGGGCAGGTGACAGAAGTGTTAGTGAGGGATCACTTTGGGACCAGTGATCATAATTCCATTAGTTTTAAGATAGCTATGGAGAAGGATAGGTCTGGCCCAAAAGTTAAAATTCTAAATTGGGGAAAGGCCAATTTTGATGGTATTAGACAGGAACTTTCAGAAGTTGATTGGGAGAGTCTGTTGGCAGGCAAAGGGACGTCTGGTAAGTGGGAGGCTTTCAAAAGTGTGTTAATCAGGGTTCAGGGTAAGCACATTCCTTATAAAGTGAAGGGCAAGGCTGGTAGAAGTAGGGAACCTTGGATGACTCGGGAGATTGAGACCCTAGTCAGAAAGAAGAAGGAGGCATATGACATGCATAGACAGCTGGGATCAAGTGGATCCCTTGAAGAGTATAGTGATTGCCGGAGTAGAGTTAAGAGAGAAATCAGGAGGGCAAAAAGGGGACATGAGATTGCTTTGGCAGATAAGGCAAAGGAGAATCCAAAGAGCTTCTACAAATACATAAAGGGCAAAAGAGTAACGAGGGAGAGAGTAGGGCCTCTTAAGGATCAACAAGGTCATCTATGTGCGGAACCACAAGAGATGGGTGAGATCCTGAATGAATATTTCACATCGGTATTTATGGTTGAGAAAGGCATGGATGTTAGGGTACTTGGGGAAATAAATAGTGATGTCTTGAGGAGTGTACATATTACAGAGAGGGAGGTGCTGGAAGTCTTAACACGCATCAAGGTAGATAAATCTCCGGGACCTGATGAAATGTATCCCAGGACGTTATGGGAGGTTAGGGAGGAAATTGCCGGTCCCCTAGCAGAGATATTTGAATCATCGACAGCTACAGGTGAGGTGCCTGAAGATTGGAGGGTAGCAAATGTTGTGCCTTTGTTTAAGAAGGACGGCAGGGAAAAGCCTGGGAACGACAGACCGGTGAGCCTAACATCTGTAGTGGGTAAGTTGTTAGAGGGTATTCTGAGAGACAGGATCTACAGGCATTTGGAGAGGCAGGGACTGATTAGGAACAGTCAGCATGGTTTTGTGAGAGGAAAATCATGTCTTACGAATTTGACTGAGTTTTTCGAAGGGGTAACCAAGAAGATAGATGAGGGCTGTGCAGTAGACGTGGTCTACATGGACTTTAGCAAAGCCTTTGACAAGGTACCGCATGGCAGGTTGTTACATAAGGTTAAATCTCACGGGATCCAAGGTGAGGTAGCCAATTGGATACAAAATTGGATTGACGACAGAAGACAGAGGGTGGTTGTAGAGGGTTGTTTTTCAAACTGGAGGCCTGTGTCCAGCGGTGTGCCTCAGGGATCGGTGCTGGGTCCGCTGTTGTTTGTTATTTATATTAATGATTTGGATGAGAATTTAAGAGGCATGGTTAGTAAGTTTGCAGATGACACCAAGATTGGTGGCATTGTGGACAGTGAAGAAGGTTATCTAGGATTGCAACGGGATCTTGATAAATTGGGCCAGTGGGCCGATGAATGGCAGATGGAGTTCAATTTAGGTAAATGTGAGGTGATGCATTTTGGTAGATCGAATCGGGCCAGGACCTACTCCGTTCATGGTATGGCGTTGGGGAGAGTTATAGAACAAAGAGATCTAGGAGTACAGGTTCATAGCTCCTTGAAAGTGGAGTCACAGGTGGATAGGGTGGTGAAGAAGGCATTCGGCATGCTTGGTTTCATTGGTCAGAACATTGAATACAGGAGTTGGGATGTTTTGTTGAAGTTGTACAAGACATTAGTAAGGCCACACTTGGAATACTGTGTACAGTTCTGGTCACCCTATTATAGAAAGGATATTATTAAACTAGAAAGAGTGCAGAAAAGATTTACTAGGATGCTGCCGGGACTTGATGGTTTGACTTATAGGGAGAGGTTGGATAGACTGAGACTTTTTTCCCTGGAGAGTAGGAGGTTTAGGGGTGATCTTATAGAAGTCTATAAAATAATGAGGGGCATAGATAAGGTAGATAGTCAAAATCTTTTCCCAAAGGTAGGGGAGTCTATAACGTGGGGGCATAGATTTAAGGTGAGAGGGGAGAGATACAAAAGGGTCCAGAGGGGCAATTTTTTCACTCAAAGGGTGGTGAGTGTCTGGAACGAGCTGCCAGAGGCAGTAGTAGAGGCGGGTACATTTTGTCTTTTAAAACGCATTTGGATAGTTACATGGGTAAAATGGGTATAGAGGGATATGGGCTAAGTGCAGGCAATTGGGACTAGCTTAGTGGTATAAACTGGGCGACATGGACATGTTGGGCTGAAGGGCCTGTTTCCATTTTGTAAACTTCTATGACTCTATGACTGCCATTCATCGGCCCACTGGCCCAATTTATCAAGATCCCGTTGCAATCCTAGATAACCTTCTTCACTGTCCACAATGCCACCAATCTTGGTGTCATCTGCAAACTTACTAACCATGCCTCCTAAATTCTCATCCAAATCATTAAGATTTTAAAATAACTTTTCAGAACATATTTATTACGCTGTCCAATAAACCTCAAGGCGACTCGGTAGAGTATTTGTATGTGGGTCAAGCGAGTATTCTCATCTGTGCACCGTGAGGCAGGCATCCTATTGGTGCAGGAAATAGCATTGCTGCCAACTCACAATATGGAAATACCCAAGACCCCGGGATTTGGGACAGTGTCAGGGGCACATCTATGGGGCAGGAACATACTACATCTGTCCCTAAAACAACCCAACCAGAATTTCTGGGCTTGGATACTTATTCATCAAAAATGTCAAATGGAAGCAGATCTGATGATTATAGAATCATCGAAAGGTTACATAGAAACATAGAAAATAGGAGCAAGAGTAGGCCATTCGGCCCTTCGGGCCTGCTCCACCATTCAAAATGATCATGGCTGATCGTCTAACTCAGTACCCTGTTCCCGCTTTTTCCCCATATCCCTAGATCCCTTTAGCATTAAGAAATATATCTATCTCCTTCTTGAACACATCTAATGACTTGGCCTCCACTGCCTTCTGTGGTAGAGATTTCCACAGGTTCACCACCCTCTGAGTGAAGAAATTTCTCCTCATCTCGGTTCTAAATGGCATACCCCGTATCCTGAGACTGTGACCCCTGGTTCTGGACTCCCCAGCCATCGGGAACATCCTCCCTGCATCTAGTCTTTCTAGTCCTGTTAGAATTTTATATGTTTCGACGAGATCACCTCTCATTCTTCTAAACTCCTCCTCACAGCTCACATTGCACCCCAGCTTTGTGTCATCTGCAAACTTCGAAATGTTACATTTAGTTCCCTCATCCAAATCGTTGATATATATTGTGAACAGCCCAAGCACTCTTATCCCTGCGGTACTCCACTAGTCACTGCCTGCCACCCGGAAAAAGACCCGTTTATTCCTACTCTCTGTTTCCTGTCTGTCAACCAATTCTCAATCCATGCCAGTATATTCCCCCCAATCCGATGTGTTTTAATTTTACACACTAACCTCTTTTGTGGGACCTTATCAAAAGCCATATGCAAATCCAAGTACACCACGTCCACTGGTCCCCTATCTATTCTACTAGTTACATCCTCAAAACACTCCAGTGGATTTGTTAATGCATGATTTCCCTTTCATAAAATGATTTCCCTTCCAGACTGATTCCTGGGATGGCAGGACTGATGTCCGAGGAGAGATTGGGTCGACTAGGCCTATATTCGCTCGAGTTTAGAAGAATGAGCCCAACCACCCCTCTTACTACCTGTTTATTGTTAACTTGTATGTAGAAGACTTTTGGATTCCCTTTTGTGTTTGCTGCCAGTCTATTCTCATACTCTCTTCTTGCCGCTCCTATTGCCTTTTTCACTTTCCCTCTGAACTTTCTATATTCAGCCTGGTTCTCACTTGTGTTACATACGTACGAACATATGCACATACGAATTAAGAGCAGGAGTAGGCCATTCGGCCCCTCGAGCCTGTTCTGCCATTTGATAAGATCTGATTGTGACCTCAACCCTACTTTCCCGTCTACCTACTATAACCTTTGACTCCCTTGTTAATCAGGAATCTATCTAACTCAGCCTTAAAAATATTCAATGACCCTGCCTCCACCGCTCTCTGGGGAAGGGAGTACCACAGACTCACAACCCTATGAGACAATAAATTTCTCCTCATCTCCGTCTTAAATGGGAGACCCCTTATTTTTAAACTGTGGCCCCTAGTTCTAGTCTCTCCCACAAGGGGAAACAGCCTCTCAGCATCTACCCCTTCAAGTCCCCTCAGGATCTTATATGTTTCAATAAGATCACCTCTCATTCTTCTAAACTCCAGTGTATACAGGCCCAACTTGTCCAACTTTTCCTCGTAAGATAACCCCCTCATCCCAGGAATCAGTCGAGTGAACCTTCTCTGAATTGCCTCCAAAGCAATTATGTCCTTTCTTAAATAAGGAGACCAAAACTGCATACAGTATTCACCTTCGATAACCAGTTCTTTACCCAAACACACGGAACAGCCATGGGGACCAAATTCGCACCCCAATACGCCAACATTTTCATGCACAAGTTCGAGCAGGACTTCTTCACTGCACAGGACCTCCAACCAACACTATACACCAGGTACATCGACGACATTTTCTTTCTATGGACCCACGGCGAGGAATCACTAAAGAGACTACACGATAACATCAACAAGTTCCATCCCACCATCAAGCTCACCGTGGACTACTCCTCAGAATCAGTTTCTTTCTTGGACACACGAATCTCCATCAAAGACGGGCACCTCAGCACCTCACTCTACCGCAAGCCCACGGACAACCTCACGATGCTCCACTTTTCCAGCTTCCACCCTAACCACGTCAAAGAGGCCATCCCCTATGGACAGGCCCTGCGAATACACAGGGTCTGCTCAGATGAGGAGGAACGCGATGGACACCTACAGACGCTGAAAGACGCCCTGGTAAGAACGGGATATGACGCTCGACTCATCGATTGACAGTTCCGACGGGCCACAGCAAAAAATCGCATAGACCTCCTCAGAAGACTAACACGGGACGCAACCAACAGAGTACCCTTCGTCGTCCAGTACTTCCCCGGAGCGGAGAAACTACGCCATGTTCTCCGCAGCCTTCAACATGTCATCAATGACGACGAACACCTCGCTATTGCCATCCTCACACCTCCACTACTCGCCTTCAAACAGCCACCCAACCTCAAACAGACTATCGTTCGCAGCAAATTACCCAGCTTTCAGGAGAACAGCGTCCACGACGCCACACAACCCTGCCATGGTATCCTCTGCAAGACATGCCAGATCATCGACACAGATACCACCATCACACGAGAGGACACCACACACCAGGTGCATGGTTCATACTCCTGTGACTCGGCCAACATTGTCTACCTCATACGTTGCAGGAAAGGATGTCCCAGAGCATGGTACATTGGCGAGACCATGCAGACGCTGCGACAACGGATGAACTGACACCGCGCAACAATCGCCAGACAGGAGGGTTCCCTCCCAGTCGGGGAACACTTCAGCAGTCAAGGACATTCAGCCACCGACCTTCGGGTAAGCATACTCCAAGGCGGCCTTCGAGACACACGGCAACGCAAAATCGTCGAGCAGAAATTGATAGCCAAGTTCCGCACCCATGAGGACGGCCTCAACCGGGATCTTGGGTTCATGTCACGCTACACGTAACCCCACCAGCGAACAAATGTTATCTGTTTTTAATATAACGGGTCATTTGCTGTCTTTCTCTTCCTTCCGGATGTTTCTATGTTTCTGCCTCTTTTTTTTGGTGGTTTGTATATTCGGTGGCCTTGTAGGTAACACCTCTCTGTCTGCACACTGTGATTGCCTTGGCAACGGGCAGTTGGAAGGACTATCTGTAATCACCAGGTATTGTTCTGTGATTTATAAATGCGAAGGGTTCGAGGATTTCATTTCCACAACATTCACCTGAGCAAGGAGGAAGCCTCCGAAAGCTTGTGAATTTCAAATAAAATTGTTGAACTATAACTCGGTGTTGTAAAATTGCATACAGTATTAAGATGTGGTCTTACCAATGCCCTGTACAACTGTAACAAAACATCTCTACTTTTATGTTCCATTCCCCTTGCAATAACTGACGACATTCCATTTGCCTTCCGAATCACTTGCTGGACCTGCATACTAACTTTTTGTGATTCATGTACTTGGACACCCAAATCCCTCTGTACCTCAGAGTTCTGCAATCTCTCTCTATTTAAATAATATACTGCTTTTCTATTCCTCCTGCCAAAGTGGACAAATTCACAATTCTCCAACTGGGGCCTAACCAGTGATTTATAAAGGTTCAGCATAACTTTCTTGTTTTTGTATTCTATGCCTCTGTTTATAAAGCCAAGGATACCGTATGTTTTTTTTAACAATCTTCTCAAATTGTTCTGCCATCTTCAAGGATTTGCGTACGTACACCTGCAGGTCCCTGCACCCCCTTTAAAATTGTACCACTTAGTTTATATTGCCTCTCCTCATTCTTCCTATCAAAATGCATCACTTCACACGTCTCTGCGTTAAATTGCATTTGCCATGTGTCTGTTACTATCTTCTTCACTGTACTGCATTTCTGAGTTTTATGTCAGCTGCAAACTTTGAAATTATCCCTTGTATACCCAAGTCCAGGTCATTAATATATGTCAAAAAGAGCAGCGGTCCTAATACTGACCCCTGGGGAACACCACTGTATACTTTCCTCCAGTCCGAAAAACAACCATTCACCATTACTCTCTGCTTACTGTCTCTTAGCCAATTTCGTATCCACATTGCCACTGCCCCTTTAATCCCATGGGCATCACTTTTGCTAACAAGTTTATTATGTGGTACTTTATCAAATGTCTTTGGAAAGTCCATTTACATAACATCAAATGCACTACCTTCATCAACCCTCTATGTTACTTCATCAAAGAACTCAATCAAGTTCGTCAAAGACGATTTGCCTTTAACAAATCCATGCTGGCTGTCATTTATTAACCCATATTTTTCCAAGTGACAATTAATTTTGCCTCTTATTATGTGTTCTTTCCTCTTCTTCCTCCCCCTTTTCCCTGACTCTGCATTTGCTTAAAAACTGTCAAATCTCTAACTACTTCCATTTCTGCTGAAAGGTCATCGACCTGAAAAGTTAACTCTTTCTCTCTACACAGATGCAGCCTGACCTGTTGAGTGTTTCCAGCATTTTCTGTTTTTATTACAGATGCAGAGTGCCTCAGCCATGCCCTCTGCCTCCACAGGAAGATCTAGTTTTTGGTCCCTAATTGGCCACATCCTTCCTCTGATTACCCTTTTTCTATGTATATTTATAAAAGATTTTAGTGTTCCCTTTTATGTTGCCCGCTAATCTTATCTCATACACTTTCTTTGCCCCTCTTATTTCCTTTTTCAGTTCTCCTCTGTACTTTCTGTATTCAACTTGGTTACCTACTGTATTGTGAGCCTGACATTTATCATAAGCCTTTTTCTGATTCATTTTAATCTCCATATCTTTAGTCATCCAGGGAGTTGTCGCTTTGGTTACCCTTCCTTTTCCCCCTCCGAGGGAATGTGTCTAGTCTATATCTAAACTATCTCCTCTTTGAAGGCCTTCCATTGCTCATTTGCTGTTTTACCTGCCAATATTTGATTCCAGTCCACCTGGGCCAGATCCTCTTTCAACTGACTGAAATTAGCCCTCCTCCAGTTGAGTATTTTCACATTTGATTGTTCTTTGTCCTTTTCCATAACTACTCTAAACCTAATGATATTGTGACTACTGTTTCCAAAATGCTGCCCCTCTGAAACATGCTCCATTTGCCCCATTTCATTCCCCAGAAACCGATCCAGCACTGTTTCCTTCTTCATTGGGCTGGAAACATATTGATCAAGTAAGTTCTCTTGTACACACTTCAGGAATTCCTCCCCCTTTTTACCCTTAACACTGTTATCTTCCCAATCTGTATTAAAATACTTGAAATCTCCCATTATCACTGCTCTGTATTCTTGCATCTTTCTGAAATTTGCCTGCAAATTTGCTCCTTGTCACCTATAGTATACACCCAGCAGCGTAATACCTCCTCTGTTCCTTAATTCTAACCAATTAGATCCTGTTTTTGACCCCTCAACTACATCATCCCTTTCCAGTGCTGTAACAGTATCTTTGACCAATACTGCCACTCTTTTCCACCCTCCCACCCCCGTTTTTCCTTTCCTATCTTTCCTGAATATCTTGTAGCCAGGAATATTATGTTCCCAATCCTCCCCTTTTTTGAGCCAGGTCTCCGTTATTGCCACTATATCATAATCCTATGTGGCTACTTGTGCCTGCAGCTCACCAATCTTATTCACCACACTATGTGTATTTATGCACATGCACTCCAAACCCATCTTAGTCTGCCTCACATTTCCCCCATGTCTGATCCCTCCTATTTCTGAACTACACTTTATTCTAATGCTGCTTGTCTCTCCCAGTCCCCTGTGCACCTTGTTTCTCCTCTCTAATGCTTCATTCTGGTGTCGCTCCCCCTGCCAAATTAGTTAAAACCCTCCCCCACAGCACTAGTTCACCTCCCCACAAGGACATTGGTCCCAACCCTGATGAGGTGCAATCTGTCCATCTTGTTCAGGACTAGAATTGTCCCAATGCCCCAGGAATCTAAAGCCCTCCCTCCTGTACCATTTCTCCAGCCACGCATTAACCTGCCTTATCTTACTTGCCCCTATACTCAGTAGTGGGTGGCACTGTGAGTAATTCAGAGATCACCACATTTGAGGTCCTGCTCTCTTACCTTCCTCCCTAGCTCCTGAAACTCTGACTGCAGGACTTCAACCCTTTTCCTTCTTAAGTTGTTGATTCAAACATGGACCACGACTTCTGGCTGTTTTCCTTCCCCCCTGCAGAATGTTCTGCACCCATTCTGTTATATTTACCCTGGCACCAGTGAGGCAACACACCATGCGCGGCTCACATTGGCGATTGCAGAAATGCATGTCTATCCTTCTGACTATTGAATCCTCTATGAGCACTGCATTTCTACACTTTGATGTGTCCCTCTGTGCAGTTCCTTGCCCCAAGGTGCCGTGGATTTGCTTTGGACTGCCCTCCTTCAAGGTGTTGTTACCCTCACCGATACTTAGCACTGAAAATTGGTTTGTTAGCGCCACACTCCCGGAGGATTCCTGCATACCTCTTCTTCCTACCCTGCTGGATGACCACCCACTTATTGTCCTCCTGAACTCTCTGTGGCTGCAGGACCACCTCCTGGAACATACAATCCAGGAAATTCTCAGCCTCACATATGCCCTGCAGTGACTCCAAAGTCCTTACTCGGTTGTGCAATTCACTCTGTTTAGCCGTTCACTCTCTGTGTTCGAGCCCTCTGTCAGTGATGAGCTGGGCAGGAGCTGGACTGAGGTTTTGAGAATTTATTTTTTAAAGAAACATTCTTGTGGAGTCAGGAGGAGAAGGGTGCAGTCGTTGTGATTGCCCCGCTCCTGGGACTTCACTTCAGGCCACTCCTGGCGAGGCAGGTGGTCCAATATTCTTCTGCGCCAATGCACAAGCATGCCCGTGGAGGCACAAGAAGCGCTGGCGGCTCACACAAAAAATGTCAATTTCAGACCGACTTTGGGCCTCCTGCTTGGGTGCGCTATCTGCAAATTCCCACCCCATATTATATATTGTATCTTGTATCAGAGAGCTAATCTTGTTATACAAAATACTCCAGGTGTTGTCATTCACTATAAAATATTAACCTTTTTTTGTGACTTAGTTATTATACCAGAGGATCAATTGTAGTAGATTACAGAGAGATTCTGTAGATTGTATATATTATATGCTATAAACTTTTCCCCTCTTTCATCTTTCAGAATGGAGAAGTTTCTGTCTTTGAAGTGACCATCCGCTTTGTCGGTGGCCTGCTGTCGGCATATTATTTGACAGGCGATGAGGTGAGATACTTTGCTTCACTCTGATCTTTGCAGCATCTTGAGAAAGAATTTTATCAGTGATTGAAATATTAGAAAACTACGTTTTATGCTGAGTTGAATTCTGTTTTCAAATGATTTCATTAAATAAATAGTTTAATATAAATTGTACTATAAAAAATAAAGAAGATTGTGAACCTGATGAAATTGGCCACAAGTTTGATGACTTAATCTGTTAATGACAGTCAGGCACCAGGTAACGAGGGTCAGGGACTCAGTAAAGAGTGTCAGGCACCTGTCAATGGCGACCGGGCATTTGTTGATGACATCATAGTATCACAGTAGGTACAGCACAGGAGGCCATTCGGCCCATCGTGCCCATGTGTCAGCTCCCTGAAAAAGCCATCCAATTAGTCCCACTCCCCTGCTCTTTCCCCATAGCCCTGCAAATTTTTTCACTTCAAGTATTTATCCAATTCCCCTTTGAAAGTTACTATTGAATCTGCATCCATCACCCTTTCAGGCAGTGCATTCCAGATCATTACAACTCGCTGCGTTTAAAAAAATGTTTCCTCATGTCACCTCTGGCTTTTTTGCCAATTACCTTAAATCTGTGTTTTCTGGTGACTGACCCTTCTGCCACAAGAAACAGTTTCTCCTTATTTACTCTGTCAAAACCGTTCATGATTTTGAACACCCTTATCAAATCTCCCCTTAACCTTCTCTGTTTAATCTCGTATCTATAGCACTTGTCCTAGACCCCTCCTATTACTGACATCTGTTGTCTGCATAGAAATAATGTGGAGATGCCGGTGATGGACTGGGGTTGACAATTGTAAACAATTTTACAACACCAAGTTATAGTCCAGCAATTTTATTTTAAATTCACAAGCTTTCGGAGGCTTCCTCCTTCGTCAGGTAAACATTTACCTGACGAAGGAGGAAGCCTCCGAAAGCTTGTGAATTTAAAATAAAATTGCTGGACTATAACTTGGTGTTGTAAAATTGTTTACAATTGCATAGAAATATATAGATGTTACAATGTGGATTCGGACCATTCCGCCCAAACGGTCCCTGTCAGCGTTTATCCTCCAAATAACCCTAATCAAATTTACCCATGATGTTCCATATCCCTTCATCCCTTTTTCTGTCATCCACCTATTCAATCTAATCTTGAACGTTGACATAGTTTCTGCCTCAACCTGGAAGTGAATTCCACAGCCTCACAACTCTCTGTAAAGCAGTCTCTCCTGCCCGCTGTTCTAAATCTCTTCAATTTAATCTTGTATCTATGGCCACTTATTCTAGACCCCTCTATTACTGGAAACAGTCTGCTTCTATCTACCCCGTTGTTGGCAGTCAGGAATATGGTAATGGCACATTGCTGTTTGTTGGACCTTGTGTGCAATTTGACTGCTGCATTTCCTACATTACAAAAGTAACTACACTTCAAAAGTACTTCATTGGCTGTAAGGCGCTTTGTGACGTCCTGATGTCATAAAAGGCACTATATAATGCAAGTCTTTCTTTTCTTTATTGATGTACAGATAATTCACAATACATTTTACAGCTGCTGAAAACACATTTTTACAGTGAAGGAATGGCAATAAATCTACAAACTAGCGGCATGTACCTGACCTGCAATTTATATGTTGCCCATGCCATTTACAGCTTCCTACCCAGCAACTTCCAATCTTGCTTTGTTTTTTTCTTTCTTTTTAATCTGTTAATCACAAATCTGTTAACAATATGAGTCTGTTAATGACAGTCAGGAATTTGTTAATGACAGTTCGGAATCTGCAGACAGGTTTTTTTATACTGGCAGTCAGGATTCATAAGAACATAAGAAATAGGAGCAGGAGTAGGCCATACAGCCCCTCGAGTCTGCTCCGCCATTAAATCAGATCATGGCTGATCTTCGACCTCAACTCCACTTTTCCGCCCAATCTCCATATCCCTTCATTCCCCTGGAGTCCAAAAATCTATCTATCTCAGCCTTGAATATATTCAATGACTCAGCATCCACAGCCCTCTGGGGGAGAGAATTCCTCAACCCTCTGAGTGAAGAAATTCCTCCTCATCTCAGTCTTGAATGGCTGACCCCTTATCCTGCGACTATGCCACCCAGTTCTAGACTCTCCAGCCAGGGGAAACAATCTCTCAGCATTTACCCTGTCAAGCCCTCTCATAATCTTATATGTTTCAATGAGGTCTCCTCTCATTCTTCTGAACTCAAGAGTATAGGCCCATTCTACTCAACCTCTCTTCATAGGACAACCTTCTCATCCCAGGAATTAATCCAGTGAACCTTTGTTGCACCGCCTCCAAGGCAAGTATATCCTTCCTTAGATAAGGAGACCAAAACTGTACGCAGTACTCCAGGTGAGGTCTCACCAAAGCCCTGTACAACTGTAGTAAGACTTCCTTACTCTTATACTTCAACCCCCATGCAATAAAGGCCAACATGCCATTTGCTTTCCTAATTGCCTGCTGTACCTGCATACTAACTTTTTGTGTTTCTTGTACGAGGATACCCAAGTCTCTCTGCACACCAACATTTAAAAATATTCTGTTTTTCTATTCTTCCTATCAAAGTGAATAACCTCACATTTCCCCACATTATAATCCATCGGCCACCTTCTTGCCCACTCACTTAACCTGTCGATATTCCTTTGCAGACTCTTCTGTGTCCTCCTCACAGCTTGCTTTCTCACCTAACTTTGTATCATCAGCAAACTTGGATACATTACACTTGGTGCCTTCGTCTAAGTCACTAATATAGATTGTAAATAGCTGAGGCCCCAGCACCGATCCTTGCGGCACCCCTCCAGTTACAGCCTGCCAACCTGAAAATGACCCGTTTACCCCTACTCTCTGTTTTCTGTCCTTTAACCAATCCCTTATCCATGCTAATATATTTCTCCCAACCCCATGAGCCCTTACCTTGTGTAACAATCTTTTATGTGGCACCTTATCGAATGCCTTTGGAAAATCCAAATATACTACATCCACTGGTACCCCTTTATCTACCCTGCTAGTTACGTCCTCAAAAAACTCGCATAAATTTGTCAAACACTATTTCTCTTTCATAAAACCATGTTGACCCTGCCTAATCATATTATGATTTTCTAAGTGCCCTGTTACCACTTCCTCAATAATGGATTCCAGCATTTTCCCAACAACCGTGTCAGGCTAACTGGCCTGTAGTTCCCTGTTTTCTCTCTCCCTCCCTTCTTGAATAGCACGGTAACATTTGCTACCTTCCAGTCCACTGGGACCGTTCCAGAATCTAGAGAATTTTGGAAGATCATAACCAATGCATCCACTATCTCTGCAGCCACCTCTTTTCGAACCATCAGATATAGGCTATCAGGTCCAGGGGATTTGTCTGCTTTTA